>NC_052648.1:15481942-15816384 GCF_016161935.1 Mauremys reevesii | reverse complement strand
CAGAAATAGCCAAAACACAAGACCTGGTAGTAATGGGGGACTTTACTTTTTCAACAGATGTAGTTAATTCAGCAAAACGCAAAATGTCTAAAAGTTCTTAGAATGTATCAGGGACAATGTTTCGTTTCAGAAAGTGGAGGAAGTAACCAGGGGGGAAAACATTTTAGTCTTGATTCTGACCAATAGGGAGGAATTGGTTGCGAATCTGAAGGTGGAAGGCAATTTGGGTGAAAGTGATCACAAAATGATAGATTGCATAATTCTAAGAAAAGGAAGGAGTGATAACAGAATAAGAACAACTGACTTTAAAAAATGCAGACTTTAACAACCTAAGAGAACTGGTAGGATGCGGTCCCAAAGGAAGAAAACCTTAGATATAAAGGCATTCAGGAGAACTGGCAGTCTCTCAAGGAGACAATATTAAAGGCAAAACTTCTAATTATTGTGATGCAAAGGAAATATAGGAAGAGGCCAATATGGCTCTATCAGGAGCTCTTTAATGACCCAAAAATCAAAAGGAAATTCTATAAAAAAGTGGAAATATGGACAAATTGTCAAGAGGAGTAAAAAAAAAAAACCCCACAAGCATGTAGGGACAAAATTGGAAAGGCTAAGGCACAAAAAGCTAAGACACACCTAGCATTAGCTGAAACAATCTCAGAATCATTAGCAGTTATCTTGAAGAACTCATGGAGGACAGGTGAAGTTCCAGAGAACTGGAGAAGAGTAAACATAGTACCCGTGTTTAAAAAGGGGATCAAAGAGGACCTGGGGAATTAGATTAGCCAGCCTAACTTTGCTGCCTGTAAAGATACTGTAAGAAATTATTAAACAATCAATGTGTAAGCACCTAGAGGATAATAGAATTATAAGGAATAGCTGGCATGGAGATGTCAAGAACAAATCGTGCCGAACCAACCTAATTTCCTTCTTTGATAGGGTTATTGCCCTAGTGGATGCGGGGAAGCAGTAGACCTGATATATCTCAATTTTACTAAGGCTTTTGATACAGTCCCACATGACATTTTCATGAGCAAACTAGGGAAAAGTGGCTCCCAAAGTCCCGGCCAACCCTGCATTTCTATGATAAGGTAGAAGGGGGTGAGGGAAGCTTCTCTTCTGGTGCTTCTCGGTGGCCCAGCAAGAACAGGTGGGATATGTGTAATTTTGCAGGGACTGGGTGTGGGGGCTTGATCTGGGAAATGAGGGAATGGGAGAAGCAGAGATTTTTGGCTCTTGTCTCTCACCTTGAAATCCTGAGATTGAGACTCCTCCGTAGGCTTCTAAGAGCTGGGTACTCTAGGTCCATGTTTCTCAACCTTTATGATACCAAGGAGGCTTGCTGGCTTCATAAACTGTCAGGGAAATCTCAGGGCCTGGTGCCAGTCCACAGACTGGTTGTTGAGAAACACTGGTCTAGTTTATAGGCTGGGGAGAGAGGCATGGAGCACCGATAGCCAGCTGGGATCTTCATTCCATAGTTTGCATCAGAAAATAACAAAATAAGTTTTACAAATAAAATAAATATTTCTTGTAACCATGATCTATTTTTGTTTCAGGTCCTAATGATGAAGGAGATGGGCAAAATATTGGCAGCACATAGCAGCTGTGAGCCCATCTGCCTGCAAGGCTGCTGTAAACACCATCTTGCAGGCACCTCTGTGGATACCCCAGGCCAACGATTGTTCCAGGCAGTGCTGAAGGCTCCAGGACTTAGGAACTGTGCATCCCTGTTCTGTTTGTTTGGTTTTTTTGGCCTGGATCAGTAGATTCCACAAAAAAAGCAGACTTGGAAACTGCCTGAATGTGGTTTGGGACATGAAAGCTCATCATATTGATGAGCAGAAAAATAACATTTCCCCTTTTCCTTGTAATTGAAATGGCACATTATGACTTGTCACAGCTTTTCATTGGGACCTTTTGACTGTTTCTTCAGTAGCTCATGTTTTGCAGGCCTCTGAGATAGAACTTTCCAGCACGGTTCCAACTTGAATTCTTCTTTCTTAACTCCCACTTCTCCCTTTTCAGTTCCTGCTGCCTGCAGAGAAACTGTGCTCTTCTCTGTTCATGCACTCACTGATTACCCTTCTGGCTTCGTTCTCTTTGGATTGCAGAGAGGGCAGCATTTTTTTTACCTTAATCCCAATGTAATTTGTGGATACCATTGTCCTTTGTCGGTCAGTCTGTACACAGAGGTTACAAAAAAAGGTGTCTTGACAGGAAAGCCTTGTACTGAGTTAATAAGAAACTTTAAAGTTCACTGGACATTTTGCTAACCCTTTTCTTCTTCCCTCCCACTTCCAATATTATTATTTGGGGGTTTATATTGTGCTGATACTTTTTTTATTTTAGAGCTGAATAAGATGCTCTTGTGTGTTGAGAAAGTAAAACTATTGTTTTGTACTGTTCTTTTCTGTTACTATTTAAGGGAGAGCTAAGCCACTATAAATAATAGGTGTTGCATACAATTTTTCATAGTAAACTTATGTTCTTGTGGCTGTGATTAAAGCTTAAAGATGGCGTATAGATCACACACCTTCAGAACAGCTGAAACACAGCTGTCTGCCTTTGGAAGAATGAGATGGGCTCATTGGTGAGTTGGGTAAGCCATTACAACAGATCTAGATACAAAAACGCTGTTATCAGTAAAGGTGTCTACATTGCAGTTAGACACCTGCACTGGCCCATGCTAGCTGACGGGAGCTCCCAGGGCTCGGGCTGGTGGGCTGTGTCATTGCAGTGTAGACGTCTGGAGTCGGGCTGCAGCACGAGCTCTGTGACTCTCCCAGCTCGCAGGGTCCCAGGACTCAAGGCCAAGCCTGGCGAGTCTACACTGCAGTGACGTAACCCCCCAGCCCGAGCCTTGGGAGCCCGAGTCAGCTGGCAGAGGCCAGCTGCAGGTTTTATTTGCAGTGTAAACATACCCTCAGTGACTTAAGTCTCAGTTCAGCAAAGTACTTAAGCATTGTGCCTAACTTTAAGCACATGAGTAATCACATTCACATTAAGGGAATTACTCTTATGCTTAAAATTAGCGCACATGCTTGAGCAATTGCTGAACTGGGGGCCTTAATGAGCAAATCATTTTCTAAACCTCCCTTTCCCTTTCTTGCCTCCTTAGGTTTTGCAGTATGAAGAATTATTGCTAGCTTTGATTAACTTGTGCTGAAAAACGATGAATCCTGTTTTGCCAAATAAAGGCAAAAAAGTGTTTTTCTGTGTAATTCTGAATGGTTCCTTGTGTAACCACAGTTCATTTTGCTTTTGTCATTTTCTAACCTTTCAGCCTCTTGCATCAAACTCACGACGACTGTGTTTTAGTAACGAATTGATACATCTCATTCCTGTCCAGGAAAGATGGAATACATAGCCAGCTAAAAAAAGTGTGTAGCCCACTTTCCTATAAATAGCCCCATTTTATTTTATTTTATTTTCTCTTATAATTGCATACTCTGTACAAATTTTTTCATTTATATTGGGGAGAACTAAAATGCATCTTCAAAAAAAAAAAAAAGAAAGAGGAAGAAGAAATATTTAGTGCAGGAAACCTTGAAAATGGAAACCCAAGAGTTCTTGTAGCACAAAAGCAGCTGGGGAAACCATTCAGATTGATTAAGCAGCCCTTCTAGCTTTTATATTAATGAAAACCCACACCTTTTATAGTCAGGAGTCCAAAGTGTATTTAGCTTGTTCTCTCTGTATTTTTCCTGTTGTCAATAGCTAACTGTTGCCAGGGGTTTTAGTTGCTTGTTTTCCTCACTTAGCCCATTGAAGGAGCTCCTGATGTTACTCTTTCTGGGGTGGAAAGGGCTCGGGATTAGCTGTGCCACTACATTTGTGACCTCTCTGGATTGTCTGCTCATGCTCTGTGGGTATTGTTATTTCTCCATAGAGGGAGTTGTATCTTTTGCCATGCACAAGCCGATTGACACTCTCTTTTCATGCTCCTCACTAGTAGAAATCTGGCAGATTTTTAATCCTCTGCAAGTGTTTATCTGCCTCACACACTTTTGGGAATTCTTTGGTTTGCATTAAGTGATCTGCATTTCTTTTGGACCTTTTTTACATGGATATTCAAATGAATTTAAAATACTCTCTTAAAATAAACTTTCAAAGTAAAGCTTCTGATTTCCAGCATAAAGATTATTACAGAAGTTAATAAGGTGTCTTTGTTGCAGGGCCTAACTGTGAAATATTAGATGTTACTTCCTGCTTCCAAACTCCACTCTTTTTGGAGGGGTGTGTGTGTAGGGGCTCACTTTCGGGCATTTCACAATAGTGTTACATTGACAAATGTATTAACATCAGGAGAATGGAATAAGCATGCTTTTTTTCATGGGGCGCAGTAGTATTAAACAGTTACCTACAGAGTTTTCTTTAAATCTGGCAGCTGTTTACTGGTAAAACTTGGGTTTCAGCTAGAAGCCTTGCATATATGTTTATAGTATAACAATTAAATATTTCATCTTAGTCCGAAATATTATGCTCTATAAACCATTCACAGAATTGGCCAGAAGTTAATTTCAAGCCCTGTCCAGAAAGATGTAGTTAGGCCAGATCTAAACGTTATTACACTTTCTGCTTTAAGCCTTAGTAAACTAGTGACAAGTAAAACCAGATAATGCCCATGTGTTTTGAAAGATTTATGTAAGATTGTCATATCAATTGTATTTGGGAATTACATTAAAACTTTTAACAAAAACAAAAAATCGATAACCCAAGCCCGGTGTGTATTCTGTCTAGCAATGAGTGTTGGAAAGAAGAAAATGGTTTCATTATTGCAAAAGGCTTTTTGTTTCCTATATCTTTGTTGCTGTGATCTTTAGCTGTATTATTGTGTGTGTTGGTGATAGTGTTTTATCAGCATTTACTAAGGTGAGTTGTTTGGGGCTGCCAAGTAACCTGGCCATAAATTTTCCAAACCACAGTGTGTGTATTTTTCCAGACCAAAAATACATTAAGATGGAGTTAAATTTGAGAATACATATCTGTAACATAGGGGAGAGTGTTACAGGGATATTGTAATGATGGCCCCACCAAGCCTTGTAAAACCAGGAAATTCAGAGTTAAGGGTACACTTACAAGCCGAACATGACATGGTATGGAAATGCATGGTTAGTGCATCTGAACAACCATAACTCTGCCCTGTAGTGACACCATCCAATAATGATACACTTTTGATTAATGCATAGTAGTTTATGATACCAGACTAAATTAAAATGATTTTTAGACATATTAGATTTTTCTCCACTTCCTTTTCAGTACCTTAACCTGCTTAGATTTCTTTTTAGTTTGACTTTACTTTCAACTTCAACTCCATCTGACAATAGTCTTAGTCTAGGAATTCTTTTTTTAATTAAAATTTTCACACATACATAGTAAACAAGAACCCAAAAGAGAACATTACCATGTGATATTTCAAGTGATTTGAAAATATGTAATATCAGCCTTAAATAACTTTTTCATTTTAAATTTAGAGGTCTAGATTCACTAGTATGCTGAGTATCACAAAGCAACCAGGATGTACTGTATCAGAGGGGTAGCCGTGTTAGTCTGGTTCTGTAGAAGCAGCAAAGAATCCTGTGGCACCTTATAGACTAACAGACGTTTTGCAGCATGAGCTTTCGTGGGTGAATACCCACTTCTTCGGATGCAAGCAGTGGAAATTTCCAGGGGCAGGTGTATATATAAGCAAGCAAGAAGCAAGCTAGAGATAACGAGGTTAGATCAATCAGGGAGGATGAGGCCCTGTTCCAGCAGCTGAGGTGTGAAAACCAAGGGAGGAGAAACTGGTTCTGTAATTGGCAAGCCATTCACAGTCTTTGTTTAGTCCTGAGCTGATGGTGTTAAATTTGCACATGAACTGGAGCTCAGCAGTTTCTCTTTGAAGTCTGGTCCTAAAGTTTTTTTGCTGTAGGATAGCCACCTTAAAATCTGCTATTGTGTGGCCAGGGAGGTTGAAGTGTTCTCCTACAGGTTTTTGTATATTGCCATTCCTAATATCTGATTTGTGTCCATTTATCCTTTTCCTTAGAGACTGTCCAGTTTGGCCGATGTACATAGCAGAGGGGCATTGCTGGCATATGATGGCATATATTACATTGGTGGACGTGCAGGTGAATGAACCGGTGATGGTGTGGCTGATCTGGTTAGGTCCTGTGATGGTGTTGCTGGTGTAGATATGTGGGCAGAGTTGGCATCGAGGTTTGTTGCATGGGTTGGTTCCTGAGCTAGAGTTACTATGGTGCGGTGTGCAGTTGCTGGTGAGAATATGCTTCAGGTTGGCAGGTTGTCTGTGGGCGAGGACTGGCCTGCCACCCAAGGCCTGTGAAAGTGTGGGATCATTGTCCAGGATGGGTTGTAGATCCCTGATGATGCGTTGGAGGGGTTTGAGCTGGGGACTGTATGTGATGGCCAGTGGAGTCCTGTTGGTTTCTTTCTTGGGTTTGTCTTGCAGTAGGAGGCTTCTGGGTACACATCTGGCTCTGTTGATCTGTTTCCTTATTTTCTCGTGTGGGTACTGTAGTCTTGAGAATGCTTGGTGGAGATTTTCTAGGTGTTGGTCTTTGTCTGCGGGGTTAGAGCAGATACGGTTGTACCTCAGTGCTTGGCTGTAGATAATGGATCTTGTGGTGTGCCCGGGATGGAAGCTGGAGGCATGAAGGTAGGCATAGCGGTCGGTAGGTTTTCGGTATAGGGTGGCGTTAATGTGACCACCACTTATTTGCACCGTGGTGTCTAGGAAGTGGACCTCCCGTGTAGATAGGTCCAGGCTGAGGTTGATGGAGGGGTGGAAGCTGTTGAAATCATGGTGGAATTTTTCCAGAGTCTCCTTCCCCTGGGTCCAGATGATGAAGATGTCATCAATGTAGCATAGGTAGAGAAGGGGCGTGAGTGGACGGGAGCTGAGGAAGCGTTGTTCCAGGTCGGCCATAAAAATATTGGCATATTGTGGGGCCATGCGGGTGCCCATAGCGGTGCCACTGATCTGGAGATATATATTGTCATTAAATTTGAAATAGTTGTGTGTGAGGATAAAGGCCAGCAATGCCCCTCTGCTATGTACATCGGCCAAACTGGACAGTCTCTAAGGAAAAGGATAAATGGACACAAATCAGATATTAGGAATGGCAATATACAAAAACCTGTAGGAGAACACTTCAACCTCCCTGGCCACACAATAGCAGATTTTAAGGTGGCCATCCTACAGCAAAAAAACGTTAGGACCAGACTTCAAAGAGAAACTGCTGAGCTCCAGTTCATCTGCAAATTTAACACCATCAGCTCAGGACTAAACACAGACTGTGAATGGCTTGCCAACTACAGAACCAGTTTCTCCTCCCTTGGTTTTCACACCTCAGCTGCTGGAACAGGGCCTCATCCTCCCTGATTGATCTAACCTCGTTATCTCTAGCTTGCTTCTTGCTTGCTTATATATACACCTGCTCCTGGAAATTTCCACTGCTTGCATCCGAAGAAGTGGGTATTCACCCACGAAAGCTCATGCTGCAAAACGTCTGTTAGTCTATAAGGTGCCACAGGATTCTTTGCTGCTTCTACAGGATGTACTGGCCAGTTAAGATGGGCTTGTAGTGACTTTCCATTCCCCAAAGCAGCATAAAGCAGACAATGTATACCCTAATTTTCATCTACCTCTTAACCTCTAGATCTGGTGCAACAAGTTTTTTTGTTTGGGTTGTTTTTTTTAAGTATTTAGGATTAATGGCATTTTTGTAACTGAAAGCTTATCTGTCATTTTAAGTGTTTGATGATTATTATTAGTAAATTTGCCCTCTTTCAAAATAACTGTTATTTCCAAATAAATGAAGCCAAGCTTCCCTCAGGGAAGATAGTAATCCACTTTGCCGTCAGAAGCAATGAATGGAAGTGGATGAAGGTAATGGACATCTTTGAGGCCACAGCCTACCTTTAGCAGTCCCATTGAGAACAATTAGAGATGGTCCTTTTGAAAGATGGCAGCTCTTCAGGAAATAAAAGTGAAACTTTCAGTTAAGAAGATTAATGGCAAAAATGGCTTTTCATTCATTCATCATTCATGCCCGTCACCCCAACCGGGGTATGGGCCACCAACCACAGATCTCCAGAGTCTTCTATCCTGGGCCATTCGCTCTAGCTGGTTCCAGGTATAGCCCATTTTTTTGCTATCAACCTGAAGGTCGCGTCGCCAGGTATTTCTTGGGCGGCCTCTTTTCCGCTTGCCTTGGGGGTTCCACCGCAGTGCCTGTCTGGTGATGTTGGTTGGTTGCTTGCGTAGTGTATGTCCTATCCAGCCCCACCTTCTCCTTCTAATTTCCTCCTCTGCTGGGAGTTGACGGGTCCTCTCCAAGAGGTGGATGTTACTGATGGTGTCTGGCCAGCGGATCTGGAGAATCCTTCTGAGGCAGCTATTAATGCTCGCTAATGCCTAGTAGGGTCAGGTTGTTGCTCCTCAATCATTAGTAATAAAAACTAAATGTAGCCTGTGCATAAGACTTCAGTGATATTTAACTTTTTAATGGATGTTTGAAGAGTCAGCATTTTTCTATTAAATCATTGGGGACCTGGCTGAACAGCAAAAATGTCAGATCTATTTTCAGCATGATGAAATAAACTAGAGGACTCTTGACTGGGTTCAAAAAAAGAACTAGATAAGTTCATGGAGGATATGTCCATCAATGGCTATTAGCCAGGATGGGCAGGGATGGTGTCCCTAACCTCTGTTCGCCAGAAGCTGGGAATGGGCAACAAGGGATGAATCACTTGATGATTACCAAGTATCAGAGGGGTAGCCATGTTAGTCTGGATCTGTAAAAAGCAGCAAAGAGTCCTGTGGCACCTTATAGACTAACAGATGTATTGGAGCATGAGCTTTCATGGGTGAATACCCACTTCGTTGGATGTATGATGATTGATGCTTACCTGTTCTGTTCATTCCCTTTGGGGCACCTGGCAGTGGCCACTGTCAGATGACAGGATACGGGCTAGATGGACCTTTGGTCTGACCCGGTATGGCTATTCTAATGACTGTTCCAAACAGTACTTGTTGGACTGGTAAAGCATGGTCCTAATAGCCCTTTATCATTTAAGAAAATAGGCATAGGAATATTTTTTAAATTGGTAGTAAGAGACCATAAACACCTCTTTGAAAGACCAAAGAAGGGCAATGTTTTTTTCCATTTTTAAGATTCCTTCTCTGGAGGTTGATGTCTATCTCACTATAGTTTTTACTGATTATTTCACTGTTAAATTAGAATTACCCTACACATCGATAGAATTGGAATATTCATAGAATCATAGAACTTAAGATCAGAAGGGACCATTATGATCATCTAGTCTGACCTCCCGCAAGATGCAGGCCACAAAAGCTGACCCACCCACTCCTGAAATAATTCTCTCCCTTGACTCAGCTGTTGAAGTCCCCAAATCCTGATTTAAAGACTTCAAGTAGCAGATAATCCTCCAGCAAGCGACCCCTGCCCCATGCTGCAGAGGAAGGCGAAAAACCTCCAGGGCCACTGCCAATCTACCCTGGAGGAAAATTCCTTCCCGACCCCAAATATGGTGATCAGCTGAACCCCGAGCATGCGGGCAAGACTCTCCAGCCAGACACTCAGGAAAAAGACTTTCAATATCCCAACATTGACCCTTGGTACTAATTACTAATATTGACTCTCTGATGAGGGAAGGGGGATTTATTCCTTGGGTCTGTTCTTGGTTCTACCACTGAATCAGTAGGTGACCTTTGGCAAGTCTGGGACTTTGTTTCCCCATCTGTACAACCCCTAGCAAGTTGGTGTGAGACTAATTTTTGTTAAAAGCCTACATAACCCTCAGGGGTCCTATATAATCTCACTACAGAAGAGGGGGAGAAATGGAAGTGAGATGAACTCAGCACTTCTCTCTCATTTTAGAATCGTTAGCATGAGCAGCCATCAAGATCTGTGGGTTAGCGGCCAACTAATTTCATGAGTCTCAGAAAAAGAGTCAGCAAAATATTCTCCTGTGGACACTGGCGGGTCAGTGCTGCTCACCCAAGTGAGAGGAGAGGATGCGGTTGCCCTGAAACGTGTTTGTACAGGCCTTCAGTCATGCTCAGAGAATGAGGCTTTCTTACTGAGGCTGCTGGAAAAATATAGCAAAATAGGTTTATTCCTACCCCCCAAAAAAATGTTTTTGTGAAGGAGGGGTGGGAACCCAGCTTAGATAGAAAACTTCCACCTGGCTCCCCTTCTAGAAAACCAGCCAGTCTGTCATTGCATTAGTATCACCCCTATCCATCAAACAGTGCTGGGACGACATGCACCTTTCTCCTTGTTGATAAATCGTACAGTCAATTGCTTGAGCACACTTCAGTTCCTTATTTAGTTATGAAATATACTCGAGACCAAATAACCTGTGTCAGTCAGGTTTATTAATATGGTGCAGGAAAAAGGTCCTATATTAGAGCAGTCTCCGAAGAGCAGTCCTGTGCAACAGTATTACATTCACATTATGTAGGTGTGCTCCCCAAAATTACACCTCTAGAGCCATCCTTTTATACCCTATTGTACCTTCTTCTGGTAAAACAAGCATATGTCATTCAGAACTGAATTTAATTAATCAACTTTCTGTCTTTGTTTCTGGTACCATGGTGTACGCCTTTTATTGTTTGTTCTGAACACATGCATTCCAGGTAGTAAGAGGTATGAAGGCACCTCCTAGGTTTGTGTGGGCAGCGCCTTTCCTGTTGTCATGAGGAAATAATTATATGTCCTGATACTGTCAGTTTTCCTATTTACGCAAGCCAAAATTATTCCATCTAATGTAAGATGTTAGGGAATACTTGGCATAAGTGTACAGCATTATAACAAAGGTACAGGCCAATTTGGGCTATAGAACTACTATAGTAAAGCTTAAATGTCTGGAGTACATATATTGCAGGTAGTATTACCAACACAATATAGATGCTTGCATGTGTGTGTGCGCACAAAGTTAGTTAATAGGTAATGTGACGGTGGATGATGCTCAAGAACACACTGAATAGTTCCTGGGTTTTGTAGGTCCAATAAAGCATATTGTACAGGCCAAATGGCTTCCTGTATGCTGCACTTTGCATCAGATCTGAACAGAAAAGAGGTCAGTCTGTGCATGTGATTTCCCTGCATTGGGCTTCTGTATCACCTGATGAAAATGAGGGGAAAGTGCCCCTGCTTGCCTGTTCCTATAGGAGGGTCAGTCTCCATCCGCAGCGCTCACCTTAGAGAACAGGCTAAACAAAATAAGCTTTGTCTTAATTTTTTTCATGTGATATTATGTGTATTATGGTAGCACCTACAGGGCATAGCTGAGGTCGCAGCCCGACTGCACTGGGCACTGCACATCCATGCGGTAACAGCCAATCCCTGCACTAGCTTGCAGTCTAAATAGACAAGACAGGCAAAGGGTGGGGGAAGGGAAGGATTATTTTATTTCATTTCATTTCAGGTTTTTATGTAGTTGAAATTCCAGGCTGTGCTGGGGGAGGTGGGAAGGGGGAGTCAATGTGGACTCTATTCCATTTGTTTCTGGTTCTTCGGGCAGTTTGCACAACTGTATACAGCAAAGACTCAAATATAAACCAGCTGCATGGATTTAGTCTGTCAGGGACATGTCTGTTCTGCCTTGGCTCAGACACTAGGCTACAGGCCAGTTGATAGGCTATGCAAAAAAAAATAGCTGGGTGTGTGCCAGGATCAGCATTTCAAAAGTGTTATGCAACGGAGCCCAGTTCTACCCCAGAGGGGAGTGACCCACTGTCTAACTAAACCTTGAATGTGCTGAGGGACTCTGCAGTAGAGCTGGAAGAAATTTTATTTAGCATATATAATTTTTGCCAGAAAATGAATTTTTGGAGACTCTGAAACTGAATTTGGTTCAAATAGTTTTGTCCCCAAAAAAAACAAACCCTGAAAAATTGGCTCTAGTTTTGAAATTCTTTTTAAATTGGCCAAATTTGAAAACAAAAATACAAAGATTGAAAATACCCCAAATCAGCCAAATTGAAATGAAAAACTCAAGGGGGGGGTATCAGAGGGGAGCCGTGTTAGTCTAGTTCTGTAGAAGCAGCAAAGAATCCTGTGGCACCTTATAGACTAACAGACGTTTTGCAGCATGAGCTTTCGTGGGTGAATACCCACCTCTTCAGATGCGGGGGGAGGGGGGAGATTGAAGAAAAAAATCTGATCAACAATTTCAATCACAAAAATTTGAAAAAATACTGGATGTTTTTCTCCAGTTCAGCCCCTAAACTAAAGGGGCTGTTCTTTGCCCAGCTGGAACTGGAGTATTGTGTCCAGTTTTGGGCTCCCCACTACAGAAAGGATGTGGCAAAATTGGAGAGAGTCCAGCGGAGGGCAACGAAAATTATTAGAAGGCTGGGGAGGCTCAGGGAACTGGGGTTATTTAGTCTTCAGAAGAGAAGAGTGAGGTGGGATTTGGTAGCAGCCTTCAACTACCTGAAGGGGGGGTTACAAAGAGAATGGAGCGTGGCTGTTCAGTGGTGGCAGGTAGAACAAGGAGCAATGGTCTCAAGTTGCAGTGGGGGAGGTCTAGGTTGGATATTAGGAAAAACTATTTCACTAGGAGGGTGGTGAAGCACTGGAATGGGTTCCCTAGGGAGGTGGTGGAATCTCCTTCCTTAGCGGTTTTTAAGGCCTGGCTTGATAAAGCCCTGGCTGGGATGATTTAGTTAGGTTTGGTCCTGCTTTGAGCAGGGTGTTGGACTAGATGACCTCCTGAGGTCTTTCCAACGCTAATCTTCTATGATTCTCTATTCTGCAGGCAGGTGTCAAGATTTCACAGCCTCTGGAAAGGCCTGGTAACTCAAAGCTGGGCCTCTTGGTGGCAAGCGATGTGATCACTATGAAAAACAGCATTTTGCTATGAAATGTTGACTAGGATTTTTGGAAACTGCCCTAATCTGGTTCTAACATAGCATCTTCCAGGACTGCACTGGATTCCTCACGTGTGCTACAGCTTCCAGGCTCTCTTCATCATAGCCACGAAGTAGTCATCACTGTCAATGGATGCGCTGACCCCACTGTAGTAGTTCAGGAACTCCTCGGCTGTGACCTGTTAGAGAGTGAAGGTGAAAGTGGCATCTTTGAGAGGGGCTCAGAACAGGCCTCAGAGCTGGAGGCTCATTTCACTATTGAGAAAGGGGCTTCTGTTTTGCTCATCCTGGTGTAACACAGGAACGAGCACCATGTGCCCTTGTAGGAAAGCTACCATGGGAGCCAAGGGGCTTCAGCCCCACTCGGGGGTTTGGCATGCAGGGGCCTGATCAACTGCAATTTACTTAATTTAATTTCTTTCATAAGGGACCTGGGTTAGTTTTTTGGTTCTGCCTGCTACAGCAGGGGGCGCAGGTCACCTGGTTAAATCTGTCAGTTTGCTGCCATTGCGGGGCCCCTCAGACTTTGGTGCACTTCGGTCCCTCCTGTTCTGTGGCACACAATAGCTTCATCTCCAGAAGACTGCGACACTGTGGTCTAATTCTGGTCATTAGGCTTGGTGTAGGGATGCCTGGGTGGTGGTCGGTGGCCGGTGCTGTACACAGCTCCAACTATATGGTCCCTTCTCAAGCTACCTTTACTGGCAGAGTTTGTCTATGCTGCAGCTGGGAGTGTGTTCCCAGCACAGGTTGACAGACCCAAGCTAGTGCCGTCGGCCAGCCATCAGTACATCTGCTGGGGTTGGGCAGGATTGTAATTGGACTGCTAGCCTGAGCTGCTACCCGCGCTGCCGCAGCCACACGCTTTTTTCAGGGTGCTGCTCAAGCTAGCCAAGCTGGGAGGGTGGGATCTGGCTTGCTGGGGGACCCTTCACACGTCACTGTTTTGATCTGCCCCACCAGTAAAATAAAGATGAAGCTGTATAAATTCTGACTATTGTGTGTTTGTGCTAAGATGTGGGAGCAGAGATTAAAGCACAAATCAGGCAGGAGCCTAAGCAACATATCTCTTACAAGGAAATGAAAATGTAGATGTTTGAAAGGGTCTGGTTTCTGCAGGGCGTCAGGCCACCAGCCAGTTCCTATAGCCAGGGCCATCCCTACCCATACACACAGTATGCAGCTCCAACCTCTGCTCCACCCCTTCCCCAAAGCCCCAGCCCTGCCCCTACTCCCCTGAGGATTGCAATAGGGTGAGTTCCCCCCACCGTCCAAGTCCCAAGGCTTAGAGCCAGGGGAGCAGAGTGGAGTGGACTAGGCCAGGTTGCTCCACTTCCCGCTGCTGTGAGTGCGGGGTGGGGCCTACCCTGCACTCACTAGGCAGCAGGAAGTGGAGCGACCCACTCCGTGCCGCTGGCACATGCTGTGGGGTGGTTCCCCCCACCCCCCATGCCAGCCTCCCCCTCCCCCCCATCTCCACAGAGGCCGGGGGCCCCCACACAGCCTCCTGGGGTGGGGGGAGTTGTGTAGGGCACCAAAATGGCTAGGGACTGCCCTGTCTATAGCCTCTGGCTATAGCAATGCATCCAGGGTCTGCTGTTGCTAGTGCAGTCAAGTGGGTGAGGCAGGGAAAATAAAGGTTAAATCTAAGTCGTAGGAATATGTTGCAATCACTATTGAAAGAAAATTTTTAGGAAATAAAGTGGGGCAGGGAGAAAAAAAGAAACATGACTTTAATGTCATGAGTACAGCTGGTCAGAAAACTTTAATCATAATAAAGAAGTAAGATTGCTACTTCACTATTAATATTACCACTGCAGTAATGTAACATTAGCTCACAATTTAGAACCATTAGCAGAACTTCCCCGTATACTTCTCATGCCTAGAGTTGGTCAAAAATCATTTCTGGTTTGCACTCAGTCGTGACATTTTTACATTTGTTTTCACAACGCTAAGGTTGGCCCACCCCAAAATGTGGCATTGGGTGACAGCTGCACCCCTGTAACTCCCCCCAATGCATTGGCAATAGGAACTGAGAATATTGCCACACTTCACCCAACCTGCCCTTTTCCTTGTGCCCAGCACATCTTCCACGGTGCAAGCCTATTCCTACAGCCCTGGGCTGGGCTTGAGCAGTACCAATCTCCTGATGCTGGGTGCCAAAAGCAGAGAGCGTGTCACCTGAATGCTGTGTTACCCAGCATCAGGAGATTGGTACTGCTCAAGCCCAGCCCAGGGCTGTAGGAATAGGCTTGCACCGTGGAAGATGTGCTGGGCAGGTAGTGCCCATATCCCAAACTCTTTAGTAATGAACAGTTTTGCTTCTGAATTTCCCTTTGTTTTTATGAGATGGGATTTGTGACAGCGGCACAACTGAGCGGTAAGCGGGGCTTCCTGGACACTTCTTAGCCCCTCAGCTGCCTGCTCGAGGCTCCAGTATAGGGTACAAGGAGCTCTGTGCCCCTTATGGCAGGAGCAGATGTGTGTGTTAGGTGCTGTGGGGTCCAGACACTGTGCAGAAGGTTGATGCAGAGGATACTTGAACTCCTGGTCAGTAGAGCTGCAGCTCAACACGGCTCTTGATAATCCACTATCTGAGCAGGGGGGATTCACTGAGCTCTTCCTTAAGCTCTTACCATGCTGAGCTCTAGTTCCCAATCTCAGTGCCTGAGCAGATCCATTCTCACCACTGAAACCAGTGTGAGGGGCTGTGTGCCTGGTTCTGGAACACTTAGAACAGCAAAAGCAGGTTCATATGGGGAAGGAACCCCTGGACCAGGCACCCCCTGCTGCACACCATACAGGCTATTCCAGACCCTGTTGGAGCACAGCTCATTTCTGTGCATTTAAAGAATCCTTAGAAATGTAAAAGCCGGCAAAGCAATGGCCAGGCCATGAGGTTCTCCTTGTGCGTATTAGAGTATTGTTTTAGTTAAATGCGTGTCATTGGGAAAGAGAAAAGTTTTATCCTGGAATCCTCTTGACTAGTTAGTCCCAAATTTGCAGCACACAATGTCTGTTGTACTCTATGATACAGCTCAAG
This sequence comes from Mauremys reevesii, assembly GCF_016161935.1. Lineage (NCBI taxonomy): Eukaryota > Metazoa > Chordata > Testudines > Geoemydidae > Mauremys > Mauremys reevesii. The sequence goes on along the minus strand of NC_052648.1, from coordinate 15,800,431 downwards.
CCTATCTCCCTACACTGAATGGTTCTGGAGTACTTTGAACAATTATAACCTTCCCCTCTCCACCCTCCTGATATATCTCAAGAAACCCCTAGCCCCATGACCCCAAATTTATCTCTCAAACTATTTCAGATCTTCGGCTGTCATAGCAAATTTCAAGCTGATCTGATTGTACCTGTGAACGGTAGAGCACTGAAAAATTGACTGGAAACTAACACGCTGGCCCTATCCTGCTTGTGTAGCAGACTCTTGGATTACTTCAGCCTCAGGCACCACCTCAGGAAGAAACAATGTAAGGTGTCATGTAGTGCACCCTGCAGCTGCTTTCTGCTGGAGCTCACTGCCTAAGAGCCGGGGCTGTCCATAGATGTCAGTTCTAGGTGCCCATAAAACTAAGTGCCCCATTTGGGGAAAATCTGCTCCCCCATTATTGCAATGCAGGAATAAGGAAGTGTCACTGGGTGCACTTCTAACTGAAGCTGCCCAGAGGAGGGGGGGCCTGACCCCCCCATTTACTGCTTCGTTGTGAATTATCAGATTATAAACTCTCTGTTGCCCGGCCTCTTCCCTTGGCTTCTGGCCAGTTGGCTGCAGTTGAGCAGCACAGGGAATGATTACAGAGCAGCTGGGTCTTGGCCTCTGCTGAAGTAAGCAGTTCAGGCCCCACACAACTCAGCCCCTTGGTCAGGCACTACCATTCCCTTACCTTCCCATCGTTGTCACTGGGTGAGTCAAAGCTGTCCAGGAATGCTCGCAACACCTGCTCCTCTGTCCATTCCCCGCTCTGGTACTTGGGGTGAGTTCTGCCATCATACACCCCATGGAGATCCTCCACGCTCACCACGCCAGCACCAGTCTTGTCCAGTTTGTGAAATGCATCAGCTATAATCTGCTTCCTGGCAGCCGACATGGGTGGCTGCAAAGACAAGCTTTGTTAGTGGGGCAGTTTGTTGCTTTTCAGCTTCTGGGCACATACACCGCTTGTCTGAGAGCACAGCTGTGTGCCCCCCTGTGCCTGTGACAATGACAACTCCTGACCAGACTGGCAGTGACCCTTACTGGTGCAGCAGGGAGTGGAATTTTCTCCTTAGCAGCAGGGGCTGATTGCCCTAGAAACTGCCTGTTGCCTGCAGCATGTGGGACCCTAGAAAACTGTTGTGGGGGTGGGAGGCCCTGTGAAACCAGTGTCATCTCTGCCCCATACTTTGCCCATCTTAAGACAGAGCTACAGGAACTCAGCACTGCTGACAAACTGGCCCAAGGGCTCCCAAAATTAAGCACTTGACCGCCTCCTGCAAGTCCTAAAGAACACCCTCCTTCCATCCACTGCATCTGCTAGTGGGGTGCTCAGCCCTGCCTGCACCCTTCCTGCTCACTGAGAGTCACTGCAAACTCAGTGCTAGACTTCCCCTGTGGCCCCTAGGAAGGATACATTTCCCTTCAGCTGGGGTCCCTGGTTCAGCCAGCGGTGTCATTAACCAACAACATGGCAAGTTCTCTCCCCATCCCACCCCATGCCACTGCAGTCCCAGCTCACCCTCAGGACTTCCAGGAACTCATCAAAATCCATCCTGCCGCTGCTATTCTTGTCACAGAGGCTGAAGATTTGCTGTGCCTCCCTGCTTCCCAGCGTGACGCCAGCTGAGCTCAGGCCCTTCACAAACTCTGCTAGGTCCAAGGACCTGCTCTTATCATCATCCATGATGTGGAAAACTCTGCAGCCAGGGCATGGAGTGTGGAAAAGAAGAGCGAGTTGTGCAGTGCCACCATCACATGCTCAAACTGCAGCAGTTGGGCCCCCAACAATTATGAGCCATTTTTATGATAGTGATTTTTTTGCCTTCTATTTTCTGAGCCTTTAGGGCATGCTCATGTCAGATTTTCTGGCATTTCATGGTTATAAATTCATGTTTAAAAGAAATCTGAGATTTGCATCAGGAGCTGGAGCTTTAAGTAAAACATCAATGCACACAAGCCTTGCAAACAAAATCAAAATCGTAAGAGTTGACATCAGAGGCAGCAGCAGAGGGTGGGGAGATGGGTCAGGGAGAAAGTGGCTGGTTGCAGGGAGAGAGGTGAGGAGTATTCATTTTTGTTTAATGAAATTGGCAGGTCCTGGGAGGGAACATTTTACTTTTCTGATATTGCTGGGGTTCCCTCCCTCATGGCATGTGATTGTCGCACTTTTACTCAGGAGCAGGACTGCAGCCCGGGAGCAAGGCTGCACCTTCATTTCCTCCTGGCTACTAGGGGTTCCTGGGAAGGCAGCTAGGGCAGCACTGCTGCTTCTTGGCTGTGAGCAGCACATTTCAGCCCCACTCCCTGGAGCCAGGCCTGAGGAGTTATGGCACTGGGGAGGGGACTATTGTGGGAATAAGACAAATGTTGGCGGGGGGGGGGGGGGTAGGGAGGCGAGACGATAGTCAAGACAAGGGAGATAAGGGGTATGTGAGCCTCAAGAAGAATCATGCCACCCAACCAGCCACATGATCAATGTACTGCTAAGTTAGTAGAATGTAACAGCCATCTACAAATTACAGTGAGGGTTTGGAAAATCTGACACCTACAAGCCATTGGGGAAAATACCTTTTTAAATACACAACTTCCTCTCTGAGCTGCTGCAATTTAAGAAAATACACAGGGCACAACTTGAAAAATAAAAATTACCCATCAATTTTTTATTTAACATGGCTAAAAATGTAATTTTTTGGCAACACTTGCTTTTATAAATCAGGGCCTTCTAATGAAATTAATAGGCAGCAGGGTTTTTTTGTTTTGTTTTGTTTTAAGGAAGTACTGCTTCACACAACACAGTCCACCTGTGATACTCTTTGCCAGGGAATGTTGTGAAGGCCAAACCTGTAACTGAACTGAAAAAAAAGAACTAGATAAGTTCATGGAGGCTAGGTCCATCTATGGATATTAGCCAAGATGGTCAGGGATGCAACCCCATGCTGTGGGCGTCCCTAGCTTCTGACTGCTAGAAGCTGGGACTGGACAACAGGGGATGGATCACGTGCTAAGTGCCCTGGTCTGTTCATTTCCTCTGAAACATCTGGCACTGGCTACTCTTGGAAGACAGGACACTGGGCTAGCTGGACCCAGTGTTACTGCTCTGACCCAGTAGGGCCATTCTTATGAGTGGGAAAGGGAGAGGATGAATAAAAGAGGCATCTTATGGCTGATGCACTGGGCTCAGGACTCCTGGGTTCCATTCCCAGCTCTGCTCTAGAAAAGTTGCATCACCTCTCAGACTCAGTTTCCTAGCAGTACAATGGGGCTAATCCTGCTAACCTGCCTCCCAGGCACCATCTGCTCCTTGGCAGGAGAATTCATCACTCTTTGCTTGGTACCGGGGAATGCAGGATGGACTGGAAAAGGCTGCAACATCTCACATTACCATCCCCACAAATGGCACCTGGGAGGGGGCTGCTCTGGCTCCAGCCTTCTTTATCTATCAGACAGTAATTGAAAAAGGTGCAGAGCCTTGTCTCTGCCCCCCATCCCCATCCCCAATGTGCAGGCCCTGGTCAGGACATACAGCCCCCTGGGATGCAATGGAGCAGAAACATAATGGCTCGTGGCAAATGTCTCTTCATAACTGAAAGCACAGGGGGAGGGGGGAAGGGAGAGAAGAGAAGGTGGGAGGCAGAGGTCAGTTGTCCAGCAAGGAGATCAGGCTTAACATGCTCCTCTTGCTAAAAGTAACCTGGGCCTCCCATTCATTAGAGCGGTGCATCTCAAACTCCATGGCACCATGACCCCCTTTCTGACAACAAACATTACTACATGACCCCCCGGGGGGGTGGGGGCGACCAAAGCCTGAGCCCCACCGCACTGGGTGGAGGAGGGGAGGGGCCAAAGCTGCTGTCTGGGCAGGGGGCATATAACTTTAGCCCTGGGCAGTGGGGCTTGGGCTTGGCCCTTGGATCCCAGCAAGTCGAACAGCAGCCTTGGCAATCCCATTAAAATGGGGCTGTGTCCCACTTTCGGTCCCGACACACAGTTTGAGAAGCCCTGCATCAGAGGTTTAACAGTCACTAAGGCAGTGATCACCCTGTGCCAATGGCTCAAGGCCCGGCTTCCATGTAATGCCTGCTCTTAAGCCACTGGGCTGGCCCACTTCCTGGGAGCAGATTTTTCCCCATAAAAGGATGCGTCTCCATACCTGGCCAGCCCCTTAATGCCATCTGAGCCTCTTGCCAAGCACTGTGCCCTGAGCTTTTCTATGGGACTTGTGTGTATCTCCATTCCTTGGTCGTCTGTGTTAGCCATGGTGGGGCAGACCAGCCAGCTGTCAGATTCTGGAAAGCAAAGCAAGACACTACATGTGATTCTGGGCACTTGGCCCCATGCACATCCCCCCCCGAGATGCCCTGCTGCACTCACTCCTACAGCAGCATAGGCCCGTTCCACAAACCCTGGGGCACCAGTGAAGCTCCGCCACAAGGGGCTGACCCTGGAGTGAAAAACTGCCACCTAAAGTAGTGTTCCTTCCAACTGCCATGTCCCTTAAGCGGTGTGCTGAGTGCCAGGCTCTCAGAGCACAGCTCAGCTCAGAGCTCACCACTTTCCACGCTGTGTAAAGATAAGCAGATCTCTTTAGTTTGAGCTCAGCTGTTCAAGTGCAGGTGCTGGGTTAGAGCTCTTCCCAACCAGCAGATGACGACACAACACTGACTTGCTGAGGCCCTCGCAGGTAAGCACCTAGCATCTCTCAGGCCTGGTCTACGCTGGGGGTGGGAAACAATCTAAGATACACAACTTCAGCTATGAGACTAGCGTAGCTGAAGTCAACGTATCTTAGCTCAAATTAAAATTACTTACTCTGTGTCCTCGCGGCGCGGGATCGACAGCTGGGGCTCCCCTGTCGACTTTGCTTCCGCCTCTTGCACGGCTGGAGCTCAGCAGTCGACAGGAGAGCGAGCGGGGATCGATTTAGCATGTCTATACTACAAACGATAAATCAATCCCCAATAGATCAATCGCTATCTGATCCGGCGGGTAGTATAGACGTACCCCTAGGGTGTGCGTGCACTGCAATTCTCAGCTGTGAGTGAGGCACCCAGGTCTCACCGGCCAGGAGGCTGGACTGGCATAGCCCTTCTCAAAGAGAGACAAGCCCGTCCCTTTCGAGCCTCTGTCCCAAACCAGACCCGGTCATCAGTTCAGTATGAGGGGCATCATCCTTCGCCTGCCACCTGCCACTGTGACTGGCAGTTGGACATGCGTGGGCAATTGCCCAGAAGCAGCTCAATTAAAAGCTGGGCAGCTGCTAGTTCTTGGAGTCTTTGTATGAGTGAGCGCTGTAGTAGATGCATGAATACCCCCTGCATGAGGGCAGCCGTCCCCTTCAGTTCCTTCCTACTATCCATGACAGGAAGATGGCCCATCCAATCACCCGTCCCAAACCTGCCAGGCCCCAGCCCAGCCCTCAGGCAGCCTCCTCTCCCTCCAACCACCCACCCAAACCTACCTCGCCCCTGCCCACCCCTCACGCAGCCTCCTCTCCATCCAACCACCCTCCCAAACCTACCAAGCCCCAGCCCAGCCCTCAGGCAGCCTCCTCTCCCTCCAACCACCCACCCAAAACCTGCCTGGCCCCTGCCCACTCCTCATGCAGCCACCTCTCCCACCAACCACCTGCCCAAAACCTGCCCACTCCTCATACAGCCTCCTCTCCATCCCACCTCCCCCAAAAACCTGCCTGGCCCCTGCCCAGCCCTCAGGCAGCCTCCTCTCCCTCCAACCACCCATCCAAACCTACCTCGCCCCTGCCCAGCCCTCACGCAGCCTCCTCTCCATCCAACTACCCGCCCAAACCTACCAAGCCCCAGCCCAGCCCTCAGGCAGCCTCCTCTCCCTCCAACCACCCACCCAAACCTACCTCGCCCCTGCCCACCCCTCACACAGCCTCCTCTCCATCCCACCTCCCCCCAAACCTGCCTGGCCCCTGCCCAGACCTCCCACAGAGTTCATTCCAGCCAACCACCCTCCCAAACCTGCCTTGCCCTTGCCTTCACACAGTCTCCACTCCATTCAACCCCCTCCCATCCCCCCCGGCCCGTGGGCCAAGTCTGCCTGTCTGAGGTTAGAGTTGGGGGACATCTCCAGTAAGCTTATTAGCATGTGGATAGGTTTCTTGAGTGTTTTTAAAATATGTTTTCTGGGATACTTTCACCTTAAGAATGAATGCACTTGCTTAGAAATAGCTGTGTGGTAACCTATAACTGTGAGCAATTACACTCTTTATAGCCGCTGGAGAGAAAACAAAGCGCAATTGCTGGCCGTTTAGGCTGTTGGCTTGCTGGGAATATTCCAGCGTAGGCAGGGAACTGTGTAGCCTGGAACCATCCTAGACAGGATGGAGACAGATGTGGGTCTCTGTGCAAGAGAGGAGCCAGGAGACAACAGTGGACCATGGAGGGGGAATGCATAGAGAAGCAGGTGCCCTGAACACAGATAATCCGGATTACTTGGTAAACTGAACACAAGCAAACATGCATTTGTACACTGCCAAATGCTAGGTTCCTGCAGGATGGAGAACTGTAGCCTGGAAAGCAGTGACTCTGAAAACCACATCGGGGGTCATTGTACCTAAACAACTAACCAGACGCTCCCAGGGCCAAAAGGGCTAACACCATCCCTGGATGTATTAATGGGGGTGTCAAGCAAGCATAGGGAGATGATAGTGTTGCTGTGGGAGCGACTCACCTACTGTCTCTTGTGGGCTGATTATATCACACAGAGATGAAAAGGCTCTCAGAAAAACAACAGTGATGTAACATTAAGTCAAAATGCTGCCAGCCTGTGTGTCATGGTAACAAGCTCCTTCCCACTGCGATGATACAGAGGAAGGGCACATTGGAAGGCATAAGCACACACAGCAATATAATGTTGATCACCTGTAGGAAATCCCAGCCACAAAAACCGTGGGAGACATTTTTCAAAGGTACATGTGAGAGTTGGGTGCCTAACTACTCATTGGGCCTGGGACAATTTCCCCTGGGAGATTTGAAATCTGCCATTTCTCCAGCACAGAGAACCCTCACTTACTCATACCTAAGCAAAGCCCAGATTTTGAAATGGAGCTAAAAGATACAAACAGACTGTCTGGGGGTAGATGTACACTATAGCGTGTGTAATTCCCAGCTTTGGGTGCGCTAGTGCTCGAAAAGTAGCAGTACAGCCAGGGACTAGCATGGGCTCCATTGTGAGATCCTTGGAACATACTGGAATGACTAGCCTGAGCCACCTCCTGTGTGGCCATAGCCACACTTGTATTTCTAGCACACTAGCCTGAGCAGAGCTAGCATGTGTCCATTTCCCTAAGCTGGGAATCTCATCTCCCAGCTGCAAGTGTAGCCACACTGCTACTATCACAGCTGCATCGCAGCACTGTCCAGCCCAGCAGCCAGGCAGCCAGGCCTCCTGAGAGCTAAATCAGTAGAATGCCAATCGAGTCCATACCCACAGGGCAGCGCCATTTTCCGATATTGTCAGGTACAGAGAGTCCACTGTGACTGAACCGAACTGCCTGCCATGTCCCAGATCTCTTCAGGAGCAGCGGTGGAGCCTGGGCTCTGCAGGCAGAGGCATGGGAAGGAGTGGCTGTGTCAGCATCACAGGCATCTAACATCAAGCCCAGCCGCATGTGGCTGAGCCACAAGGCAGTCAGCCTGGAGCGGGTCATGTTAGCAGCTGTGTCCTGACAAAGCCAGCCTGGGCCCTGCCAGACTGAATGACCACAGCTGGCTGACAGGGACTGGAAAGGGTTTCACTGTTATTGTTTCCAAGGTAAAGCCAGGGGTTCTCCCACTTTATAAAATCATAGAAGATTAGGACTGGAAGCGACCTCAGGAGGTATCTAGTCTAACACCCTGCTCAAAGCAGGATCAACCTCAGCTAAATCATCCCAGCCAGGGCTTTGTCAAGCCAGGCCTTTTTAAAAACCTCTAAGGATGGAGGTTCCACCACCTCCCTAGGGAACCCATTCCAGTGCTTCACCATCCCCCTAGTGATACAGTGTTTCCTAATAGCTAACCTAGACCTCTCCCACTGCAACTTGAGACTATTACTCCTTGTTCTGTCATCTGCCACCACTGAGAACCACCGAGCTCCATCCTCTTTGGAACCCCCCTTCAGGTAGTTGAAGGCTGCTATCAAATCCCGCCTCTCTTCTCATCTGCAGACTAAATTAGCCCAGTCATGGCATTACCCCAGTGTCCTCGTAAGTCATGTGCCCCAGCCCTCTAATCATCTTCGTTGCCCTCCACTGGACTCTCTCCAATTTGTCCATGTTCCTTCTGTAGTTGGGGGAGAGGGGGAAAAGAGAGAGAGAGAGACCGACCAAAACTGGATGCAATACTTCAGTTGTGGCCTCACCAGTGCCAAATAGAGGGCAATAATCACTTCCCTCAATCTGCTGGCAATACTCCTACTAATGCAGCCCAATATGCCGTTAGCCTTCTTGGCAACAAGGGCACACTGCTGACTCCTATCCAGCTTCTCATCCACTGTAATCCCCAGGTCCTTTTCTGCAGAACTGCTGCTTAGCCAGTCGATCTCCAGCTTATAGCAGTGCATGAAATTCTTCCTTCCTAAGTGCAGGACTCTGCACTTGTCCTTGTTGAACCTCATCAGATTTCTTTCAGCCCAATCCTCCAATTTGTCTAGGACCCTCTGGACCCTCTTCCTACCCTCCAGCATATCTACCTCTCCCCCACCCAGCTTAGTGTCATCTGCGAGCTTGCTGAGGGTACAATCCATCCCATCATCTAGATCATTAATGAAGATGTTGAACAAAACTGGCCCTAGGACTGACCCCTGGGGCACCCCGCTTGATACCAGCCAACTAGACATCGCGACCCCTTCCAACAGCAAAAAATACTGCACGATCCCAGGAGGGGGGGGCCGAGCCTGAGCCCGCCGGAGCTCCGCTGCCCTCGGGGATGGAGGCGGGAAGTTGAAGCTCAAGGGCTTCAGCCCAAGGCAGGGGACCTGCAACCCAAGTCCTGCCACCCAGGGCTGAAGTCCTCGGGCCCCAGCAAGTCTAAGCCAGCCCTGGTGGCCCCATTCAAAGGGAGTCATGACCCATTTTTGGGTCCCCACCCACAGTTTGAAAACTGCTGCCTTAGGGGAAGCAAAGTAGTGAACAGTGGGGCATTTAAGGCCAGAGGTCGACCTGTAGCACACTGTAGTGTTGAGGCTTCAAGCGTCGCACTGGCAGATGCCTGAGCAGTCACCTGTAATTAATGTGTCATTGTTCTCATTGTTACAATGATCTACCAGCTAGTCTCTGCCTGGTACCTTGCAGCCCAACCCAAAGGCAGCGTTGGGGGTCCCACCTCCCCACAGCTCAATCACCCAGTTGTTCCAGGCACCATTAGATCCACTCAGTGCATTTTGCCTTTACCTTGATTCCCTTTAAAAATCTTTTCTTCCCTGGGTCCAAGTGGAGCGGCTGCAAATCCTGTGTGCTTGTTAAGCCAGGGAGGGCAGGGCCACACCTTGTCTCTATAGCAACGCTTGGAAGCTGCGTCTCAGCCATGTGGCTGTTGCTAGGGTGCTACAGTGCACAGTGCACAGTGCCCAGGGAGGCACAGGGCTGGAAGTGGGGGGGGGGGGGTGGAGCGGGGCGGGTACGTGAGCTGAGGCTGGCAGAAATACGTTGCACCCCGTCCTGGAAATGTGGAGCTAGGAGCCTGGGGTGTGGCAGGGGGAGATTTACAGAAGCCTCTAGTGAACACTTAGTCTCCCCAAGACACGTGCCACTGCATTCTGTCCTGGGCCAGGCAAGAGCAACAGAGGCCCAGCCTCTCTCGCTGCCCCACAGCCCTCCCAAACCTGCCTGGCTCTCACGCAGCCTCCACTCCCTCCAACCACCCACCCAAACCTACCTCGCCCCTGCCCAGCCCTCACGCAGCCTCCTCTCCCTCCAACCACCCTCCCAAACCTACCTCGCCCCTGCCCAGCTCTGCTGCAGGTTTTTATTCTCAGCCTTAGTAGTACCGTTCGTGGATTGTTTCTCCAGTTGTTAGAGTGGGGTGTGCTCCAGGCTTCAAGTCATGCGACTCCTGTCGCCATTCTATGCCTAGGAGTGACCTGCATGCTGAGTGTCTCTGCTGCCTGGGTGAGACTCACATCAGCGACCGTTGTAAGATCTGCAGGCCGTTCAAGCCAAGGAGAGAGACATTAGACTTCGAGCTCTCCTGATGGAGGCGGCGCTGGCCCCAAGTCCAGCACACTGAGCGGACTCCACACTCGCCGCCACGTCGTCGGTGCATAGCAAGGCCCCCCCCTCGACCAGTCGGCACCACTCTCCCTCCAAGAAACGGGAAGGGCCCTACCTCACAGCAGCACTGAGACAAGGATAGAGGGGAGGCTGGTCCCACGTCAGGAAGCCCTCAGTCCCCCCTGGGCTCAAGGCCTCCGACTCTGGCTGAGTGGAGAAGCCCGGTGCTGTCCGTGCGCACATCCCCACCGGTACAGATGCCGTCAACGCCCGAGGCGATGCAGGCTGCAAAAGACATCATGAGCCTGTCGGTCCCAGGCATGCAGCTGGGGATGGGCCCCCAGCAAGCCTCCTTTGGGGGCCCATCAAGCCTTCCCGGCGGGACACAGTTCCCACCCTGAGGACTGCTGCCCACACCGCTCGGCGCGCAGCGACTGGTCTTCCTGTAGCTCGCGCCCGCCCTCGACGCCAGCCAGGCCATCTGGGCCACTGCCCGGACAGGAGTCTCGGGGACTCTCAACACCACCTGCCAGCAAGCGGAGGCACCGGGAACGCTCCCCTTCGCGGCATGACTACCGCAGCCACTCTCGATGGGATAGACATCATTCCCATTCCACTTCCTGCTCGCCTAGACGTCGCACTCGAACCACCCCCCCCGCGATGCCTCGGCGCAGGGGCACTGGTCTTCCCAACACCGTCACGAGTACCGAAGCAGCACTTTGGGCGGGTACTGTTCCTCGATGTCGAGGTCCAGGTCCCAAGGGAGGCGGCGTCGCAGGCACCACCGCTCCTAGACCGTGCACTCGACAGTGTCCTCGGCCTTGGCACCCAGCCTCCTGTCCTCGGTCCGCACTGCTCAACCGGGACAGATAGCGCCACCAGGCTCCCAGCCAGGTCAGAGGCAAGGGGCCGTGGCAAGAGCAGTGGTGCCAGTGGGCCCCGTGGCCACCGATGCCTGCCCAGACGGGAGACCGCTGGGTTACTGGAGCGTTTCAGGCTCCATCGGCCTCATCCAGCTGCCTACGAGACAAGTCGGCGGGCCACAAGTCAGCGGATCCATGCCCGGACTCTGATCTAGGGCTCGACCCCCCAGTACCAACCAAGGCCCTCGGCTCCATGCGGGCCCTCTCCCTGGCACCAGACAACACCATAGCAGCACCTCCACTTTCAGTCCCACAGGGGGACTTCAAGGCACACCAAGACCTCCTAAAGCGGATGGCATCCAGCCTCCAGCTGTAGACCAAGGAGATGGAGCACCCGTCCGATTCCCTCTTCAATGTGTTGTATCCCTCGGCACTGGGCCAAGTGGCTCTGCCCCTGCACCAGGGTATAGCCAACATTTCTAACACCCTGTGGCAAACTCCTGCCTCCTTGGCACCAATCTCCAAGAAGGCCGAGAGGAAGTACTTTGTGCCAGCCAAGGACCACGAATACCTCTATTCCCACCCGACACCTAACTCACTAGTAGCCACATGCACTGGTGCTGGAAGTCCAGTCGTCTGGCGTCCTTATTTTTGGGGTGGGCGTGGGCTGGCCCTGTCGCTCCTTGTGGTTCATCAATTTTACTACTAGTGAGTTAGGTGTCAGGTGGGAATAGAGGTATTCGTGGTCCTTGGCTGGCACAAAGTACTTCCTCTCGGCCTTCTTGGAGATTGGTGCCAAGGAGGCAGGAGTTTGCCACAGGGTGTTAGAAATGTTGGCTATACCCTGGTGCAGGGGCAGAGCCACTCGGCCCAGTGCCGAGGGATACAACACATTGAAAATTGATGAACCACAAGGAGCGACAGGGCCAGCCCACGCCCACCCCAAAAATAAGGACGCCAGAGGACTGGTGCACATGGCGACCATTCACACCTACTGTGTTGCTCATATCTGTTCCACATCTCGAAGAATGCCAGTTACAGAACAGGTAACTGTCCGTTCCTGCAGGATGGGAAACTGTAGCCTGGAAAGCAGTGACTCTGAAAACCACATCGGGGGAGTCATTGTACCTAAACTACTAACCAGAAGCTCCCAGGGCCAAAAGGGCTAACACCATCCCTGGATGTATTAATGGGGGTGTCAAGCAAGCATAGGGAGATGATAGTGTTGCTGTGGGAGCGACTCACCTACTGTCTCTTGTGGGCTGATTATATCACACAGAGATGAAAAGGCTCTCAGAAAAACAACAACAGTGATGTAACAGCAAGTCAAAATGCTGCCAGCCTGTGTGTCATGGTAACAAGCTCCTTCCCACTGCGATGATACAGGGAAGGGCACATTGGAAGGCATAAGCACACACAGCAATATAATGGTGATCACCTGTAGGAAATCCCAGCCACAAAAACCGTGGGAGACATTTTTCAAAGGTACATGTGAGAGTTGGGTGCCTAACTACCCATTGGGCCTAGGACAACTTCCCCAGCACAGAGAAGGGGCAGACTGCACAGCTGACAAACCCTCACTTACTCAAACCTAAGCAAACTCAAACCTGCCTGGCCCCTGCCTTGCCCTCCTACAGCCTCCACTATATAACCACGTGCCCAGACCTGCCTGGCTCCTGCCCAGCTTTCATGCAGCCTCTACTCTATCCAACCACCCGCCCAAACCTGCATTTATTTCTGGTTCTATCTTGACATTTTAGCCGTGACTTCGGCCAGTTGTTCTTGAGTCTTTTCCCAACCAGGCCTAACAGAGGAGCTTGTGCCTCTATCAGGACATCCTTCTCAGAGATGATTGGTAGAGTGGATGGGACTCCCCCAAGTTGAGTGGCCCCATTAGATCTCCTAAAGAGAGTGAGCTGTCCTGCTCGGTGACACGTTTAGCAAAGGCCCAGCCTCACCCAGGCAGGGAAATTCTGGCCTTTGCTCTGAGCTCAAATGCACCATTCACAATGGCCAACAAGAGCAGATGCCTATTTCCTCATCTTAGGTAGTGAAGCAGCTGGTACGTGCAACCTTTGGGGTACAGTGGCCTGGATTCTAGGTATACACCAGCTACACATGCCAGTATCAACCCAGCAATGCTGGCTCAGCCCAGCTGCATGAACTGATCATTGGCAGCTGCAAAGATGCCTTCACCCTGCAGCAGCCAGTGCCCAGACAGGGATCCCTCCCGCTCTCACTGGAAAGATATTAAAAATTGGCCAGGAGCCAAAACTGTAGCTTTGTCCACTTTCACTTAGAAACAGTGATTCTCCTGCACTCTTCTACACAACTGTAGCTATGCTGTGAATTTACTAGCCCAGTCTGTTGTAGGAGAAAGGTAAATAATACACAAGCTCTTTCTGCAAGTCAAACTTCTCATATCTGTTGTCCCGATACCAGTCAAGAAATTCTGCTTTCTCCCTGGACATCATGCTGTCTAGGCCATAGTGCTCCACACCGGGCATAGGCTCCACATAATTTTGGTTTTCTAAAGTGTTAAAAATATGTGGAAAATACCCTCTGCACCCTTCAAACCCCATCGCCTGTGGGAGCTTGCTAAGCTTCTTGGGCAAGAAGTTTAAAGAGTCTATAAAATGAATGCCCAGGGCCTTAACTTCCACACACATTAGTTTACTACCCTGAGTTATCAGTTCTCTGCACATCTTTTCCTTCAGTAACTGTCTAACGATGAAGTACACATCATAACCTTTGGAATTGTGTGCTAGGAACGTGTAGTCCTGGAACTTTTGTTGTCAATAAAGGTCTTAACAGAAGTAGAAAGACACTCACTGCCTTTAAATTCCCAAGATTTTTCCAGGTTAAGGGACATAGCAAAAATGTAATTGGGCACATGCAACCCTGTCTCCTGTGGGAATTCAAAATTGTAAAAAATATACTTTTCCGATGCTCTGGGCTTTCGAATGCTGTCCATAAAACATAGGTGGCTGTCTACATCACTGGTGATCAAGCCCTGACACTGCTTACAAGCCTCCCTTTACACCTGTGCCCCTTGTCCACATAAGACTGACATTGATCACAGTTTTTTCAACGCAGTCTATGTGTCTGTCTAAACACTCTTTGGAGCAACAATACAGTCTAAAGCTAGGACACCTCAGCTGCACGCCCACACTCTCTGAGCACATCACACTCAAGCAGAGGCAGCAACGATACCTGCAAGAATGGTTGTGACTGTACACTGTGTGGTAAAACTCACAATTTTTCGCACTGAACAATTTTTTCACATCAAGAACCCCAAATAATGCTCATCGTGCAACAGGACAAAAAAAGTCTTGGGGTACACTGGGCCCCCCCCACTTTAAAAAAACCCACCTGCCTTTCACCACATAAAACACCACCTATATGTTGATTCCTAAATGCTGTTCAAATGCCACTATGTCGCTGAGTATAATTTTTTTTTGCTTCTGACCACATCAGTTTCTCAAGCAACTTTCTCGACCCGTCTAACAATTCCTCATCTGTGGCTTTCCAATCAGACATGATGGCCAAGAGCCCACCTGCAAAACACAGATTGGTAGCCGTGTAAGTGAGGTCTACTAAACACCGTCTCTTTTTATGGATGATTTGACTACTAAGGCTAGAATTTAAAACTCTACGGCCACCCCTGCCCACGTTTTTTACAACTGTCACAATGAGGCACAACATCCCATTGACATGCATCTCTCTATTACTCTGTAACAGTTTTGAGTTCTGATTTAAGAAGTCTTCAGCAGTCAGCTCATCCCTAGTTCTTCTTACCGAAAACAAAGGGTTGGTTAAATTACGACTCTCTAAATGTAACTGAACGCAATTGTCAGGGACTGTTAATGTCATCGAGAACTAACTGTATCGTCCTGTGTATGGCTTCGATGGCCTGCTGAACTGAATTTATTTGCTCAAGATTGACAAAACGAAATTCCCACAATACACCGAACCCCCATATGTAGGTAATTACCACTGCCAACTTCTCACTTGCTCCATATACATGTCTGTTTTGGGGTCTGCATTTGCATTTTCAGAGTTACTTGGGGGTTCCTCTATCAGACCATCAGCTGCATCTTCTAGGTCAGATGCTATTTGAGAGTATATCCAAGTGGCCACTGCGAGGATCATCAGGAGTAGACAGGGACCTGTCTAGAGAGCCTTCTGGGGAATTTTCTAAATTAGACTCTGTTTGAGAGTTACCACCACCCCACAGGTCAGAGTCCACATCCCCATTCTCTGACACACCAGTCTGAGAGAATCCAGTAGGAGGCATCACTTTTTGTTTTTTTCTCATCACCTCTTTAGCCTTTTAAAAAAGTTTACAGCGACCCTGGCCCGTAACTTTTAGGCAGCCATCTGTTTATCCCCCAAGCACTGTCCCCCATTTTGTTTATGCCTTAGCAGATGTGTACCCTTGAGGATGCCCCTTTTACCCAGGCCCCCTTTCCACAGCTAGTCATGCCTGGCTCAGAGCCGCCCTCTGGAAAAATTGAAGTATTTTTCAAAAAAAGTCACCCACAAGAGCTTTTGCATTTTTGATGTAGTTTCCAGTCCTCCTCCTTTCTTTTAGAACCCCTGCAGATACAGTGCCCATCAGCTTTCTGAACAAAGCGTCATATTTTCCCCAAATCTTTTTAGACTACCAAAGAGCTGTACCGAGCTTACTGTGTTGGGTGACTGGTTTGTAATAATTTTCAGATACTTCATCAGGAGACACCCCAGCATCACAGGACTTTTCAGTCCTTGGGTTTTTATTCATGACCCTTAAAGCGCATGCTCTGGGTTAGTGAATGTGTGTGTTTTCACTCACAGTTTTCTCAGGGTTTGGTGTGGTGTTGACAGCTGAGGAACTGGAGTTTGCATGGTTGCGTTTTACCAGTCTTTCGTTTTGTCCTTGGGTTTGATGTATACGAGCTTTGGACTGCCTTGATTCTTCATCTGCACTCTTCTGCTGTTTTGCGTTGGCACTGTTGTTATTAAAGGTCTCAGAGCAGATTTCTGGCAGTTCTGGTAGCTCTGACTACAGCATGGTCAGGAGAGAAGAAAAACAGATGTTCCAGTTTAGCATCAAATAAACATTTTACAAAACTTAACTTTACCATCTCTCTCACCTATGTATTTGCTTACAATACAAAACCTCATAAAATAACCAAACCAATAAGCAAAATATATTTACTGGGCTTCATCCATCCATCAATCACTGATGCTGGTGAGTTTTCCTTTTCAGCCGTCTCTTTCCTTTTCCTTTTGAGCTTGTTTGCATCCTGCAATAAAGATAGGTACCACTATTTACTAAGGACAAAGAGTGACATTAGATAAATATATACCCTCTGGTCTAAGGGTCTCATGTTTTGAGCATACTGTGGAGCAGACAACATTATTATAATAAAACACATGAAACGGTCTTGTCAACTTAAAAAAATAAAATACTCATTAGGGTGTTTTTCTATTTAAAATGTCATAGTTTTAAAACAAAATAATACATTTCAGGCTGTTCAAACACACACAGGTTTTGGTTTTTTTCTACCACTAGAGTTTCTCTAAAACCTAGACATTTTTTCATATAGGCGCATGTTTACACCATGCAAAGTGTGCAATACTTTTTAAATCCCCCACCATAACTATGTCTTGCATAGACCACCTAAATCACCAACAACAATTTAAACACTAATTTTAAAATAACACATCTTAAAAACACATCACATTTTGAAGAGTAAAAACCAAACTGTTTTGAAACAAAGTACTGTAAAAGCCCACACACTTATCTCTAGCATAGGCCCCCTGAATCTCACACACAAAAAAACCCCAGCAGTTTTAAAACACACCAAAACAGTTTGCAACCAAATACTTTAAAAAACCCCACACTTATCTCTAGTATAGGCCTCTTGAATCACCAAAAACAATTTAAACATCAAAACTCATTTTAAAACAACCCATTTTAAAAGCACACAGCATATTTTGCAGAGTTAAAAAAAAACCCTGTTAGTTTGAAACAAACCAAAACAACTGTTTGCAACCATATCCTTTAAAAAACCCCACACCTATGTCTTGCACAGACCCCCCTAGCTCACAAATTTAAACATTAAAACTAATTAAAAGACATTTTAAAAACACACACCCATGCTTTTAAAAGCCAATTGCAGAAGGTTACCTTCCACTACAGTGTAACGGGATGCTAGCACATGATTATTCTGTTTTCCTCCATGCGTATCTGGGCCTTTGGATTAAGGAACAAGCAAAATTTTTAGTTAGAATTATTCCCCAATTGCATCAAACCCCTATGCAATCTGTGTTATACCTGGTGTTTTTTTTAATTTAACAGTATTAAGCACAACTATAGTTAAAAATGGGGTTTTACCTGGCCCTGGGGAAAAGCAGCTTGAAGTTGCTGTTTCCATGCTACATCCTCCAATAAAGCTAGGTACCATTATTTAGTAAGGACAAAGAGTGACATTAGATACATCTATATTAGTTAAAACAAGCAACATACCTCGGTTTGCTGTCCGGCAGGTATTCTGTTCAAGATAGTTTCTGTTGAACGAGGACAGTCTCTAAAAAAACGGAGGTTTTTATACCATCCTAACTCTCTGTTTCAGAGTCTGTAGTTAGCAGGTTGATTCAATCACTGCTTGTTTTTAGATTTATGAAACCTCATGTTGGTTCCTAACCCCATTACACCCCCATCCTCAACCATCACTTCTTAATTGTTCATTTACCTGAGTGTGACTATGCGGTTCTGGTGGGACCCAACTGACAGTGCCAATTCAGGACAAATCGCTTCAAACAGGGCAGTTACAGCCCAGGGCTGGGGTTTTTCCACCTCTAAGGCAAACCAAACCAGCCAGACAAAGAGGACTTTGGTCTTACCCCACTGGCTAACCACAAGTCACACAAACAAGTCCCTTAGACGCTCCAGTTTCCCAGTATCACCACCAGTGCCACTTGTCATGAGGACAAATGGTTATAGATTCATAGATTTAAGGTCAGAAGGGACCATTATGGTCATCTAGTCTGACCTCCTGCACAAAGCAGGCCACAGAATCTCACCCACCCAGTCCTGTAACAAACCCCTAACCTAAGTCTAAGTTACTGAAGTCCTCAAATCATGGTTTAAAGACCTCAAGGTGCAGAGAATCCTCCAGCAAGTGACCCATGCCCCATGCTGCAGAAGAAGGCGAGAAACCTCCAGGGCCTCTGCCATTCTGCCCTGGAGGAAAATTCCTTCCCAACCCCAAATCTGGCGATCAGTTAAACCCTGAGCATGTGGGCAAGACTCACCAGCCAGACACCCAGGAAAGAATTCTCTGCAGTAACTCAGATCCCACCCCAGCTAACATCCCATCAGAGACCATTGGGCATATTTACCTGCTAACAGTCAAAGATCAATTAAATTGCCAAAACTAGGCTATCCCATCATACCATCCCCTCCATAAACTTATCAAGCTAAAACCAACACCCCAACAAAAGAAAAAGGTTCTCTCGATCCCAAAGAATCAAGCCCCAGACCCAGATCAATATACGAATCAGATCTTATCCACAAATCACGCTGTTGCCAATCCTTTAGAATCTAAAATCTAACGGTTTAATTCATAAAAGGAAAAAGATATAGATGAGAGCTAGAATTGGTTAAATGGAATCAATTACATACTGTAATGGCACAGTTCTTGGTTCAGGCTTGTAACAGTGATGGAATAAACTGCAGGTTTAGATCAAGTCTCTGGAACATCCCCAGCTGGGATGGGTCATTCAGTCCTTTGTTCAGAGCTTCAGTTTGTAGCAAAGTCCCTCCGGAGGTAAGAAGCAGGACTGAAGACCAGATGGAGATGAGGCATCAGCCTTTTATAGTTTTTTCCAGGTGCAAGAACCTCTTTGTCCTTAATGTGGAAAATTACAGCAAAATGGAGTCTGGAGTCACATGGGCAAGTCCCTGCATACTTTGCTGAGTCACAAGGCATATCTGCCTTCTCTCCATGGGTCAGTTGTGTAGCTCATGGTCCTTAATGGGCCATCAAGCAGGCTAGGCAGAGCTAACACCAACTTGTCTGGGATGTCTCCCAGAAGCAGGGCCGGTGCAAGGAAGTTTCGTGCCCTAGGAGAAATTGCCACCTTGCGCCCCCCACCCCAAAGCCCTGCGGCAGCTCCGCCCTGAGGCATCCCCCCACCTGCAGCAGCTCCCCGCCCCGGGGAGCCATCCAGCACCTCCCCACCCCAGCCAGGGGCGGCTCTAGGCATTTTGCCGCCCCAAGCACGGCAGGCAGGCTGCCTTCGGCGGCTTGCCTGTGGGAGATCCGCTGGTCCCGTGGCTTCGGCGGACCTCCCACAGGCAAGCCGTCGAAGGCAACCTGCCTGCCGCCCTCGCGGCGCCGGCAGAGCTTGCCGTCCCAAGCACGCGCTTGGCGTGCTGGGGCCTGGAGCTGCCCCTGAGCCCAGCTCACCTGTGCTGCGGAGCTCTGCCCAGCCGCCGGCGCCCCTGCCGGCAATGAAAAGATTCGCATGGGATGGAGCGGCCGCTGCGCTGGGAGGGAGAGGGAGTCTGAACCCCGGGGCTGGCTGCCGGCAGCTCAGACTCCCTCTCCCTCCCAGCGCAGCAGCCGCTGAAAGGCTTTAAACAAAAAAATGGGGGCGCCGCTTCTTGGCGCCCCCAAATGTTGGCGCCCTCGGCAGCCGCCTAGTTGGCCTAAATGGTAGCACCGGCCCTGACCAGCAGCACAGCATAAGTTTGAAGTACAGACAGTATAGAGCCAATATTCATAACTTCAACTACAAAATGACAGATGCATATAGACAGCATAATTATAACCAGCAACCCATAACCTGGTCTTAGACACCTTATATGACCCCCTTTACATAAGATTTGGTGCCACTACAGGACCTTGGTTGCAACCATGTTCTATATGGTCCCAGATTATATCAATAACGTCACACTGAGCAATGTCTTTTCCATTCACCTTGTCTGCTGGTGACTCCCATGAGCCCTGATCGCCTTCCTCCTCTGGGTGGGTGGATGACGAGAGGCCGTCTTGCTCATTGGTTTGCCTCACAAGTAGTTGGGCTTCAGGGTCAGGTCCTGGCATATACATCAACAGCTGGGCCAAAGGGCTCCCCAGGCCGCTCCCTCCTCCTCTTCGGAACTGTCGCTGATGTAGTGCTTTCTCCGTGGGCGGTCAAAGGCCCTTGGAGCTAAAACAAAGTCCAAAGTTCTCACGGGTGTGGTGAAGGAGTTTATGTTTCCTCTCAGCATTTCCATGATTTCTAAAACACACGTTCTTGGAATGAAATGGCCTCTTCCGTGTGGTGCTGGGACTTCCGGGGGAGGTGCTGTGTTCTGATTGGTAGAGGGTGGTAGGGGGAGCTCTTAGTTGGGTCACATGACCCTCTTCTGGGCAGGTCACCTTGTCCCAGAACTCCCCCTAGTTGGTCAAATCTGCTCTCATGGAGGTCCTCTGTGGCTGAAATCCATCCTGATTGATAGAGGGCAGTGGGAGGAGTTCTTAGAGGGGTCACATGACCCACTTCTGGCTGGATCACCCGCCCCAGGGCATCCTGATTGGTCAAATCTCCTCTCAGGGAGGTCCTACAGGGGGAGAACCCCATCCTGATTGGTAGAGGGCAGTGGGAGTAGTTCTTAGAGGGGTCACATGACACCATTTGCTTCTGCTCATGTGTCTGTCTTGACCGCAGAAGTAATCCCCCCCAGAGGGTAGGTCTTAGAGTCACAAGTGGACGGGGCCCCTTGTACTACTCATGCACCTGTGGTTTTAAATGTTTTACAATGAAATATGGCTAAGTTTGATTACGGTGTAAACGCAAATGTATTCTTATAGTGCACTTCTTTGTTAATTAATATACTACATCTTATCAGGAATGTGCACAAGACTCAAGGACTGGGCAAAAGACTATTCCACTGTCTGGTATCTTTCAAAAGAGGGGACCCCAAAATCTACATTAAATTGGTTAAATTTCAAAATTATGTAAATTTGGAATATCCATTTGGAACAGGGGTAATGACACACACACACACACCTATGTCACATTAACTATTTTGACCACCAGGCAGCAGAAACTCTCTAAAACTATTGGTATTGAGGGCCTGGCTACTAAAGAAACAGTACACTATTAACAATGTGCACAATATTGCTAAACTGTTTAAACAAAAGTAAAAAATAACAAATTAATTGCAGCAAACAATATGAAGGCAAGGAAAAACCAAATTGGTAAAGAAATTATTTGTATTGCTTATGAAGTTACATAGTAATTACCATAACCAACTTATCAGAGAACATTAAAAAAATAAAATTGACTGACATTATTAGTAAACAGCTAACTAACATTGCCCTCAGCGTATAACAAAAATGGGTAAATTGGCAATGTGTCAAATTGTGTAGACAATTTTCCTGTTAGCACCAGTCATAATTTGGGGTCAGTAACACAGCATCCTAATTGAGGCACATGTTACTCAAAACAATCTTGCTCAATGTCTGGCTCTCAACACTGACTGCTGACAGCAATATTTAATAAATAAATTACTCTCCATGCAGCAGGTTATCCGGAAGAGAGCATCTACAAGAAACAACAGGATCTACATCAACTACTGGTGTATCATGCAACAATGCAAACTTGACACACGACTTGGTATGCCAGGAATGTTGCTGACTTTGCAATTCCAGTGCATGGCCACAATGGTCTAGGCCAGTGTTTTCCAAAATTTGGGTCACAACCCATTACTGGGTCACGGCATGTAAGGCACTGGATCACCTTGCTCAGCACCCAGGGACCCTAATGGCTCTGGTCAGCACTGCCAACCAGGATGTTAAAAGTCCCGTTGGTGGTGCTGCCCAGCTAAGGCAGGCTAGTGCCCTACCCTGCTGACACACACTGCACCCCCCAGTGGTGGCCAGGGGAGTCCCGTTGGTGGTGCTGCCCAGCTAAGGCAGGCTAGTGCCTACCTGCTCTGACACCACGCTGCACCCCAGAAGTGGCCAGGAGCGGGTCTGGCTTCTAGGCAGGGGGGTCATGGGGCTCCATGTGCTGCTCCCACTCCAAGCACCAGTTCCGTATTTGGTTCCTCTTCTGGGGCGCAACATGGTCTGCAGTGCTAGGACAGGCGGGAAGCCTGCTGCTGCACCCTGGCTGCACCACTGAGCAGGAGCCACCCCAACCCTGCACCCTCATCCCCTGCCCCAGTCCTGAGCCCCCACAATCCAGAACCCCTTCCTGCACCCCAACCCTCTGCCCCAGCCCTGAGCCCCTCCCATACCCCAAACCCCTCATCCCCAGCTTCTTTGAGTCATGGGCATCAATTTTCTTCAATCTGGGACCCCTCATAAAGAAAAGGAGGGATGACAAGATAATGGATTTGAAGGTATAGTGTTATTAAACCATGAGGAAAATCCTCAGGGGAAGGACTCTCAAAGTATCTGCAAACTTAATAGCCATGAGAAGTGGGCATTTTCTCCTTTAACAGCTAAATAAATTAAGGCTCCAAAGTTAGGGCTTGCCTATGTCCCTGCCCACAGGTATATGGGATCTTGGGGAGCAATTACCACACAGGTGGGGTGCCAATTAATTTCTTTATTAAAGGAAAAAGGAAGTGGCGGGAATTTAACAATGAAATACGATGGGATGGGGTGTATAGGGTGTTTACAATAGACAATGATGGGGGGGTTCTTCTTACTGAACAGTGTAGGGAGTTCTAACAGTGGGGTACAGTAAGTGGGGTTCAGCACAATGGGATACAGTACAGTCAATAAGCAACTCAACTTTATATAGGAACAACTTTAGATACAGTGTGGAATGCAAAATGTACCCAAAAGAAATGCAAAGTAAAATGGTAGCTTCAATGCAAATACAAAGTATATCAGAAAAGTGGAGGCAACCAATGGGGTATTATAACCACAAGTAAAATGTGAATCACAGTGCAATGATACAATATGGGTGATAAGTGAAATTATGCAATATAATAGTATAAAAGAAAATTAATTACTTAATTTGTGAGGCTGTGATAGCAGATAATCTGCAAGAGTGTACCTAAAGGTTGGGTCGAGAAACAGGAGTGGGGAGGGGAATGAATGATCAGTGGCAACTGATGAGAGGAGAGTGCAGCTGCAAGCAGCAAGAGACTCTGAAGCCCTGCGGGCTGGACGTACGGGAGACAAGAGCAGCTGGAGCGCACTTAAGGGGAGTCTGGGAGCAGCAAGAGGGGAGGGTGCTGAATGTGCAAGCCATGGGAAGGCACGTGGAGAATGGGGGAGACGGCTGAGGGAAGAAACAGGTTGCAGCAGCGGAGAGCACTTCAGGGAAGCTGCGGAGTGAAGACAAACGGAGCAGTGTGATGGTGATCTTCGGTAGGGGAGGGGCAGCGGAGAAGCGGGAGCACGAACACAGGGGATACAGGGAGAGGCAGAAGAGAAGTGTAAAGAAGGGCTAGAGGGAGGTTTAAGCAAAAAGCAGACACCCCAAAAAAAAAAAAAAAAGGAAAGAAGCGGCAAAGGGTTTGGGAAGTTCGGAGGGTGAGGCAGATACGGGGGGAAAAGCAGCAAAGGGTTACAACAGGGAGACACGGAGAAGTACACAGAGGGGGAGATTGGAGCGGGGGAAAAACAGACACGGGAAAGTTCAGGGAGAGATCGGGACAGCGGGAAGACGAATTCAAACAGCAAAAACCTTATCTATCGTCTAACTTAATCAAACTTATATAAAATGACAAGCAGCTTATACAAAGTAACAAAACAGGTACAGAATACAACCAGGCAATGGCTTTTTTAAAACTATCTTAACCAATGACTAGGCAAAACAACAAATATCACAATTCTAAGCAAAACTATAACAAGCAACTATACGGAGCAATAAAACAGCAAACTATAGCAAGGCAGGTGAAACTTACAAGCACTACAATCTTAGCAAACTATGACTTATTAGACTAAAAAGCAAAACTTATGGTGCACCTTATGCTATGGGGAAGTTACAGAGGGCAGAGTGGTATGTGCCCAGGATACAGCTCCCAAGGCAGCCCCCAAGGAAGCCAAGGGATGGTGGCTGCAGCAGTGGATACGGCTGAAAGCAGTGAGCCCCGAAGCAAAGCCCACTGGAGCCGAGCTTAGCAGCGGCACAAACTTATTTTTAGCGGCAAAGCGCCGCGGAGTTTAAGAGAGGTTTTAAGACACAGACCAAGGTTTAGCTTGAGTCTGTGTGCTGGGGAAACAGAGCCAGCAGCTAAAATAATAAAATAAAAGTATAGAAAGTTTCACAAAGGGATTCTTACCAGTCCCCAAGGCAGCAGCAAAGGCAGAAGCAGAAACAACATCAGAAGAAGCAAGGAGGGCTCGGTACGGTCTCGATAATCAGGAGGTCTCTTAGGCAGCAATTCGTTCTTAGGGGGGGGGGTTAAAAACGGGGGTACGCTCAAAAATAAAACGAGAGCGGAGAAAGGACCCCCCCAGAACCCCTGGCTGATCAGACCAGGCAGCAATGCAGGAACCTTTCTGATGTTTGTTTCAAAATGCCTGTTTTTTAAAGACAAACTCGGGCAGTTTCCCGCCAGTAATCCTGATAGGTTCCCTCTGTCACAGGGGAGGAGACACAGGGAAAAACTGCAGGTGAGCACAGAGACGTGCCTGGGCAGAGTCCTGGACAATAGGTGTGAGTTCACACCTCAGGACTCAAAAGCACATGAGGCCTATGACTCATGCCCAGGATCTCAAAAACACATTAGGTCTTGCAGCTCTAGACATTGCCTACCCTACACCAAGCCCAGGTTAACAAGGTGATAACAGGACCAACCCTTTGAACAGGGCAGTGGTCCCACTTAGCACGCAGCACAAGTGGCCTCCCTTTGAGAAGGGCAGTGGCTCTTGGTAAACAACTTAACAGCCAGGGAGGGGCGGCCACAGGAGGAGAACAAAAACAAAATGGAGTAGGGGGACAGCTGTAAGAAACAAAATGGAATAGGGGGATAGCTGTAACAGACATGCCCCCCTGGCCGACCTGAACGGGCTGTGAGGGGGATGTCCCATGCAAAGACCAAAAAAAAAAAAAATAGGGTTTTACAAGTCGTCGTCTTCGTAGTATGGAGGTGGTGGTTTGCTGCTGTCCAAGGGGATGGAGGAATACCTCACCTGCAAAGGCAGGGCTGACAGAACCTTACGAATTAGCTGCTTGACCACTGCTATCCCCAACAGAAAGGTTACAAGAACAATAGCCACAGTAATAAGCCACTGCTTGATGGACTGGGCCCAGGATCCCAGCCCCCAGCTGGACCACTGGGCTTGCCACCAATCCCACTGCTCACAGTCCTTACGAATCTGAACGGCGAAGGAGGACAGTTGGTTAGCCACGGCTGAGATGTTGTTCCACCCAGGCTGAAGGCGCAGGCAACATTGTCCCTTAAAGCGAGGATCAAGGTCCTCCAAGGCAACACAAAAGTCCTTCTGTAGGATGGTCTGGATCAGAAGACGGTTCTGCTCGGCGTAGTTGGCCAGGACTGCGAGAGCGTCGCGGGTTCGACAAAGCCCTTCGGCTGTGATGTTGGTGAGGGCCTCCAGACCAAGCGACAGTTCACGGATTTGCTGTAAAGTTAAATGTGGAGTTAGGTTCGTGAGAGGGAGGAACTTCCAGAGGAAAGGGGATCCTTCGTCTGAGGCCTCCCGTCTTGTGCAGGCGACACAATCATGTGATGAGGGGATATCTGACAGGTTCCCGATGAGGACCTCCTGCAGGGCGTAGGCTTTTACCCAGGCAACCAGGGGGTTTTCTCAAGGCGAGGTGGCAATCATGGCAGGTGATTCCTGTGAAGATACAAAAGAATAGGGGCACGGGTCCCCTGGCCGGGTGCTGGCCGCCACCAACCACCCGGCCGTTATCCGTTTTTTGGCTGGGAAGATTCTAGTCGCTCTTCCCATCCCAGAGCTATGGCCAAGGCTTTTTGCTGCTCACTGTTGAGCTTAAGCAAACTTCCTTAGTGAGGCCTTTATGCAACAAGAATCCAAAAATTTTTCGTTCTACGAATGAACGCTCCGGGTGCTGGGATCTGGGCTGTGGGCTGGTGTGTGGTGGGTGGGAACTAATGGGTAGGGCTTGGGCTGAAGGCCACTTCACCCTCTCGAGGGCCTCATAGAGCCGCCCAATGGCGCGCCTAGCATACCCCCTTAGCCACAGAACTGTTCCGGTGTCAGGGGTGGTACTGTTATCCATGGCTAAGTCAATGGCAGCTTCATTTATGGGTATTTCAGTGGGGTCAACAACATGCCAAAAGGCATTAACCTGGTTAATCTGTGCCTGGGTTAGTCCTAGAGGGTGTTGGGCAGGGGACCATAGCATGATGGACCCCCCTGCGATGGCACATCTCAGGGAAGGGATGTCCTTGACGCTTCCTCTGGGAACTTGGACCCCTTGAAGGGAGTGCTGTGAATGGAGGAAGGCCAGGGCTGGGGCAGTCAGGGGCCATGCAGTGTTAGATATTACCAGGCTCCCTGAGAGACCCCTGGACCAGCTACCGGTCCTGGCTAATACTATGCCCTCTTCCCTATCCACTAACTCCTGTCCATTTTCCAGAGCCAGGCGGCCTAGCCACAGTAGTGGTGGCTCATTGGCCCCCCTAGCGGTGTCTGTGATGAACTCCTTCATCTCTGCTTTGGAGCGGGGTCGGAGTTCTGTCACCTGTGTGGTGTTGCCCTGGTCATCAATCTTTATACGACTGATGGATACCGGCAGGGCTTCACCAGAGGTGACAGTGGGTGCAGGTTCATGGGCTTGGGCCTCTATAGGGGCTGACAGTAGGGCTGGGTATAGTGGGGTTTTCTTGAGGGGAGATGAGGCCTCTGGGTGGGTATATGGGGGTGGTTTTTCAGGGGATTTATTGGGACTGGGCAGGCTAGGGGTCAGTGGTGGTCCCTCCTGGCTAGGCTGGCTAGTGGCCTCCTTGGCCGAGGTCATTAGGGCCCCATGGAAAACAGTTAGTTTATCAAGGGCCTGAGCCAGGATCTCATAGGTAACTGTGGCTACCTTTTGGGGCTTATATATGTCATGCCACAGCTTCTTCGGCTTTCAAATTTCATCCAGCTTCTGCACCAGTTCTGTTAATATCTGGTGGTTGGGGGACCCCTGCAAAATTCGAGGTTCGGGGGCGAGCTTAGATGGGGCCCCCCTGCAGGCTTTCATGACCCTTCCCACCTCTCTCCAGAGGTGGGTGGGATCTGAATCTGCGGGTGGCTCTCCTGCCTTAGTGCAGACTGGCCCGAGGCTGGAATCAGCAGGGCTGGCCCTGAATGTGGGGTGGCAGGTTAAGAGGCACCCCACATCAGTGAGCCCCAGGTGGGTGGTATACACCCTGGAGCTCTGGCCTTTGCCAATAGTACAGACCCATTCTAGGGCCTCAGGCTGCTGTTTACTCTGCAGCAAGTGGTATTGTAGGTGGTTGGTCTGATCTTCCTCTGTCCCAGAGGTCTTGGCCTCTTTCCAGGGACAGGGAGGGCAGTAATTGTTACCCCAAGATCCTGTTTGTGATGCCATGTCCCTGCCTGCAGGTATATGGGATCTTGGGGAGTAATTACCACACAGGTGGGGTGCTAATTAATTTCTTTATTAAAGGAAAAAGGAAGTGGTGGGAATTTAACAATGAAATACGATGGGATGGGGTGTATAGAGTGTTTACAATAGACAATGATGGGGGGGCTCTTGGTAAATGACTTAAGGGGCCCCCCCTTTGAGAAGGGCAGTGGCCCTAGTAAACAACTTAACAGCCAGGGAGGGGCAGCCACAGGAGGAGAACAAAAACAAAATGGAGTAGGGGGACAGCTGTAAGAAACAAAATGGAATAGGGGGACAGCTGTAACAGATGGCCTACACTGGCACTTTACAATGCTGCAACTTTCTCGCTCAGGGGTGTGAAAAAACACCCCGGGGGGCTGCAAGTTTCAGTGATGTAACACGACAGTATAGCCAGTGCACCGTGGCAGCACTTTAACATTGCCAGTGAAGATGTGCCCTTAGGTGAGCTGCACAAGCCCATGAGACACCTGGGCTCCAATTCCTAGGTGCCCACTTTAACCCCTTACTGTTGTGTCTGGACAGCTATGCCAGCTCTGCCAATAAGATTGTACTCTGCAGCATGTTATATGTAGAGTTGATTGTCCTGCAGCAGCAGATTTACAATCATAAAGGTGAATTGGGTGATAGGTGACAATATTCATAGAATCTCAGGGTTGGAAGGGACCTCCAGAGGTCATCTAGTCCAACCCCCTGCTCAAAGCAGGACCAATCCCTAAATAGCCCCCTCAAGGAGGGAACTCACAACCCTGGGCTTAGCAGGCCAATGCGCAAACCACTGAGCTATCCCTCCCCCCATATTGTAACAGGGAGAGTCAATAGTAATTGTATATCTTGAAAGGATCATAAACAAAACATCCCAGGGGACTAGGGAGGTCAGAAAACAATAGCTAGCTGTGTTTTGCAAATGTGTTAACTTTCAAAGAACAACTAGAATTATTTACCAATGCCAGGAAAAGGGCATATAAGACATGCGGACTCACCCCTGCGGCGCCATCTGCTGGTGACTTCTGGGAATTAGCTCAGTCCAGCTCTGGAGCGTCCTGTCCTCTGGCCCCCGTGTCCTTCCCTGGACCCGGTGCCCTTTTACCTGGGGTGCTGCCCCCTGGCAGTAACCCCTCACTCTCAGGGTGTCTCCTCCCTAGGGAACCCCCACCCACTATTCCCAGGATTTGTTGGCAGAGGGCTCTCTTTCTTCAGAAGACTTATTTGGTTCAAGCAGCAAAGAATCCTGTGGCACCTTATAGACTAACAGACGTTTTGGAGCTTTCACTAGCCAATTTCACTGGGGTAGTGTATAAGCCGCCAATACATCTGTTAGTCTATAAGGTGCCACAGGATTCTTTGCTGCTTTTACAGATCCAGACCAACACGGCCGCTCCTCTGACACTTTCCTAACTTATACACTACCCCAGTGAAATTGGCTAGTGAAAGGATCTGGGTCCTCGCTTAGAGGCCTTCCTGACCTCAAGGGCTCCCCTTCCACTCTCCTGCGTGGCAGAGTCCTTGTAACCCCAACAAGGCTGGGCCTGGGATTCCTGGGGCCTCAACCCCCAACCTTGTCAAAGTCACTTAGGACCAGGGATGGCAAATTATATGAGCCTGCGGTGCCGAGGTTCCAGCAAATTCAGGGCCTGGGGGCCTAGTTCCACCAATGTTCAGGCCAGGTCTCTCCCCAGGCCACACCTGCCTCCCCCAGAGTATCCCTTCCTGCGCCCTGTGCAGCTGCCCTGACCCCGCGCTGTGCTCCCTCGCCGGCCACTGCCAGCTACAAGAGGAAGCAGTGCTGGGGGCAGGCTGAGGGAGGAGGCAAACACATGATGGCAGCCTTCCCCCAGCACTCACCACATTGGGCCGAGGGGGCTTCCCGGACCTGAGAGGGGCCTGGCCCCTAGGAGCATGTCAGTGATGAGCTGCTAAAATCTTAACAACCGGCTCCCTATAAAAAGTTCTGATTTAAGGGATGTGCCACAGTATGTATTTTTTGTCCCAATAGGGTTACCATACGTCCGTATCTTCCCGGGAGGAATTTTTAAAATTTACCACCCAGACAGCGATTTAAGAACCTAAAAGCCTAACATCTCTGGGAAAATACAGATGTATGTTAACCCGACCTAAAGTTCTTTTTTAAAAAGATGGGCCTGAACTAGAAATGAGCTCCGTTTTACATGTGTGGGTCCCCGCCACTTCCTGGGAGTGTGCTAGGGTGACCAGATGTCCCGATTTTATAGGAATAGTCTCAATTTTTGGGTCTATTTCTTATATAGGCTCCTATTACCCCTCACCCCGTCCCGATTTTTCACACTTGCTGTCTGGTCACTCTAGGGTGTGCACATGTGTGGGTCCCAGCTGCTCCCTGCCCCCCCTCATTGAAGCAGGTGTGCAGGGTTTTTGCCTTGAGAACTGCAGGGCACCAGTGGACATGGGGCTGGCTGCAGACAGGGGCGTGGGGCAGGGCTAGCTGGAGGCAGGGAGTGTGAACGGGCTGGCTGCAACAGGAGCCAAGGGGCAAGGGGCTGTGGCAGAGGTCGGGAGGGTGGCAGGGGGGATGGCAGAGGCTGTGGGCAGGGGCTGGCTGCAGGCAGAGACTGTGGCAGGGGGCAGAGGCTGT
This sequence comes from Mauremys reevesii, assembly GCF_016161935.1. Classification (NCBI taxonomy): domain Eukaryota; kingdom Metazoa; phylum Chordata; order Testudines; family Geoemydidae; genus Mauremys; species Mauremys reevesii. The sequence continues at coordinate 15,770,160 of NC_052648.1, read as the reverse complement.
GGGCAAGGGCTGGCTGTGGGCAGGGAGGTAGCAGGGGGTTGTGGGCAGGGGGAAGTAGGGATGGTAGGGGCTGTGGGCACAGGGCAGGGGGTGTGGCAGGGGGCAGGGAGGGTGGCAGGGGCTGTGACAAGGGGGCAGAAGGAATGGCAGGGGCTGTGGGGTGGCAGGGGCTGTGGGCAGGATGGGCAGGGGCTGTGGGCAGGGGACAGGAGGGATGGCAGGGGCTGTGGGCAGGGGGGGTGACAGGGGCTGGCTGTGGCAGGGGGTAGCTGTGGGTGTGGGCTGGAGGGATGGCAGGGGCTGTGGGCAGGAGGGATGGCAGGGGAGTGGCAGGGGCTGTGGCAGGAGGGATGGGAGAGGCTGGGGGCAGGGGTGGCAGTGGCTGGCTGTGGGCAAGGGGGGTGACGGGCTGGCTGTGGCAGGGGGCGGCTGTGGGTGTGGGCAGGGGATGGCAGGGGATGGCAGGGGCTGTGGGCAGGGGACAGGAGGGAGGGTAGGGGCTGTGGGCAGGGGGTGACAGGGGCTGGCTGTGGCAGGGGTGGCAGGGGCAGGAGGGATGGGAGAGGCTGGGGGCAGGGGGGTGGCAGTGGCTGTGGCAGGGGCTGGCTGTGGGCAGGGGCTGTGGCAGGGGCGGCTGTGGGTGTGGGCAGGGGCGACAGGGGCTGTGGGCCGGGGGCATTAGGGATGGCAGGGGAGTGGCAGGGGCTGTGGGCAGGGGATGACAGGGGCTGTGGGCAGGGGCAGGAGGGATTGGAGAGGCTGGCGTTGGCAGCGGCTGGGGGCAGGGGCGGCTGTGGCAGGGGCTGGAGGGATGGCAGGGGCTGTGGGCAGGGAAGGCGGGGGTGCAGGCAGGGGAGCAGGGGCTGGGGGCAGGGGCTGTGGCGGGGTAGGAGGGATGGCAGGGGCTGTGGCAGGGGCTGTGGCAGGGGTAGGAGGTGGCAGCAGCTGTGGTGGGCTGGAGGTGGCAGTGGCTGTGGGCAGGGAAGGCGGGGGGGTGCAGGCAGGGGGGGTGGCAGTGGCTGTGGGCAGGGGCCGGGGGAGGGCATTACTCACACGGGGCTGGGAGCAGCCGGGAACCCCCCAGGCAGCAGCAGGAGCCCCAGGGCCAGAGGTCCAAGGAGCAGCAGCAGCAACAGGGCCAGGAGGCAGCCCACATGGCTCCTGCAGCGCAGCACCCCCCGGCGGCCGGGAGGAGGAATTACAGGCTTCCCGGCCAGAGCCCATCAAAGCTTCCCTCGCAGGGAAGCCAGTTTACGAGCATTTCTAAAACCGCTTCTAAATTTAACAACCAGTTCATGTGAACCGGCTCCAGCTCACCCCTGGAGCAGGTGCAGTGACAGCGCTGGGTGAGTGCTGCCAGGGGCGAGGGAGGGCCCCCTCCCCCAGAGCTTGCTGCTGCCAGCGTGGAGAGGGCTCGGGGGACTGTGGAGTCCTTCTCTCTGGTCCCAGCCCCAGGGCAGCCTGTCTGCACCCCAAAGGCCTCATCCCCATCCCTGGGCCCACACCCCCAGCCAGTGCCCTCACCCCCCACCCCAGCCCTCTGCCCTAGCCCTGAGCCCCCTCCTGCACCATGAACCCCTCATCCCCAACCCCACCTCACAGTCCTCACCTCCACACTCCTTCTGCCCCAGCCCTGACCCCCTCCCATACCACAAACCCCTCATCCCCCCACACCCAAACCCTTTGCCCTAGCCCCACAGCCCTCATCCCCAGCCCCACCCCAGAGCCCTTATCCCCCCACACCCCTCATCCCCAGCCATCATCCCCCCCTTACACCCCCACATTGTGAAATATAGGAAAACTGTTAAATGCTTACGGTTTCCGGTCCATTTTTACATTAATTTAAAATATATATATCTCAGCTTACAAGACAGGAGTGGGGGAGGGGGGACGGGACATGGACCCATTCTGGACAACACCAAAAATTATACAAACCTGCCACCCCTGCTTACGGCAGGAGCTAGGGTGTCCCCACTCCGGGGTGCTCTATCCACACTGGATGCTTCCCTGACTCACTGATCATTACATACAGTTCAAAGGAAACAATTTATTAAACAGCAACCAATTTAAAAAAAATAAGGAAAAAATGGGAAAGGTTAAAGGGAAACACATCACCCCGCTCTGTGGTACGGGAACATCACAACCAGCATTTCTGGAATGTCAGGGAAGTTCAGTCTGTTTCTCACATGTCCCAGGCCTCCTTCTCAGGCCCTGGCTGTGCTGCAGGGTGGGCTAGACACTTTCTCTGGTGGTGGCCACATGCCTTCAGGTGCCAGGACCCTTCTTCCCAGCATCAGCTCCCTCTCCCCCCCCCCCATATCAGGGTTATGATGCCCCTCCAAGTCTGACCTGCACGGCATCTTGGCTGGGGGTGTCTCCCTGTGCTGGGCCTACTGCCCAGGGTCCCTGCGCACTCTCCCCAGCTGCTCACTGCACCCGGCCCCGGACTGCTCCAGCCCCAACTCCACTCTGCCTCAGCACTGATGCTGCTCTGCCTCCAGCCCCCTGATCTGCCTTTCTGGCCCCTCTGGCTCTGGTTGCTGCAGCTCTATTCCCAGTACAGGTCTGCTCTGTGGGTTGCTTCTGTGTCTCTGTTCCCAGTACTGACCGGCTTCCAAGGCTGCTTTTCTGGCTTTTGTTGCTCTCTGCTCCCTGAACTGCTTCTCTGGCTGCCGTGGCCTTGCTCCCCAGCTCAGCCCCCCCTCTGGCCTCCTGACTCCATTAACCTGCCCACTCTCTCAATCTGGCTGACCTGGAGCATTGGCCTCCCCCCATTATTCCAGGGGACTGTCAGTCTCTGAGTCCTGATTTCCCATCAACCCTTCCCCTTTCTTTTGGCACTGGGAGCAGCCAACCAAAAAAACCCCACTGAGTTTTACTAAAGGACCAACAGTTCCCTTGCATATGGTTATGAAAGACTTCAACAGTCTGCACACAGCCCCACCCTTCCTTTGGCTACAAGAAAAAGTGGCACATACAATAAATGTGGACAATAAAGGGAAATTTACAACCCAGCTGTCAACCTTCATCAAGGGGGTTTTATATTAAATAATGTACTGTTTCCTACAACTGGAAACAATAATGGCTCTAGGTACTGTCAGCAATGACTGAGCTCCTGGATGTTGGTGCCAACTCTCCTTCACCACTCACACGTTATATAGAGTCATGTGCTGGACAGTTGGAAGTCCAGGACTGCACCTATCAATATGCAAAGGAGATTCTACAGCAGGTAAGTGATGGGAGCACTGGGTTCACACTCCTTTCATAAAGGTGAATTGGGTGATAGGTGACAATATTCATAGAATCTCAGGGTTGGAAGGGACCTCCAGAGGTCATCTAGTCCAACCCCCTGCTCAAAGCAGGACTAATCCCCAGATTTTTGCCCCAGATCCCTAAATGGCCCCCTTAATGGCCCCCTCACAAACCACTGAGCTATCCCTCCCCCCATATTGTAACAGGGAGAGTCAATAGTAATTGTATATCTTGAAAGGATCATAAACAAAACATCCCAGGGGACTAGGAAGGTCAGAAAACAATAGCTAGTTGTGTTTTGCAAATGTGTTCACTTTCAAAGAACAACTAGAATTATTTACCAATGCCGGGGAAAAGGGCATATAAGACATGCGGACTCACCCCTGCGGCACCATCTGCTGGTGACTTCTGGGAATTAGCTCGGTCCAGCCCCGGAGCGCCCTTTGCAGGCTGGTGATCCGCCTGGCCCCTGGCCCCCGTGTCCCTCCCTGGATCCGGTGCCCCCTGGCAGTAACCCCTCAGTCTTAGGGTCTCCCCTCCCCAGGGAACCCCCACCCACTATTCCCACCTCACTTCAGTATAAGGCTACCAGTCATCATCTAGCCCCCACACCCTGGGGCAGACTGCAGTATCAGCTATTCAGCACTGGCAAGGAGGGTTTGGAGCTGCTGCCTTGGCCTACCCTTGGGCTGCCCTCTGCAACCCCCAGCACCAATTGGCCTATGCTAGGCTGCAGTCTTTCCAGGCTGGAGCTCCTCAGCCTGTCCCCAGCCCTGCTCCACTCAGGTACTCTGCCTCTAGCTCCCTGCAGCCAGGCCCATCTCCCTCTGAATGCAGAGAGAGAGAGAGAGACAGATATATATATATATATCTTCTGGGCCTTTGGCTCACAGCCTTTTATAGGGACCAGCCGGGCCTGCTGGGGTGTGACCCAGCTGCAGCCACTTTCCAATCAGCCCATCTTAGCAGCTCCCAGGCACAGGGCTGTTTTAAGCCCTTCAGGGCAGGAGCAGGGTAACCTCCCCTTAGGCTTAGCGGGAGATCCTTTAGCAGTGGGTGGGCTTCCGTGCACCCACTTCCCGGAACCCAATAGGTACAGGGCATTTCAAACTAGAGGGGCCAGGTTTGAAAGGCGATCAGATGAGATGATACAAAAGCAAATAGTCTAGTGAAAACACTGGACAAATGGTCCCTGTGTGTTGCTGACCAGTTGAGTCACTTAAAACTGAAGAGGCAAAGAAAACCTATGGAAACAACGTGACTTGAATATGCCAAAATATCTTTATTTTGTATCCGGCAAGAAAAACTTAAGCGAGGACAGATGCAAATGCAACAAAAAACAATAAAAGCAGGCAGCTGGATGACACTGCCATGATAATCAGTAAGAAAAAAAAAACTTTAAATGAGTTTTTATTTAAAATAGTAACTAATTGCTTAGCCCTTCACCCACTGTAACAAACAGATGATAAATGGATGAAACGTTGACACAAGTTTACATCCTTAAAGTTTAGAAAGAGGCCTGGAAAGTTAAGGAAGGCAAAAGATTTTAAAAACTCTGAATTGGACAGGAGCTGAAGGAATGTACAATATCATCCTCTTTCTCAAAGTATTTAAAGTATGTATATCTGCTTGGGATTTGGATTCTTCCTTCTTTAGAGATCTGCAGATATGGAGCTGCCTGTGGAATCAATTTCACTGTAGAGAACGAATGGATATAGAGCTTTTAAGAACATTTTGGTTCAAGGCCATGGAATGACTTCAGCATAGTTTAAATACTTTTGCAACTTCAGCTTTGTTATTCTGTAGCCATCAGATTCAATAGTTGAGCAGAGCTTTCTGTTTAGAGCACTTTGAAAAATCTGCTCTCAAAATCCACCAGTGTAGTCAGGTTGTTTTGAAAATGACTATGTCTCATTAGGGCCAAATGATAGTGCAGGGGTCAGCAACCTTTCAGAAGTGGTGTGCCGAGTCCTCATTTATTCACTCTAATTTAAGGTTCCACGTGCCAGTAATACATTAACATTTTTAGAAGGTCTCTTCCTATAAGTCTGTAATATATAACTAAACTACTGTTGTATGTAAAGCAAATAAGGTTTTAAAAATGTTTAAGAAGCTTCATTTAAAATTAAATTAAAACGCAGAGCCCCCCAAACTGGCGGCCAGGACCTGAGCAGTGTGAGTGCCACTGAAAATCAGCGTACCATAGGTTGCCTACCTCTGGTATAGTGACAGCTTTAATACACTAGCCACAAAGACAGAGCCTTAAGAACTTTACCAGTGTATGAGATCAGTGCCAATAAAGGCAGACACAGCACACAACTAAATGTAGTTTTATCTTTCCCATTAGGGTTTCACAGGCCACAAATAGAATCATAGAATATCAGGGTTGGAAGGGACCTCAGGAGGTCATCTAGTCCAACCAGTCCAACCCCCTGCTCAAAGCAGGACCGATCCCCAACTAGATCACCCAAGCCAGGGCTCTGTCAAGCCTGACCTTAAAAACCTGTAAGGACAGAGATTCCACCACCTCCCTAGGTAACCCATTCCAGTGCTTCAAATCCATTTTGTCCAATTGCCTGACTGTTACAGTTTTAAGAAGATTAATTTGAGCTCCCTTGGTCCTACATTTTTTCTTGCACCCTAATTGTACAATAGTAACAAGTAAACATACATATGCTAATTAGGGTTATAGTCTATTTTGCTGTGGAGGGAGTTACGCATCCCAAACTCTGACAACTAGAAGAGGCAAGGCGTGTAATGAGATAGTGGTTGAAGCTTCAAAAGGCTGACTGTCCCACCATATCTTGTATCCTTTGCACCAGGGTCATGACAAGAGCACTTGCAGCTTAAACAAAGAGTAGTATTATTGCTTTGGACACATATTTGAGTCAGTTGTCTTTCTTGCCATTGCACACAGTTGGGTCCTTTCTGACCCCTTCTTCTCCACTGGGAAAGAGAGACATCTTGTAAGAGAGCAAGATGTTCTTTTTCTGTTAAGTGCAAATATCTGCATCTGAATCTGACAAACTACAAAGGAATTCCTAACTCTATATAGGCAGATGCAAAATTGTATACATCTAATTTCAGAATGAAAAATACACTGGGATATTCTTATTGCACTGAAGATTGATTGTTTACATTGAAGGGACACCACATAGACTGGGCCAGACCTGCATAATGTACATGTTCACAAGAAGTTGCACATTTACTTTAGACTTGTAAAGAGATAAATAATCCCTTATGTTTACATAGCACCTATAATCCCAAATCACCAAGTGCTTTTATAAACTCTTCAAAGAGAGGTCACTCCTCCCACTACAAAAATACCATTCTCACTGTATGTAACTGTATCCATCCTGTGTCACCAGCACTGTTCCCACACATCTGATGAAGTTAAGAATTATTTATTTACTGTAAATGGCAGAGATTATATGGAGGCAGAATGTATTTACCTGAGTTAGTATTTGGCAAGAACATAATTGCCAAAACCCTGTTTTGCAAAAAATGCAAAGGAATCTTTAGTAACCAAAAGTAGTCAAGGATTTTAGATTGATAAAAATACAGGAAATTCACTCTGGGGTATAAATATGTTGCATGTGTTTATAAGAGTTTCTCAAAAAGGAATTTTAAGAGATTTTCCTTTACTCCTATTTGAAGTCGAATAACCATTCTCACATTTTGTTTCCCGCTGAAGAATTCTGAACAATGAACGTCCCATATAAAAGCAGGTCTTTATGATAGATATAAGAAAGTACTTAGCCAGCTACAGGGAATTGCATATTGAGCTGCTGTCAGTCAGAGAGTTTAAACAAGATGAATTTGGAAAAGAAATCTGGTTAGACCACAGAGAAAATCTACATGTTCCAGACAAAGGCAGAGAGGTTACAGCTGGCCACTTTGTGCAGCAGCAAAGTTTCCATGCAGTGACTGGTGCCAATCTTAAAGCCGTAAGAGGCAGAATTTTAAAAAGCTTAAAATAGATTAATTTTTCTACCAAGTTTTAAATGCAAGTCAGAGTGATCAAGTCAGAAACCAACCCTTCTACCCAGAAACTTAACTTTATGCATAATATTCCTTAAAATCCCACCACCAACTGTAGTGGCTACACCTCTTACTAATGAATGCGATATTTTCCCATTAATTCCTCCACTCTAATTTTAAAACAGACAAGACAATCTGGAAAGAAGGTGAATTTCAGAAAATGGATTCCCTCCATTTACATTGTGAATCTGCCTCAAACCTATACACTAGTTTCCATCTTTCTGTGCTAACTCCACAGAGCAAAAGAAAAGATTTGGATTAATCTTAACTAACAAATCTAATCTCAAAAACAAAACATCAGGTTAGGAATTCAACATAGAACTAAAACCAATGCAGCCAAACTTCCCAGAAAAGATCCTGCTCTAATCAATCACTGTCTATGGCTTTGATATACAGCAAACCTGGATGAGGAGCAGCACTTAGGCCAACAGAAGCTGAAAGTCGATGGAGATACATTTGGCCACCAGTGCTGGAAGATCTACTATGCATATAGCATTTGACTTAAGTTTCCTTAACATGAAGTGTTTTGTGTCACAGAGGAAAGTAAATACTGAAGGACAGGATGAATGAAAATATCCCCATGATAAAGGAACAGTGGAAAACCCATAAGTTCCCATTTCAACAAGGGTTAGTATCCACTCAAGTAGCCACTTTCCTGAGTCCTCAATGAAGGAGGTAGCCTTTTCTATACTTGCAAGAACTGCGGGGGTGGGGGACAGACTCCCATCTGAACCCAGTTCTTTCAGGACAAGATTAAAAACAGAAGGAAGTTTGAAAATCAGAACTGGAGTATTTGTAATAAACGACATGTTCCACACTCAGTTCACACTGTCGTCCCAACCTGGCTTGTATCCAATTCCTGATCTTCCAGGTCATCTTCACTGAGAGAGAAGTCTTTGTTCTTTGATATCTGGTTGGTGATGCAGTTTGACTCCTGGAACTCATCATGAACTGGAGAACTGGAATCACTTTGGGTCACTGGAAAGGTACTTAACTGTTCCCCTTCTGCCATGTAAGACAGAAGACTGTCCAGGATGGGTCGGTTTCTGCAGATTTTAGTCAGAAGATGACTCCTGTGCTTCAGCTGTACAATTAAGTCATCTTTTTTCTGGATGACATTCAACAGCTTCTGAATTGTCTCCTCAGATGAGAGCAGCTTCTGCTGCAGAGCAGTAATTTCTCTTAGAAGAAAACAAGAAAAACAGTCTCAAAACAAGGCTACTAAAACGTAGCCATGCACACAACTACTGTTCCTCACTTATTTGTCCTCATCCTATAAAGACCTAAAGGGTTTTTCAGTTTAGAAAAAGAGGTTATATAAAATGTTGAAGAAATGATCCCCATATCATTTCAAGCTTCCTAAATCTCTCTCTCATGTCCCTCTCTTTGGGTCTGCTGTTTATGTAGTTCTAACAGCACTGGCAGTGCAAATAGTGATACTAACACTTTCCATTATAAGACCTTGTTTCTTATAGTTTTGTCAAACGTTAACCTTTCAGGCTGAAATTTTCCATGCTGGGTGTCTGCCCCTTGGACTGAATTTTTATGAAAGTTTCAACTAAAACAGTTCAGCCATTCTAGATAATGAGTTTAGGGAAAAATACATTGTTTTGCCCATGTTAAAATTTTCTTACAACCATTTCTTTGATAAGCCCTGTAACAGGAATATGAAATTTGGCAAGGGAGATCAACTGATGTCAGGGAGGCGTGTTTTGCTGTAACTGTAAAAATTTGCCTACATATGGGCAAGTTAAAAGCCAGTGAAAACTGTAGTTTGCACATTTTCAATAGAGGTGTGTTAGTCTGTGGAGAATTTAGCTGCCAGCTTCTATCTGCACTGAGTTTGTGCCATCCCCATACAGCTCCTACATGCCGACTGGACTCCACATGTCCCGTCATGATATTGTGACTGAGCAGAACTTTTCCCATCCTTGCACCTCTGTTGTAGCACCAATATGGAGACACTTGCTCCTTTTGCTTTCAACTGCTAGCATCAAGGGAGCAAGGAGGTGGCAGAAGCAGCCTTACTCACCCCATTGTATCCGAGGAACAGAGGAAGGACACAGGCTGGAAGCAGAAGGGAACAGGGAAGTAAGTGGATGTGCATGTAAAACTGGGAGGAGAACAGAAGATGGGAACAGAAGGGTGTGTAATCACTAGAATATACTCTCCTCTGGAACCTAGAACTGAACCCAGGATTCCAGAGTCTCAATATTCCCCTGCTGGAATACTGGGATCCAGCAGATATTACCAATCCCACTAGTAAAATGGGTCTCTCTTCCATGGGCGGCGAGTTCCATACCCACGTGGTGCCCAGGCACCAGCAATATTCAGAGCCCAGGGGCCCAGCTCCACCAATGTTTGGGGCTGGGTCTCCCCCCCAGCCCCCCCCCCGTGCCTCCCAGAGTGTCCCCTGACCCCCCCTTGCTGGTCCTGTGCACATCCCCAGGCCCCGGAGGGAGCAGAGCGTCCCTGCCTCTTCCATGCAGCTCCATGCTGCCTCCCTGCAGCAGCCTAGTGCCCCCCATCCACTACTGCCAGGGCAGACTGACTCCGAGCCTGCCCTTCCCACTCAGACCCTTCCCTTTTCCAGCGGGACTCTCCACAAGCACAGCCCTCCCCCCTCCACACACACACACCGCCCACAGTCACAGCTCCTGCCCCATGCTGGGCAAGGAGGCAGCACCATCCCCATCCCCAGTGAGGCTAAAGTCAAAGGCAACAGCAGGGGAGGAGGCGCACGCAGCACCCCCCGGCACCCACCATGGGGGAGGCGAGGGAGATTCCTGGACCTGAGAGGGGCCACATGCAGTGACAGTGGTGGGGGTGAGTGTGCTGCTGGGGGGGGGGGGGCGGGAAAGGGGGGCTCCTCCCCCAGAGCTCGCTGCTGCCGGCAGGGAAAGGGCTGGGGAGAGTCCTCCTCTCTGGCCCCTGTCCTGGAGCAGCCTGCCTGCACCCCAAACTCATCCCCATCCCTGCCCCACTCAAGCCCACACTCCCAGCCAGAGCTTTCACACCCTCCACTCGAGCCCCTCCAGCATGCCAAACCTTATCCCCAGTCCCAGCCAGAGCCCTCATCCTCCCCCCCACCCCAACCCTCTGCCCCAGCCCTGAGCCCCCTCCAACACCACAAACCCCTCATCTCCAGCCCCATACAGAGCCCTCACACCCCCCTGCACCCCCACTCTATGCCCTAGCCCTGAGCCCCTCCCACATCCCAAACACCTTATCCCCAGTTCAGACAGAGCCCTCATTCCACCGCACCCTAACCCTCTGCCCCAGCCCTGAGCCTCTCCAACACCCCAAACCCCTCATCCCCAGCACCAGCCAAAGCCCTCATCCCCCACACCCTAACCGTCTACCCCAACCCTGAGCCCCCTCCTGCATCATGAACCCCTCATCCCCACCCCACAGCCCACCCCTCTGCCATAGCCCTGAGCCCACTCCCACACCCCAAACCTCTCATCCCCACCCCTGCACCCCTCCCATCATAGAATCTCAGGGTTGGAAGGGATGGGGGGGAAGGATAGCTCAGTGGTTTGAGCATTGGCCTGCTAAACCCAGGGTTGTAAGTTCAATCCTTGAGGGGGCCACTTAGGGATCTGGGGCAAAAATTGGTCCTGCTAGTGAAGGCAGGGGGCTGGACTCAATGACCTTTCAAGGTCCCTTCCAGTCCTAGGAGATTGGTATATCTCCAATTATATAAAATAAAATCTCCGAAGGTCATCTAGTCTAACCCCCTGCTCAAAGCAGGACCAAACCCAACTAAATCATCCCAGCCAGAGCTTTGTCAAGCCTGACCTTAAAAACCTCTAAGGAAGGAGATTCCACCACCTCCCTAGGTAACCCATTCCAGTGCTTCACCACCCTACTAGTGCTTCACCATCCCCAAACTCCCTCCCAGCACCTGCACCCCAGACCTCCTCCCCCACCCAAACTCCCTCCTGCCTTGGGCAGGTGGGGGGTGGAGTTTGGGCAGGGGTGGGTTCTGGGCACCACCAAAATTTCTACAAACCCACCACCTCTTCCCCTCTAATCGGTCCACATACAGGATAACAGCCTACTAATGTGACCAGATGTTCAGTGAACTCAGGCGGTAGAAGTCTGCAGTTTGATCTAAAGGTCCTGACCCTGCTAGTGACACATTTGATGGTGAATATAGTTCACATGAAGGTATTTCTCTTGTTTCAGTTTGCTTTTAAAAACTTTAAGAAAACACATTAAAAGAACACCAAGGTTTCAAAGTAAAGCATTGAATAGTTAGGAAATACCAGAATTAAGGAATACATGATAAAATACGGTACTTTTTTCCTCAGAAGCCTTGTCTTAGCATGCAGGATGAGCTATGCTCAGGAAATCACCATCATGCATGCATACATACAAGGGGACTGAATTATAATTGCACAAGCAACCTTAGATTTGGTATTTCCTAACTTGACTTAACAACCTTTACTACAAAACAACATGGGCATAATTTTTCCCTAATACTGTTCTCAGAAATGGCATGACTGTTTTAAATGAAACTTTCCAAAACAAATTCAGCCTGAGACAGAGACCTGGTATGGAAAACTTCACCATGACTGGTTATAGTTTGGCAAAGTAACAAACAACTGAAAACAGAGTCCTCTCATGAGAGGTTAAACAACCTGAACCTAATAAGCTCTGTCAGCTACCGTTCACTACATCAGTCAGAGTCATGTTTTGATGAGGGAGCGGCAAGACTGCTTTTGTCAAGATTAGAAGTGAGCAATCCAGTGACATCCTACCCTCAGCCAAGCACACCTGACCGCCGGTCCCGCCCTGCGCTTGTCTACATGGGGCCATGCTCATCTGCCCGCACGTGTTGCCTCGGCTCAACTCCTACTCGGGCCGGGAGACGGGGCTCGGAAGGAGCGTGTCCCCGCGCGCAGCCGCAACTGCGCTGGCGAAGGCTGCACAGCGGCTGCTAGGGCCAGTTGGCATTTCCCGGCCGCCCTTCCGGACTCCGGGCCGGTCTCACAGCGGGGCCGCCCCGCCCCACTGACCGGCCCAGCCGAGGCCCAGGCCCGGGCCCGCAGCGGGACGTCGGTCTGTCGGCCCAGGACGGCTCGGCCTTACGCCGGCCCAGACGCGCCGCACCCAGGGGCGGGGCCGAGCGGCAGCCACGCGAGCCGGGGCCGGGGCCGGGGCCGGGCCGGGCCGCGCGGAGCCGCTTCCCCCGGCGCTACCTGTCCTTGGCAGCCGCCAGCTCCCGCAGCGCCGCGCGCAGCTCGCCGTCCTTGCGGATGAGACTCTGCGCCTGGCCGCGCACCGTGCGCTCGGCCGCGCCCAGCCGCCGCTCCAGCTCCGCCACGCGCCCGTGCAGCGCCGCCAGGTGCGCGTTGGCCTCGCGGATCTGCACGGCCGGCGGCGCCGACATATCGCCCGGCCCGGCCCGGCCAGTCCCTCCGCAGCTGTGGGCTCCCGCCCCGCCGGCCAAGGAGCGGGGGCGGGGCGTGGAAAGGGGCCGCCCCAGCTCGCCCGGTCGATCCCTGGCCTGCGTCAATGACTGGGGGGAGCCGGGCTTTGGGCAGAGGGGTCCTTTGGGGGTAGGGTGAGGCTCCTCCCTGACACGGGAGCCCTTTGGGGCAGAACAACAGGGCCACGGGCGAGGGGTGGGCCCCTTGGGGGCACAGGGATGCCCCCTCCCAGCAGAGAGTCCCTTTGGGGAGCAGGGGGTGCTTTGAGGCAGGTGGCTGGCACCCTGGGAAAAGGGGTGCTTTGGGGGCTGGGGCACCCCAGGAAGAGGGCAGTGGTTTTCAAACTGCAGGTCGTGACCCAGTACTGGATCGCAGACAGGGGCGGCTCTAGGAATTTGGCCGCCCCAAGCAGTCATGCCTGCGGGAGGTGCACCGGAGCCGCGGGACCAGCGAACCGTCCACAGTCATGCCTGCGGAAGGTCCGCCGGAGCCGGCTGCCGCCCTGCCGGCAAAATGCCGCCCCAAGCACGCGCTTGGCGCGCTGGGTCTGGAGCCAGCCCTGATCGCAGAATATAAGGCACTGGGGTCGTGGCGGCTCTGGTCAGCACCACCAACCGGGCCGTTAAAAGTCCCATCAGTGATGCTGCCTGGCTAAGATAGGCTAGTCCATACCTGTTCTGACACTGCCCTATGCCCCAGAAATGGCCAGCAGCTGTATTTCTTTTCCAAAAAGCTCTTTCCCAGAACAAGACACACTTGTTGCAGGAAAGGAAATGTTTTACGGTTTGCCTGGGGCACAAAGTTTAGCAAGAAGAGAGTTCCCTGACAGCAGTTTCACCATAAAAAACAAAAACACACACACCAGGTGCTTCAGCCTGATCACAGTGGCAGTATTGGACTAATTTACTGTTAGGTGTAAGTAGTAAACTGTTTAATATGTTCAATTAGTTGTTTATGAAGTAAATCACTGGATTTAAAATAAGATCCAATATAGAGTACGGTATATGCAGTGATGAGTTGCTAAAATCTTAACAACCGGTTCCCTATAAAAAGTTCTGATTTAAGGGATGTGCCACCGTATGTATTTTTTGTACCAATAGGGTTACCATACGTCTGTATCTTCCCGGGAGGAATTTTTAAAATTTACCACCCAGACAGCGATTTAAGAACCTAAAAGCCTGACATCTCTGGGAAAATACAGATGTATGTTAACCCGACCTAAAGTTCTTTTTTAAAAAGATGGGCCTGAACTAGAAATGAGCTCCGTTTTACATGTATGGGTCCCCGCCACTCCCTGGGGGTGTGCTAGGGTGACCAGATGTCCCGATTTTATAGGGACATTCTCTTATATAGGCTCCTATTACCCCTCACCCCTGTCCCGATTTTTCACACTTACTATCTGGTCACCCTAGGGTGTGCACATGTGTGGGTCCCAGCTGCTCCCTGCCCCCCCTCATTGAAGCAGGTGTGCAGGGTTATTGCCTTGAGAACTGCAGGGCACCAGTGGACATGGGGCTGGCTGCAGACAGGGGCGTGGGCAGGGCTAGCTGGAGGCAGGGAGTGTGAACGGGCTGGTTGCAACAGGAGCTGGCAGTGGGCAGGTGGTGCAGACAGTGGCTGGCTGTGGGCAGACAGGCTGTGGCGGGGAAAGGGGTTGTGGCAGAGGTCGGGAGGATGGCAGGGGCTGTGGGCAGGGGAGTGGAAGGGGCTGTGGGCAGGGGCTGTGGCAGGGGGCCGGAGGGATGGCAGGGGGGGGACAGTGGCTGCTGTCGGGGGTCTGTGGCAGTGGCTGTTGTCAGGGGCCGGAGGGATGGCAGGGGGGTGGCAGGGGCTGTGGCAGGGGGGGCTGTGGGCAGGGGACAGGAGGGATGGCAGGGGCTTTGGCAGGGGGCAGGAGCGGTGGCAGGGGCTGTGGGCACGGGCAGGAGGGATGCTAGGGGCTGTGGCAGGGGGCAGGAGGGATGGCAGCGGCTGTGGGCAGGGGGAAGGAGGGATGGCAGGAGATCTGGCAGGGGTAGGAGGGATAGCAGGAGCTCTGGCAGGGGCTGTGGCTCTGGGCAGGAGGGGTGACAGGGGGCAGGGGCTCTGGCAGCGGGGATGGCGGGGGAAGGAGGGATGGCAGGAGCTGTGGCAGGGGGCAGGAGGGATGGTAGGGGCTGTGGCAGGGGCTGTGGCAGGGGGTAGGAGGGATGCTAGGGGCTGTGGCAGGGGCTGTGGCAGGGGGTAGGAGGGATGCTAGGGGCTGTGGCGGGGGCAGGAGGGATGGCAGGGGCTGTGGGCAGGAGGGATGGCAGGAGCTCTGGCAGAGGGTAGGAACATAAGAACATAAGAAAGGCTGTACCGGGTCAGACCAAAGGTCCATCTAGCCCAGTATCTGTCTACCGACAGTGGCCAATGCCAGGTGCCCCTGAGGGAGTGAACCTAACAGGCAATGATCAAGTGATCTCTCTCCTGCCATCCATCTCCATCCTCTGACGAACAGAGGCTAGGGACACCATTCTTACCCATCCTGGCTAATAGCCATTTATGGACTTAGCCACCATGAATTTATCCAGTCCCCTTTTAAACATTGTTATAGTCCTAGCCTTCACAACCTCCTCAGGTAAGGAGTTCCACAAGTTGACTGTGCGCTGCGTGAAGAAGAACTTCCTTTTATTTGTTTTAAACCTGCTGCCTATTAATTTCATTTGGTGACCCCTAGTTCTTGTATTATGGGAATAAGTAAATAACTTTTCCTTATCCACTTTCTCAACATCACTCATGATTTTATATACCTCTATCATGTCCCCCCTTAGTCTCCTCTTTTCCAAACTGAAGAGTCCTAGCCTCTTTAATCTTTCCTCATATGGGACCCTCTCTAAACCCCTAATCATTTTAGTTGCTCTTTTCTGAACCTTTTCTAGTGCTAGAATATCTTTTTTGAGGTGAGGAGACCACATCTGTACACAGTATTCGAGATGTGGGCGTACCATGGATTTATATAAGGGCAATAATATATTCTCAGTCTTATTCTCTATCCCCTTTTTAATGATTCCTAACATCCTGTTTGCTTTTTTGACCGCCTCTGCACACTGCGTGGACATCTTCAGAGAACTATCCATGATAACTCCAAGATCTTTTTCCTGACTCGTTGTAGCTAAATTAGCCCCCATCATGTTGTATGTATAGTTAGGGTTATTTTTTCCAACGTGCATTACTTTACATTTATCCACATTAAATTTCATTTGCCATTTTGTTGCCCAATCACTTAGTTTTGTGAGATCTTTTTGAAGTTCTTCACAATCTGCTTTGGTCTTAACTATCTTGAGTAGTTTAGTATCATCTGCAAACTTTGCCACCTCACTGTTTACCCCTTTCTCCAGATCATTTATGAATAAATTGAATAGGATTGGTCCTAGGACTGACCCTTGGGGGAGGGATGGCAGGAGCTCTGGCAGGGGCTGTGGCTCTGGGCAGGAGGGGTGGCTGTGGGCAGGAGGAATGAGATGGGGCAGGAGGGATAGCAGGGGCTGGGGCTGTGGGCAGGGGGCCAGAGGGATGGCAGGAGCTGTGGCAGGGGGTAGGAGGGATGCTAGGGGCTGTGGCAGGGGGTAGGAGGGATGCTAGGGGCTGGGGGTAGGAGGGATGCTAGGGGCTGTGGGCAGGGGGGATGGCAGGAAGGTGGCAGGGGCTGTGGCAGGGGGCAGGAGGAGTGGCAGGGGCTGTGGCAGGGGATGGTAGGGGCTGTAGGCAGGGGGTAGGAGGGATGGCAGAAGCTCTGGCAGGGGTGTGGCAGGGGCAGGGGATGGCAGGGGCTGGGGGCAGGGGAGGAGGGATGGCAGGAGCTGTGGCAGGGGCTATGGTAGGGGCAGGGGCTGTGGCAGGGGCAGGAGGGATGGCAGGGGCTGGGGGCAGGGGGCAGGAGGGATGGGAGGGGCGGTGGGCAGGGGTGGCAGGGGCTCGGGCGGGGGTGGCAGGGGCTCGGGCAGGGGCTGGGAGCAGGGATGGCAGGTGCTCGGAGCAGGGATGGCAGGTGCTCTGGCAGGGGCAGGAGGGGTGGCAGGGGCTGCAGGCAGGACGTATGGCAGCGGCTATGGGATGGCAAGGAGTGTGCAGGGGGCATTAGGGATGGCAGGGGCTGTGGGCAGGGGGATGGCAGGGGCTGTTGGGTGGCAGGGGCTGTGGGCAGGAGGGATGGCCGGGGCTGGGGGCAGGGGCTGTGGCAGGGCCTATAGCTATGGGCAGGGGGTGGCAGAGGCTGTGGGCAGGGGTGGGCAGGGGCAGGAGGGATGGCAGGGGCTGTGGGCGAGGGGCAGGAGGGATGGGAGTAGCTGTGGGTGGGGTGGCAGGGCCTGTGGGCAGGAGGGATGGCAGGGGCTGTGGGCGGGGGCATTAGGGATGGAAGAGGCTGTGGGCGGGGTGGCAGGAGCTGTGGCAGGGGGAGTCGGGGTGGCAGGGTCTGGGGCAGGAGGGATGGCAGGGGCTGTGGGCAGGGGGCATTAGGGATGGCCGGGGCTGTGGGCAGCAGGGGTGGCAGGGGCGGTGGGCAGCGGGCAGGAGGGATGGCAGGGGCTGTGGGCAGATGCTGTGGCAGGAGGCGACTGTGGCAGAGGGCAGGAGGGGTGGCAGGGGCTGTGGGCTCAGTGGTGGCAGGGGGTGGCAGATGTTGTGGCAGGAGGCTGGGGGGTGGCAGGGCCTGTGGCAGGGGCTGGCTGTGGCAGGGGGCAGCTGTGGCAGGGGGCAGCAGGGATGGCAGAGGCTGTGGCAGGGGGCAGGAGGGGTGGCAGGGGCTGTGGGCTCAGTGGTGGCGGGGGTGGCAGATGTGGGGGCAGGCGGCGGGGGGGGGGCAGGGCCTGTGGCCGGGGCGGGCTGTGGCAGGGGGCAGCTGTGGCAGGGGGCAGCAGGGATGGCAGAGGCTGTGGTGAGGGGGCAGGAGGAGTGGCAGGGGCTGTGGTCAGGGTGGGTGGCAGGGGCTGTGGGCAGGAGGGATGGCAGGGGAGTGGCAGGGGCTGTGGCAGGGGGCAGGAGTTTGGCAGGGGCTGGGGAGGGGCAGGGGGGGTGGCAGGGGCTGGCTGCGGGCAGGGGCCGGGGCAGGGCCGTTACATGGGGAGAGCGGCTGGGATCAGCCTGAGCAGCAGGAGGCAGCCGGGAACCCCCCAGGCAGCAGCAGGAGCCCCAGGGCCAGAGGTCCAAGGAGCAGCAGCAGCAACAGGGGCAGGAGGCAGCCCACATGGCTCCTGCAGCGCAGCTCCCCCCAGCGGCCGGGAGGATGAATTACACCCTTCCCGGCCAGAGCCCATCAAAGCTTCCCTCGCAGGGAAGCCAGTTTACGAGCATTTCTAAAACCGCTTCTAAATTTAACAACCAGTTCATGCGAACCGGCTCCAGCTCACCCCTGAGTATATGAGACCCTTGGACTCCATCTGTGAGAGTGGACTTGTTTACCATCAAGACACAGGCTCAAACCAATCAAAACCAGTTTTTCCCGCCAAAACGAGCCCTCAGCATTCCATCTCCTCACAACTTTTCCCGCCACAAAAGTGATAGAAGGACTTGTTCAGTGCCTGCGCAAGGCTGTCCACCCCAGCGACGGGACGGGTCTTCACAGTGCTCCAGAGCTGAAGAATGAAGAATACCACCAGTCCCGCAGTGAGATTGAGGAAAAAGAGGCCTGTCACCACCATTCCTGCCATCCTGCATTCTTGGTGTGCATCATCCCACAGGGCCTCCTTGCCAGCAACAAAATCCAACAGTTGTCTGGACTCCCCAGTGCTCCTCCTCAAAGGCTCTAAATCAGACGGAGAGTGGAAGGTCCTGGGCATCACCCCTGTACGTGGTATCCACTGCACCTGAACAGTAGGAAAAGGTATTGGGGCATCATTTATTGTTTTCCAGTTTCCAAGGGAGGGTTTATGGGCCTGAGCTTTAAGCTCCCAAAGCCAGTCACTGTTTCATTGTATTAATTAAGTTTGCATTTTCCCCTATTCCTCCCAGTTTTCTGTACCTTTACCCTGAATACACTTACCTTTGTTTCTGCCAAACCACCTTGTCTCCTCTTTATTTTATTTACACCACACAAGGAGGGAGGCTAAATCCACTGGTGATAGATACAGGAGGGAGTTGAGTTTGTATCTTCTGAGAAAAGGGGCTTTCCTTTCCTATTTCTCCCCTACCATTTCTAAAGTTTGCCTGTGAAGCGTTGCCTTATTCCCGTTGAGCTAACAGTACAGATTCTACAGTGGGGAAGGTTGACTTTTTCTCATGGCCCAAATGCATTCCTCAAGTTTTACAAATTTACAATAGGTATGTCTATGCTGTGCCTGGGAGTGAGCCTCCAGCTGGGGCCAACAGATTTGAGGTAGCAGGACTTATGTTATCATGCTGTGCAAGCCTGAGGGGGCCGGGGCAGGGAGGAGAGCACAAGCTGCAACATCAAAACAACGTTTACAGCTATTATATAAAGCAGGGGTCCCCAACGCGGTGCCCGCGGGGGCATCTAAATGCGCCCACGTCCTGGCCGCAGTGGAGCATCCGCCAAAATGCCGCCGAATTTCTGCGGCGTTTCGGCGGCGACACCTCTCAATGACGCCACTTGCCGCCAACAAGCGACATCATTGAGAGGCGGCGACACCGAAACGCCACAGAAATTCGGCAGCATTTCGGCAGATGCTCCACCGCCGCCACGGTCCTTTGTCTGGCGCCCACCAGATGAAAAGGTTGGGGACCACCGATATAAAGCCTCAAATCCCAACATGTAATGCTTCCTCTCGATAGAAGTGGCTGGGCTGCACAAAGCTGTTTTGATGAGACACGTTGTTACGGAGTCCCTGGGCGATGCTCTGGAACTGCTCCCCACAAAGCCAGTCCAGACTTTGGGGAGCCTCCTCTCCCTTGGAGCAGACTTGTTCAGGGCAAGAAGCTCACACGTCTTCACCGCCTGGGTCTCTCCTTGGAGCATTCAGCATCCTCTGCCCCTCCGTGCGCGAGCCCGCCCCAGCGGGGTCCTGGGGAAGCCACAGGGTCCTGCACCCCCACTTCACAGTCAGACGTGACTCTCAGCTAGCCAGTAAAACAGAGGTTTATTTGATGACAGGAACACGGTCTAAAACAGAGATTGTCGGTACTGTGAGCCGGGCCCATTCTGGGGGGCAGTGAGCCAGACCCCCATGTCTGCACTTCACTCCATGTCCCCAGCCAGCTCCAGACTGAAACCCCTCCAGCCCCCCCTCCTCTGCTCAGTTCCTTTCTGGGGCCAGGAGGTCACCTGACCTCTTTGTCTCCAACACCTTCAGCTGGCACCTTTGCAGGGGAGGGGCCCAGGCCATCAGTTGCTAGGAGACAGAGGGTCAGGCATTTAGGTGCACTGGCCCCTTCCTCTGCAGCAATCATGCACCCTGATCCACCACCTAGATATTAAGAACTGAATACGGGACACTGAGGAATCAACACAGTATTCAGAGAAAACATTCAGAACATTCCCAGTTCATCACACACAGTAAAAGTCCTTTACAAAACAGAAGGTCTTGTGCCCTCATAGTTCTCTCTTGGTAGAGCCTCAATTGATTTTGTAAAAGCAAACTCCTGCTATGGCTCAATGCCTCATGAAAACACAATGCGAGTCTCTTTTCACCCAGGAAAATGAAACATACAAGCGTGACGCTTGTGACGTCTGGATCCTTAATCCTCCTGCACAGAAAATGCCTAAAAGTCATGCCCGGTGGTGAAGGGTGAACTCCTCCGTACAGCAGGTGGGTAACGGTCACCCGGCGGGTCTGCCAGGCCGAGTATTTCCAAACCCATCTCCGAACAGACCCCAGCCCGCCACTAAGTGCGGCTGCTGCTGCTCAGACCCCGGTGCCACCCACCGCGCCCTTTCCTTGGCCTCCACCGTAGCCAGGCTTTTCCCGACCCTCCTCGCGCAGCGGGTCCCCAGCCACAAGGGGACTGGCAGCTGCACCGGGAGGGCGCTAATCCTCGGCGCACAACAGAGCCAGGCCCGCATCGCTGCAGCGGCTCCCGCTTTGTTCGGACCCCTTGGCCGGGCCTCGCCTTGCGCATGCGCGCAGGTGGCTAACGGAAGCTCTTTCGTAGAGCGCGAATAAGAGACGCTCGCGAGAACGAAAAGGAAGTGGCGCGAGACCCTACCTGGCCCGTGAGTTCTCGCGGTGTTTTGTTTCGTGCCCTTGCGGAGTCGCTGCTGCCGCTGCGATGGCCGGCTACTGGGAGATCCCGGAGGGGACCAACTGCCCCCGCAAGGCCTGGATCACCGGCCGCCTCGGGGCCGCGCTGGGTGAGGAGGCTGGGTTGGCTCTGCGACCTGCCGCTCCCGCTCGTCCCCTTCCGCCGGGGCCGGGGCCTGTCTCGGGCGGGCGGGCCGCTCGGCTCCCCTCCGCGCAGCCCCCCGCTTGCCGACATGGCTCGAGCCCGCCTGGCCCCGAGCTCGGCCGCGTGTGCACCCGCGGCGGGTGGCTCGGCGCTGCGGCGCAGCCCTAGGAGCCTGGCTCCTGCCCCGCCTCTGGCTGCCGCGCTGCTTCTGGCTGGGATGGAAGCTGAGCCGAGCGGGGCTCCAGCAGCTGGGGCTTTCAGCACCGCACGAAATCTCAAGAAAAAGGCAGTTTGAAAACTCAATCCAAAAAATTACACGCAAGTATTGTATTCATTACAGCGGTATTAAGGGCTGAACAAGTCAAACACTTAAGGTGAATGCAAAGTCCAAAGCTTAAAGATCGTGCAATGTTAACTTGGTCACATTGCCTGTACATAGTATTTTCTATTTCCGGATTTCCTTTTAAATCTAATCTTTACGGTATTTACTGTAAAACTTACAGACTATGCAGAGTGGCCAAAGTAGCACTAAAAGCAATATTTGCATTTGAATGGCCTGATGTGAGTTCTTGTGTTTTTATATATTAATTATATCTATATTAAAGTTAGGAGTGCTCTGTTCACTTGCATTAAGTAGTGTCAGTAAAAGGGCACTAATTCATTACTTTAATGGCAAAATGAAATTTTATTTCATTCTTAGCGCAAATGTGATTTGCATGTTATCTCCCTGCCTCAGTTTCCCCATTGATAAAATGAGATTAACATTTGCCTCATAAAAAGCAACAGAGTCCTGTGGCACCTTATAGACTAACAGATGTATTGGTGATGCCTGACGAAGTGGGTATTCACCCACAAAAGCTCATGCTCCAATATGTCTGTTAGTCTATAAGCTGCCACGGGACTCTTTGCTGCTTTTTACAGATCCAGACTAACACGGCTACCCCTCTGATATCTGCCTCATAAGGATATTTTACTTTTAATGGGTGAAATGCTTTGTGATTCTGAGAGGTAAAGAGTGAAGTAGTATTGTGTGGGAAATAGTCAAATGCTGCATCCCTCTTTTTAATTATCTTAATATTTATTACTTTTAATTAATGCACAAGCACTTTTCATATCTGTAGTAATTTTCTTCCTAAATAATCTCACAGTGCTTTGTAAATTGTAAAGGGATCACTTCACTTACCTTTGACATGTTATCACTTCAGGAGTAGACTGCAGTAGCTATTTTAGCAATGTAAAACAAAACTACAGCTAGTTTGTGTCCATGAATAAGTAGCAGCATGCAATTAATGGGGTGTCCACGCATGGAATTTTTCAAGAATGGCCTTTAAATTCATACCCTAACTGAGTCCCGGTTTACACTTAACTGTGTCACACAGGATGTGAAATTTTAAGTGATCCTAACCTCCCACTGTAGATACAGCTAGGTCAGCAAAATAATTTTTCCATTGACCTAGCAACCACCTCTTAAGGGGGTGATTTCTGGAGGTGGATATGATCTGCCCCCTGCTGCTTCAGAGCTGGCTGCAGCCACAGAGCTTCCTGCAGCCAGGGGAGGTACCTGGAAGTAGATCGCCCCCACTATCCCCGAGCAGCTATGCAGGGGAAGAGGAGCTTGGTGAATGGTAAGATCCCCCAGCTGGGGCACCCCAGTGTTGCCTCTCCCCTACCCCATCAGTAGCTAGATTTCGTGGGGGAGATCTAATTTCACAGTCTGTGATGTGTTCTTCAAAGCTGTGAATTTGGGAGGGCCCTAATCATAAGCGAGTGAAAGTTGAGGGGAAGTGATTTTCATTTTAGTTTTTGCTTCAGTTAACACACATTTAACTTGAATGCCAATGAAGAGTCTTTGTTAAAGAGTGAACATCTTTAAAATGTGAGTGCTCAATTCTGTATGGTGCAGAGCAGTCTGGTCCAGTCCAGCAAAGCACCTAAGCACGTGCCTGACACCCTTCTGGATTGAGTCTTGAGAACTTGCAGTAAACTCTGATGCCCCCCAACAAGTCCTCCAACAAAGCCTGGAAGCTCAGACTTCATATTACCAAATAAAAACACAAGCAACAAAAGGCTTTATTCAGAATAACTACCTTCTTTCTCAACAAAACCCCTTTAGCTTTCAGATCTTCTGTATGCATTAGAAAGAAGCAAAAAAAAAAAAAGGGTTAGAAACCCAATTTAAAATAAAATCCTTTAAATTGCCCTATAGCATCAGTATGACTTAGCCATGCATATCTTGCTTTTGGTGGAAGATCAAAGGTGTGGCTGCACACTAGCCTAGTAAATCTTCTTGAGCTTCAGTGCTGGGGATGACAGGCCCTTAGAATGCAAAAGTAATTTTATTTCCTAGCTTTATTCTTGCACCTTCATATTGCTTGAGATACAGCACAAACAATGCGTAACATCGGGTTAGGCTGAAATCCTGTCTCTATTGAAGACAGTGGCAATAATGACTTAAATGAGGACAGGAATTCACCCGTAGTCTTTCGTGCATTACTCTGGTGATAGAAGTTGTGGAGGTTTCTTGTGCACATTGTGCCATGTAGGTCAAGCACAGTAACAAACAAGCATGTCTTGTGCTCATGGAACCTGCATTCAGGTTGTGCTTCTGCATGGTCTCTGACCTGTCACTCATTAAAACTGTTTTCCCTTTTGTAGGCTTGATTGGTTCGGCATATCATATTGTATTGTACCCGCCTAACTCGGCCGTTAAGGCTGCGCAAACGGCAGCCATGAGCACTGTCACAATGGGTAAGGAGACCTTGCTTCTTTCAGCAACTGAGTTTCTTGTCTGAAGATGCCTTCATTCAGCTAAATGGACAGCCCATTGTTGAAATTATTGGCCTCTCAAGTAAAGTGACTGGTGAGGCAGGTGTGGTCTGGTGGTTTTGTGCTGGAGACTGAGTGCTCCTGGCTTCTGTCCCCAGGTGCCACTGACTTTATGTTGGCCATTGGGTAACTGAAACTTCACCACTCGGTCTCTGAGTTCCCATCTGTAAAATGTTTACATGCACAAACTTGTGTAGTGTGAGGCTTAATTAATTTTGGTGAAGTGCTTATGAAAGGTGCTATGTAAGTTCAGGACATTATAGTTGGTGTTTCCTTTGAGCCATACTCTTTCTTCCCTACTGCTGCTCTTGAAATGTCAAATTAGTCTGGGTATAAATTACATGTTTTGATGTGGATAATTTAATATCAGTAACTGTAAGTGATGGCTTAAGGAGCTGCTGTCTGGATTTAACACTCACTGTATTGGTATAACTGAAAACTGAAAATAACTTAGGCTATGTCTACACTGGCAAGTGAACGACAAAACTTTTGTCTTTCAGAGGTCCCCCCCCCCCCCCAAAAAAAAGGTAGTTTTGCCAACGACAAGCACCGAGCTCTTTGTCGGCAGGAACACTTTCCTGACGCTAAACACAGCCCTGATGCTAAAAGCTGTGCAATGTAGACATAGCCTTACTCCTTACAGTTTGGAATCTCAAATATAAAACTTGAATTTTCAATGTCTCCATGTTGAAGGTTGTTCCACAGAAATCGCAAACAGCCAGAGCTGGAGGGAAAAATTTCATGGAAGCAAATCCCATACTTTCCTACTTCTTGTTAGCACTGATAGTCACAAATATTGTCAGTACCTAAGAACTTACTGTGACCCGAAGAACCCCAGAATGCCAATTGGCTAAGGATTTACTGTTGTGTAACAGCAGCTCCTAACAAGCTTGGCAAACCAACTATGCCTAGCACACTACATTCATGGTATTTATCCAAAAATGATGTCACGTGAGGTTTCTAATTAAAAAGCTTATGCTGTACTGATCCTCATAATTGTTGCATGATGTACGTTCTGATAACATTTAACAAGCTGTGAATATGTACTGAAAATATGTTTTAAAGTCTGTCACCAACAAAAGAGAGAAACAGGTTTCTTCAAGTCAGGAAGTAAGATGTGTATCTCTCTATCAAATATAAATTAAACATTGTAAACCATTGCAATGGAAGCCCCCTTTACATATGGCATCAACAGAAAAGGATCACACGGAGGTAAAAACAAGCGATGTCTTGAAACAAAACTGTCTCTGAAGACCTACAGTGAGCTTTGCAGGTATAGCAGAAGGCAAGGAGATACCTCTTTATCTTTCACCTGAGGAAGTAAATGGACCAGAAGTGGAAAGCTGCACAGAGAGCCATAGAGTGACAAGTGGAGAGCAGCACAAGTAGAAGCATGCCAGAGAGCCCTGGAAGCTGTACATCGGCGAACCATGGAGCTTGAAGAGCTGAAGTATGAGAAGAGAGCACAAACACAGGATGCTGGAGATGCAGGGACAAAATCCTCAAGCAGCAAGCAGTCCTCCCCAAAAGTCAACCTGCTGGGATAAACTGTAACCTACTTACAGAGAGAGGAGTTGTATTGAAGAGTATTTCACTACTTTTGAAAGAGTATGCGAGCTGCACAAGATTCTAGATCTCCAATCTCTTGGGCAAAGCATTGCAAATATTTAATGAGATGGACATAAGAGAGGCATTGAAATATGAGTTTTAAAAAAAGCTGTGTTGCGAAGGTTCAGAATATCAAAAAGAATGATAAGATGAGTCATAGAGAATGAGTATAGAACGTGTAGTTTAATGAAAAAGTGGGCAAAGGGGTAGATGCTTGTGATTTGTTTGACTTCTTTGCACAAGAACATTTCCTGACTATATGCTTTGAAGAAATCAAAGCAGCAGTTGGGGATAAAACCCCTGCCACTATACAAGAGGCAGATGTTATTGCTGTTTCCTATGTAAAAGGCAGACTGTTCAGTGAGCACAAACCCCAGAGGGAG
This sequence comes from Mauremys reevesii, assembly GCF_016161935.1. Classification (NCBI taxonomy): domain Eukaryota; kingdom Metazoa; phylum Chordata; order Testudines; family Geoemydidae; genus Mauremys; species Mauremys reevesii. Next base: position 15,744,308 of record NC_052648.1, on the reverse strand, counting down.
GGGCAGAAGCCCAGAGTAAAAAGGGAGTCCCTATTTTTATCTCTGTGATTCATAGCAACAAGGAATACATAGCGGAGTTCCTGGACATTGATAGGGAATTTATAGGCCCCACAGTAGCTGTGGCCAACTGCTTCAGCTAACCGCTGCTCCACAGGCCTGGGCCTGTGAGCAAGACTTAGGCTACATACGCATAAAGCTAACTTCTGCAAAATATGTTTATCACATCAGGGACACTGGGGAGAGAAGGGGGGAGGAAAAGGGAACTGAGGGGGAGTTTGCAAGGAGGGTCCCGATGTGCCAACTTAGCTTATGACATTAATGCAGTAATTTTTGGGCAAGCTTAGGATATTAATACAGTAACACTTGGGCAAGTGCCTTTGCAAAATGTAACCGCAAGCAGGGGTGCAAAGAACAGTCAAACCACCAACTGGGACAATAACAGGAAAAACCCTAAAAGGGAAAAGGCATTGATCAGCTTGCGTATGATTAACAATATATTCCAAATAAGGCAATAATAGAGTGTGATATGTGTGATTTACCTTTATAAGCTTGGAAAATTTTGGTGACAGGAGGGCCAGTTGTCCCCTTGTGTGGGGCCATGCTGACCCTCCCTGTATGCATACTTGTATTCTAATAAAGGAGCCTCAGGCTGTCTGATCCAAAATCAACAGTGTGGTCAATTTTCCACAACAACATGAACTGTGAGGAATGAAAGGTAGCTGAGGGGGAAGGAAGCACTTCCAGCAAAATGCGAATAACAAAATGCATCTCATGCCTTCCGGTTGATGGGGTCTCCTTCTTATCCCTTCCCTCAAATGACTATTCCAAACCAATCTCTGCCAGAATACTTGTGCAGAGAGCCTGAAAATGTTTTTTTTTTTTTTTACCTCTGTCTGCATTGTGGGTACATGGGTTCTCCTCTTCTTCTGGAAGTCACATGCTGCCAATTTTCTTTCCCATTCTGCACTGTCCTCTCTGATTCTTCAGCATGCTGTGCCTGCAGTACCAAATGCTGACTTGTATCCAGAAACTCTTCTTTTTCTCTGATGCACACAGAGTTGATGTTTGGGTCTCTAGTCCTTTAACCTTCCAATAGTCTCTTCCAGTATGGAGACCAGCTTGCACTTCATACAGACGAAGTCACTTCTATCCTGTGGGAGAAAGACAAACGTGGCATATCCTGTGCAGGTCACAACAGCTGATCGCTCACTATCCATATTGTCTTCCTTCTAGGAGCCTTTTCAGATGTTGTATTTACTGCTCACAGAAGCCTGAAAGGCAAAAACTCTGTGGGAACTCCCCCCCAGGCACGCTTCCTCTGTTCTCAGCTCACTCAGTTCACAAGTGGCTGCTGTTTTTAATAAAACTTCTGGCTCAAAGCAGTTGCCCTGACTCAAAGGCTTCTCTTCAATCAACCACTCAAGGCCCACCTGGAACAAAGCATTCCCAAATCACACTTTTCAAACAAACCACCACACACTTAAACAGTCACACTTTTCAAACAAACAAACAAACACATGGTCAAACTGTCCCTGCAACTAGCACCAATCAAGCAAATGGTCACAGCAGACAGACACTCGGCTATTCAATCCACCGGCTTACAACACAGCCCCCGTAATGCAGCACTCACCATAGCACCTCTTGGACAGTTCTCAGGCAAACTCCCTCTGTTTGCCTCTCTGTTTGCACTAGGTGGCTCTGCCTAAGCCAGGGAGGTGCTATGGGATATTCTGATGTGAAGCTCCATCAGTCTCTTCTGTTGACACTGTTGTGCTCTGGATAAATAATGAAAGCGTGACCCAATGACTCTTAAGTGTTTATTCACAGTGAAATAGTAATTTGACCAGAGAGAGAATGGGAATCAAGCTGTAGTTCAGTGGTTAGAATACCCACCTGGAAGGTGGGAGACCCTGGGTCCAGTCCATTGCTCCAGTCACTTTCTCATCAGTTATCCACAGTGGAGCAGCTTCAGCAGGAGAGACTGAGAGCACCTAACATCAGAATAGCCCATAAAGACCCCAGTTCAAATCCTTTCTCCCCATCAGGCAGAACCTGGTTATCCCAAAGCCCAGGGAGTGCTCTAACCACTGAGCTAAAAGTTACAAGGTGGGTGTCACCATCTCCACCTCTCCCTCCAGCTGGATTTGAATGAGAACCAATCTGGTAAGCTGTCTCTGAACATCTACGCCTACTGTATTGGGCCCTTAGGTGGCTGAATGCTTGTCCTTCCTTGGTTTGTGAAGCATTCTGAGGCATAGGCAGGAGTAGGTGTCTGGATGCTTATGTAGTGAGGAAACAATGCATGTACCCAGAAGCAGGATTTTTCAAGCCTTGTCATCTAGGCATCTTAGCTGACTGAACCTAGTTGGGTTGCAGTCCTTCCTCAGACATTTCCTTAGAAGATTCAGTGCATATATTGGGGGAATTGCTAGCAAGAAAGAGTGCGGAATAGTGGGGTGGAGTATAATGTTAGTGACTATTGAAAACCCTTTAGGAAACTAATAATCCCTTCAGCAGTCGTCACTCCTGAAAAGGAATTTGTTGATCATTATTCATAAGGCCACCCAGTAGTATGGAGGTAAGTGCTCTGCATTACTGCATGAGATGCTGTATTTTGATTCCCAGGTCCAAGATGGCAGAAGCATGGAGGCTGGGGTTGCGTGCTCAGTCTGTTGGGATAGTTTCATGTTCTCTAATGCTCTTTTTAGCAAGAATTGGCATTGGTAAGCTCTAATTGAAAACTGGTGCAGAGCCTTGCATTGTAATGCTACTTCACAGTCTGTAGGCTGAGTTATAGACTGTGACTTGTATCGTAAACACCCAGACTAGACCTCGAAGAGAGGGTACAGACTTGCCCAGGTAAGGGTGTAGTAGCACAAACAGGAAGTTGTGTCACAAAAATGGTTCAATTTGTTTTCTGGCAACTTTTTGCTTACATAAAACATGTGGGAGTGTGGATGCTGAATCCAGCTGGTTGGGCTGTCTGCTTCACCTGACTAGAAAATGCCATTTTTCTGTGACTTACTGATAATTGTTCATGGCAATAAATATTTATTCCTCTGCTTCCCAAGAAGGTTCAAAACATAACTCTGGCTGTTCCTGGTGCACCAGGACTCTGGGTAGTATGTTTTCTGCACTGTAGATCTCAGTTTCTTGCTTGCTGTACCCCTTACTCCTTACCTTTTCCTTACAGCTACTTTGGGAGCAGTATTTGGATTGACCACTTGCCTCAGTGCCCAAGTCCGGGAGGACCCGGAGGATGCCCTGAATTATTTCATAGGCGGTTGTGCATCAGGCCTTGTCTTGGGTGCAAGAAGTAAGTTGTGGTCAGCATAGAGGTTTAAATCAACAGCATGAAATATTTTTAATGCATTTATATAAATTCTATAAAACTGTCTAATTCTTAAACCCTTGTCTACAGGAAGCTACCTCCTTCCCATGGAAATGTATTGTGTGATGCATAAGAATCTAGTCCATGGATATGATGTATTAAAATTGGATCTGCTTAGTTACCATGGTGATATGCACACCTCTCAAACATCAGTCTCTAAGAGCCTGTAGTGGGCCACTGAAAATGAACCCCACTTCAATTAACAAATTGCTCACCATGGAAAATTGCAACATGCCCTCATAGATTTAGTCCTTTCAGGAAAAGGCATGTCCCAGAAGATGAGCAGAGGCCATGCCAAATTTAGAAGGGCTCCATTGGACCAATCCTGTCTGGTCAAGGTCCAGAAAATTAAGCTGGTCTGGGCTGGTATCAAAATAAACTCTGATAGATTGGGGGGGGCCAAAGCTAGCTTCAAAGATGAATTGCAAAATAAAAATGGAGTTAACCCCATGAGCCAACTTGAGTGTACAGAACGGAGTTTAACTACTCTCAGAAATTATTTTTCTCTGAAATTCTCTTGACACCTGAGTTCATAGAGGATGTCCCAGAATATATCACTGTGACATTGGATACCAGAAATCCTGTTGCAGTCCATGATGCAACCCAGTAATGCGTCCTGGAATACCTTCAGCAAACCAAGAAAGGTTTACAGAGATTGGGGAAAGAAGGCTGCACTTGTTTTTATGCTTAATGTACCTGCAGCCTGGTTAATGGTGAAATATGTCTGTTACAATTGTAGTTCTAATCTCAAATGTGATGATGTAACCAATTAACTATGGGGCTCCTTGCTTACTGTTTAACAAATTAGATTCATTTTACATGTAAAGAGGTGTTCTTAATTTAGCTGCTAGCTCTGCAAATTCTCCATGTACTCTGAGAGTCAAGCTGTTTCTTGCCTCTTGCACATCACTAACAGTTAGGCCTCCAGGGACACTTATGGAGTCCTATTGTCTTCAGTGGGTTTTCTTCAGGTATAGATAATTTGAACTTAAAAAATGTTAATCAGGAAGAAATTGAATCTGGCTCTACTTTTCTTAGCTGTGTTGGCTTCCGAGTTAATGGGAGTAAAAACCAGGAAACATTTTAGTTCCTAAAGTAAGCAATTTGGACTAGATAGGTCTATGGGATAAGAGGGCTTGATACCTCAAAAACTGCCTGAGCTAGAAACAATGGGAAACCATGTATCTTTAAGATCCTAAATTTCAACTTCCCATCAGCCCTTTGGGCTGCCTGCAGTCAAGTATCAATATCAAAAGAAAAATCCAAATGTGGTAAGATATGTTAAGTTAACAATATAAACTATGAGTATATCTTTCTTTCACTCTCTTCCAGATCACAGCCATATCGTTGGTTCCTCAGCATGTGTGGCGCTAGGACTTGTGGCTGCTTTTACAAAGATAGGCAAGCGAGAAGGCTGGAAGATAGCATGACCTCCCAGACTCTAAATGTAGGCTGGCTCCTGTCTCAGAAATGTTTTTCAAATGTCCTGCGTAATAAATAACACAGATACTGCTGACTCAGGGTGTCTCTCATTGACTTTGAAGTTAAATGATACTCAAGGAACATAGTTTTATCAATTAAATAGTAACTGAGGTGCAAGAAGATCTAGTAGTTAGAGCAAGGAACTAGGATTTGAATTAGAGTGTTCAGGGGCCTTTTACTGAGACTTCTAACAATGACACACTGGAGTTAACAAACACTTAAAACATAGCACTGGGTTGGTTTAGATTCAAAGTAAAACAAGTTTATGAACAAAGTCAGAAATGATTACCAGCAAGTTAAAGTGAAAAACACTTTCTAGTGAGTGAGACTTAGCAAAAGGGTGGTATTCGTTCAAGGTAAGTTTCTTACCATACCCCCTTCCAGCAGAATCACTGACCATCCCCAGAGTCAGGATCTCCCACAGAGTCAGTTCAGTTGAAAGGTCATGTTGGGTTCTTTGCCCCTCTCTTTTGTAGGTCCGTGAACATTTGAAAAGTATCCTTATTAAAATTCAGTGCCCCTGTTATAAGGTGCCATGGAGTCTAATGGAGAAGCTTCCATGCTGTTTTCTTCCTTGCTGGTGCTTTCTACAATGCAAATTGATCTGTCAATATGAGGCCTCCAATATGCAAGGAATGGCCACTTGACTGTGATTGGCAGTTGCACCTGGATGGAGGCATCGGCCTTTCCTTTGTCTGAAAGAAACCTGTTTACTAACTCTGCAGGTTTGTCCAGTTGAAACACATTTTATTCTCATATTTTCTTCACATTTGTACAGTCCTTAGGGCAAATACCCAAAGTACACCATGCAACCCAATGATCAATGTGATATTAGTTTTCCAATGATACCTCACATGACGCCTGTTAGATACAGACTATGACATAAGAGCATTGGGGTACATTCAACTGGTTAGGCCAGCTGAAACTCAGTACCTGATACCAATGAACCTTCTGGATTTGGGGTGCTCTTAGGAGCACAGTAGTCTTTGCCCTATTCTGGGAGGTCATCTCCCTCTTCCCAAAACCAGTCTGTCCAGCTCCCTGGCCTACACATTTCTCAAGGAATCATGCTTTAAAAGCCATTAGCCTGCAGTGCTAACGCTTTGAAAGTGTTCGGTTCATGAAAAACGGATACATTCATTCCTGAGCTGTGCTAGTCATAAATTTCAAAAGGAATCATGCATGAAAAGCCACTAGTAAGCACTGCTCCTGATTAGGAATAGATCTGTTCAGAGAAAAAATGAGAAATTCATTGGGGAGCTGTGCTACAGATAATCTTTGCTATGAATCTTCCTTTTAAAAACATAACATGCACTGCTAATGGATTTGAAGAGATCTGTTTGTGAGACAGATGAAAAATGAGAAATCCAATCCTGAGCTGTGATAGTGAAAAAAATTATCAACGAATCATGATTCTAAGGCTTAGCCATTAGGGTGCATTGTTAATGGTTTGGAAAAGATCGGTTCGCGACAAAGAGGCAAAATGAGAAATTTATTCTTGATTTTTGCTTCTGACAAATGTCTCCAGAAAACATCATTTTAAGGCCATTAAGATTTACTTCTCCATATTTGGAGGACATCACTTCGTGAGAGAGACGAAAAAGAGTATTTTATTCCTGATCTGTGCTAGGAATACATTTCTCAAGCAACCTTGCTTTAAAAGTCATCAGGATGCAGTGCTAATAATTTGGAAGAGATCGGATCGTTAGAGGAAAAATGAGAATTTCGTTTCTGATCACAACTAAGGAAGAATTTCTCAAGCAAGCATGCTTTAAAAGCAATTAAGCTGCAAAGCTAATGGTTTGGAAGAGATCTCTTCATGAGATCAAAAGAAAAATTGATTATTGAGCGGTGCTACAGATAATCTGTTCTAGGAATCTTCCTTTTCAAAACAGATGCAGTGCTAATGCATTTGAAGAGATGTGTTTGTGAGAAAGAAGAAAAATGAGAAATTAATTCCTGAGCTATGCTATCGACAAATGTCTCAAGGAAACATAATCTAAAAGCCATTACGATTTAGTTCTTAAGTTTGGAAGAGATCTGTTGGTGAGAAAGACGAGAAAGAGAATGTTGTTCCTGAGCTGAGGCGGGGGTAAAATGTCTCAAGGAATCACGATTCAAAAGCCATGAGGATGCACTGCTCATGGTTTGGAAGAGATCTGTTCATGAGCGCAAAAGAGGAATTCATTGGTGACCTGGGCTAGGGATAACCTCTAGGAATGTTCCTTTTATAACCTTTTGGATGCACTGCTATTGGCTTTTAAGAGATTTCTTTGTGAGCGAGATGAAAAATGAAAAGACCTTTTTCTCTGAAAGAGCATTAACCTTCTGAAAAGTAATTTTCTGTTTTTCTAAGTCAGACATTTCCCTTTAAAAAATAATCCTGGACGTTTCCTGGCCTTTTCCTTATCATGGAATTACAGGGGTTTGAGCAGCTTGTCTTTTTTTCATGCTTTCATTACTAAGGCTAAATGTTCTGTAATACAGCTAGCATGAGCTAAGGACACCGGTGAAGCTAATGGAGGATGAAAACTAACCCCTGTGTGTGAAATCATGGCTCCAGTGGAGTCGTTTTCAAAATTCGCCCTTTGGCTTATTTCCTGCCCCCAAATTTTCTGGCTTCTCTCTCTCTCACTCTCCCTTTCGGGGACCTGCTCTCTACCAAGAGTCACCAGGAGGGAAACCGAAATTCTTTCGAAGGATCGTACCATGAGAAAGTTGTCTCTAGCCTCGATCAGGCATGAATTTCGAAGTCTGACTGAGTGGGTCTTCCCCCCGCTCGCTGTCTCCAATAAATCATTGTCGCGTTTCTCAGTTTGGTCATTTTCGTGAAGCGATCGCTACCAAACCACCAGGAGAGCTTTTTCATGGCTTTTACTCGAAGAATCCATGAGTAATTAGTCACTATCACTAGTGAGGAATTCATTTCTCATTTGGCAATTTTTTCAGACCCGGTCCCTACCAAACCAGAGGCAGATTACTGGAGCCGCGGGACTGTCGACTGGCAGAGCACCCCCCACAGCGTGCCGCCGTGCTTGGGGCTCCGAAATGGCTAGAGCCGCCCGTGGGAATGACGTTCTCACTTTTAGTTATTTTCATGAGCCAGCCTCTACCAAAGAAGCAGTGGAGAATACGAATGGCTTCGAAGGACAATGCCATGAAAAATTTTGTCACTAGCACTACGCAGGAAGGAGTTGCTCTTTTTTCACCAACTGATCTCTACCAAACTACCCAGGAGAGCTTTCGCATGGCTTTTAGATGACGCTTCCATGAGAAATTTGTCACTAGGCGAGATCAAGAATGAATTGCTCAAGTTTTTAGTTTTCCAACCGGCTATGGCATTCGAAGGACGAGTCCATGAACAATTTTGTCACTAGCATGGCTCAGTAAAGAATTTCTCTTTTTTAGCATTTTCCACGAACCGATCGCTACCAACCACCAGGAGGGAAACGGAAAGGCTTTTAGAGGATGATTCCATGAGAAGTCTAGCACTAGCGTTATACAACAATTGAACGGTCATTTTAACAAGTTTCACGACCTGATCTCTAGCAAACCAGCAGGGGAGTAGCCTAATGGCTTTGGAAGGAAGATTGCTTGGATATGGTGAGTCTAGTTCCAGCCCTCCTTCGCGGAACCCCTGAAATAGGCTGAGATGAAAGACATGCCTTCACCCAATTTGTCCCTCTTTAAAGCCTGGAACAGACATGGTTCTAATAACCGTGCAGACAATAAACTTTAAGACCTTTTTCCTGAAACAGCATTAACCTTTTGAAAAGTAATTTTGTGCTTTTCTAGGTCAGTTATCCTTTTAAAAATAATCCTGTACGTTTCCTGGCATTTTCCTTATCATGGAATGGTTTGAGCAGCTTGTCTTGTTTCACGCGTTCATTACATATGCCCAATGTTCCCTAATACAGAGAGCGTGAGCTAAGGACACCGATGAGGCTAAAGGGATGATGAAAACTAACCCCTCTGTGTGAAATCATGGCTCCAGTGAAGTCGATGTCAAAATTCGGCCTTTGGCTTATTTCCTGCCCCCAAATGTTCTGGTTTCTCTCGCTCTTTTTGGGACCTGCTCTCTCCCAAGAGTCACCAGGAGGGAAACTGAAATACTTTCGCAGGAACAGACTGTGAGACATTTGTCTCTAGCCCTGATCAGGAATGAATTTCAAAGTCTGAGTGGGTATTCACCCGCGAAAGCTTACTCGCGAATACGTCTGCTACGGGACTCATTCGCCCTTTTCTCAGTTTGGTCATTTTTGTGAAGCGATCGCTACCAAACCACCAGGAAAGGTTTCTCATGGCTTCTACACCAAGATTCCATGAGCAATTAGTAGCACTGATGAGGAATGAATTTCGTATTTGGTAATTTTATCACACCCGATTTCTACCAAACAGCAGCAGCTCATCCTAATGACCGTTAGAGAAACATTCCGTGAGACGTCTGTCACTAGCCAGGGGGTGGGGCTGAGGTGGGCTAGATGGAAAATTTGGGGGACTACGTCGGAGGTGGGCGAGCGGAGCCGGGCAGTGTGCGGCAGCTGCTCTGCTAGCTGGTGCCACGGGGCGAGTGGATGCAGCGCTGTGGTCTCCTCAGCGTGCGGCCGCCCTTCGACTGCTTGCAGCCCTTAGGCGCTCCCTGGCAAGGGGCCCGGCTCCGGGATCAGCAGAGCCGTTGAGGAGCAGGGGCCAGCGTGGGTCAGTCGGGTTTGCTGTGGGGAAACTTGTCCCTTCCACCTGCCTTGGGCAGTGAGCCCCAATGTGTGGCGACATGGCCTGTGGTCTTCTCTTGGCACCCCAGCCCCTTGCTCGGGCTCATTTCTGCACTGCCGCTGGCGTAGGGCTGCCAGACCTCCGCTGGAAAACGGTACCTGCAGGGTCCAATCAGTGCTACTGAGTAACCCTCCCCAATCGGGCAGGACAAGCAGCTGCTGCTGGACCAGCAGTCAGGAAATGCCCAGCTCAGTCAGAGAGCGGTACCGGTGGGGTGCACCCGGGGAAGCGAGCCTGAAGTGCAAAACATTTGAGGAGCAGGGCATGTGGCCAGGTCACTTCCGAGACCCCCCCTTCCCAGCTTCCTTTGTTCCCCGCTCCTGGAGCACGGCTCTCCCTCCCACATCCTGCCCCAGTCACACACATCCCGACCCTGGGAGAACAGCTGTACCTCCAGCGTCCTGACCCAGTCACACACATCCCGACCCTGGGACAACAGTTGGGTTGGAAGGGTAGAAAGCTGGGGCGCAGGGAGGTGGGTTAAAGCGGCTTAGCCGCCCCTCCACGCAAGAGAGTCCACAGAGCTGCCAGCCGTGGCCTCCCTCCCTTCTCTCCCCAGGGAGCAGAGCCTCTGCCCTGGAAAACCTGCAGCCCGCTCTCCGAGGAGCATGCCATGTGCAAGCCGGCCCCAGCTGCACGGCTCTGACAGCACAGCTCATCCCCAGTGGCGGGGAGGTGTCTTAACCCCCCCGCCCCCCCTCCAAGCTGCTCCACTCTCCTTCTGGCTGCTGCTGTGCAATCTACTACAAGACAGAGGAGCTAGTACTGTAATAATGTACCTACCAACACAGCAATCTGTACAATGAGTGATTCACAATCAAAGGACTTCACATGGCAGGAGTCAGAGAGCAATTGGGACTTCCCTGGTTTTCTAAATGGCAGGAGACAGGAGTCAGAGAGCTGGGAGTGTGGTTCTTATCACTTCCTCCTCCCTATAGTCTGCCATCTAACCAAAGGACTTTGCTGGCTTCCTAAATGGCAGTAGTTGGAGAGCAATTCATTAGGAGCGTGATTCTTATCACCCCCTATAGTCTGTGATCTAACCAAAGGACTTCCCTAATCACTAGCTTTGTAAATGACAGGAGAGCAATTCATTGGGAGCGTAGTTCTTACCTATGTCCTCCCTACAGTCTGCAATCTGTAGCCTGAGCCTGCGTCTATTTTTAGGCACCGGCTTTTCAGCGCCCCCCCAGATCTCGGCGCCCTAGGCAGCTGCCTAACTTGCCTAGTGCTTCCACCAGCCCTGGGTGAACTCTGCATGGTCGCCTGTGATGGTGGACTGTGCTGATGATCATCTGTGCTGCTGGTGACCAAACAGGAAATTAAATTCAAAAGTTCCCAGGGCTTTTCCTGCCCACCGGGCTAGTGCATTGGAGTTGAGAGTGTTGACCAGAGCGGTCACAAGGGAGCATCCTGGGATAGCTCCCGGAGGCCAATAACATCGAATTGCATCCACAATACCTTTAACCCGGGATTGCAATCTCGATTTAAGTGCTACTCCACTTGCCGAGGTGGAGTACAGAAATCGAATGAAAGAGCCCTTTAAATAAAAAAAAACTGTTTGGTCATGTGGACTAAATCATTTTTTTTTTCAAAATAACTTGGCTAATTCCGAAATCACAGGCTAGTGTAGACCAGGCCTAAGTAATTCCCTTAATTTATTAAAGTTTTCCCTTTTGAAATCAAGGCCCCTAGTTGCAATCTATTTTTGTCTATCTTTCCATTTAGTTTAAATTGAATTAGCTCATGATCACTCGAACCAAGGCTGCCCTTTAGGATCAGTTCTTCTATGAAGTCCTCACTTCTCACTAATACCAAATCTAAAATGGCATCACCTCTTGTTGACTCAGTGACTATGTGGTGAAGAAATCTGTCAGTTTTCATTATTAATAGCGTTTGTCCTCCAATCTATACCCGGGAAATTAAGGTCTCCCATAAGCACACAATCCCCAGTAGTATTTATTTAATTAAAAACATTGAAGAAGTCTCTATCCAGATCGGATCCTGGGGGTCTGTAGCACACCCCAAGCACTAGCCCACTGGAGCGTCCATTAGCTTTCTTCCTCAACATGATTTTGACCAAAAACAGATTTTATCTATTCCATCACTTCTAATTTCTTTACAGTCTATCTCCTTGTAGACGGGCCGGACTCAGCCCTGCGGTGCCTCCTGCTGGTGACTCCGGGAATTAGCTCGTTCCAGCGCTGGAGCGCCCTCTGCAGGCCGGTGATCTGCCTGTCCTCTGGCCCCCGTGTCCCTCACTGGACCCAGTGCCCTTTTACATGGGGTGCTGCCCCCTAGCAGTAACCCCTTTCTCCCAGGGTCTCCCCTCCTCAGGGAACCCCCACCCTCTATCCCCACCTTGCCTCAGTATATGGCTACTGCCAGTCATTGTCTAGCTCCACGTCCTGGGGCAGACTGCAGTATCAGCCTACTCATCACTGGCTAGGAGGGTTTGGACCTGCTGCTTTGGCCAACCCCTGGGCTGCCCTCTGCAACCCCTAGTACCTGTTGGCCCACTGCTAGGCCGCAGCCTGGGGCTTTCCAGGCTGGAGCTCCCCAGCTCCTCAGCCTTTCCCCAGCCCTGCTTCACTCAGGTACCCGGTCTCTAGCTCCCTGCAGCCAGGCCCATCTCCCTCTTCAGTCAGAGGAAGACTGTCTGTACTTCTGGCTTCCCTGGCCTTTTATAGGGGCCAGCTGTGGCTGGATTGGGGTGTGGCCCAGCCGCAGCCACTTCCCCAATCAGCCCAGCTTTTAGAGCCGCAGCTCTCAAGCCCTGCCAGGCGGCTTTTAAACCCATCCGGGCAGGAGCAGGGGTCCACCCTGCTACACTCCTCATTAATATACAGAGCTTCTCCACCATCTTTACCTTTATTTCTGTCTTTCCCAAATAGCACGTACCCTTCAATATCTGTACTCCAGCCATGACTACTATTCCACCATGTTTCTGTTATCCCTCTAATATCTGGTTTCATTTCCTGCACCAATGGTTCTAATTGCTCCATTTTGTTACCCAGGCTCCTTGGTTTGATGTACAGACATCTTAGTTGCTTCTGCTTTGGTTCACCCAGATTCCTCACCCAGTTAGATTAAGTCATTCTACTGCCAGTATCTCCTACCTGACTGTTAGTGTCATTGGTATCAGCACTATCTTTCCTCTTAATGTCCATTCTCCTACCCACTGCTGTTCCTTTGGCCATTGCTGTATCCTCTCTTACTTGATTTTCCTCCTGCTCGATATCAGAATCAGGCGAGGAGATTACATGAGCATCTCCCAAAAATTTCCCTGAATTCCTAATTTAAAGCTCTTTTAATCAGTTCTGCCAACCTGCACCGCAGAAGTCTATTTCCCTCCCTACTCAGGTGAAGTCCATCCCATGAGAACAGTCGTTTGTCTGCGAATGCCTCCCAGTGGTTGAACATCCCAAAGCCCTCCTTATAGCACCACTGCCTGAGCCATCTATTGATTATCATAATCTTGTCTCGCCTTCATTCTCCTCCTCCAGGGACAGGTAGAATCCCACTGAAGATAACCTGAGCTTCCATTTCCTTAGGCATCTTCCCTAGCCTGGCATAGTCTTCCTGGATGTGTTCCAGTGGAAATCTAGCAGTATCATTTGTTCCCATGTGAAGAAAAATCAGTGGATTCTTTCCTGCTCCCATTAGGATCCTCTTCAGTCTCAGGTCCACATCCTGTATCTTAGCTCCTAGCAGACAGCTCACCCCTCTGTTCTCTGGATCAGCTCTGGTGACAAGCCCATCAGTTTTTCTTAGTAGGGAGTCCCCAGTCACATAGAATCATAGAATCTCAGGGTTGGAAGGGACATCAGGAGGTCATCTAGTCCAACCCCCTGCTCAAAGCAGGACCAATCCTGAGCAGGAAATGGGATACCTGGAAAATCTGAATTTAGACGGATCTGTCAGTTGGGATGGCATTTATTCAAGGGCATGAAGGTAATTTAACACCCTCAGCCACTGGCCATTTGAAGAAATCAAGCTCAGCTGTGGAAATTCCAGACTACTGTCCAGTTTTGGGCCCCCCACTACAGAAAGGATGTGGACAAATTGGAGCTAGTCCAGCAGAGAGCAACGAAAATTATTAGGGGGCTGGGGCACATGACTTACGAGGAAAGGCTGAGGGAACTGGGCTTATATAGTCTGCAGAAGAGAAGAGTGTGTGTGTGTGTGGGGGGGGATTTGATAGCAGCCTTCAACTACCTGAAGAGGGGTTCCAACAAGGATGGAGCTCAGCAGTTCTCAGTGGTGGCAGATGACAGAACAAGGAGCAATGGTCTCAAGTTGCAGCGGGGGAGGTCTAGGTTGGATATTAGGAAAAATTATTTCACTAGGAGGGTGGGGAAGCACTGGAATGGGTTCCCTAGGGAGGTGGTGGAATCTCCATCATTAGAGGTTTTTAAGGCCTGGCTTGACAAAGCCCTGGCTGGGATGATTTAGTTGGTGTTGGTCCTAGCAGGGGGTTGGACTAGATGACCTCCTGAGGTCTCCTCCAGCTCTAATCTTCTATGATCATTGGTGATATTGAAATGCCAGTGGTATTCTGGGGGACCCATCCTACACATTGCTCCCCTGACTCATTAAACTGAACACTGGCCAGCCTAACAGCACAACGGAAGGATTCACCTACTGGCTCAGCAGGTGCAGAATGACAGTTTAACATACTTTTTGGTAGATTGAAGGGACACTGGAGATGCTTACTAGACTGGATCTCTATGAGAAAAATATCCCAATCGTTATAGTTGTCTGTTGTGTCCTGCAGAATTTCTGTGAGGCAAAGGGGAAAAAGTTGCCACTGGGTTGCAGAGCAGAGGTGGACCAGCAGTCTGCTGAGTTTGAAAAGCCAGACATAAGGGCCATTACAAGAACTCTGTGTGAGAGAGGCTTTGAAAGTGCACTTTAACCAGCAACCACAGTAATGTGCTGTACTTGACTGCATTCTGGCCCTGAGGGTTTGTGGGCTGTTCGGAATTGGGTAGTGTTTGGTGTACATTTAGAAATGTAACTGTCTTTTAATTGCAGCAAAGAGTCTTGTGGCACCTTATAGACTAACAGACGTTTGGGAGCATGAGCTTTCGTGGGTGAATACCCACTTCATCGGATGCATGACGAAGTGGGTATTCACCCACGAAAGCTCATGCTCCCAAACGTCTGTTAGTCTATAAGGTGCCACAAGACTCTTTGCTGCTTTTACAGATCCAGACTAACATGGCTACCCCTCTGATACTTGTCTTTTAATTAACCTCTGAATTATGTGGTGCTTGCTGTATATTTACACATATGTACATATGTTTCTGGGTGAGGAAAGGGGTCAGTGGAAGCCCATGACTACAAGAACCAGGCAGAGGAAAAGACTGGCTAATGAAGGAGAAACAAAGCTCAGGAGCAGGTTTGCTGAGTTGGAGAATGAAGAAGGGGCACAGCAGCCGCTAACAGAAGGTGGGAGGGCCAGGAGGAAGGGAAGAGCGGCTAGCCCTACAAGAAGAGGGGAAGAGTCAATGGAGATAGCCAGAGTTTGGAGCCCCAGCAGGACAGAGGATGACTCACAGAAGATTGAAAATGAGAACAAAAGACAAGAGGACTTGCAGCCTGAAAGAACAGGAGGAAGGCTGGAGAATTGCATCATCACTAGGAAGACGCAGGTCTCTCAATGCTTTTTTTGCTTCTGTCTTCATGAACAAGGTCAGCTCCCAAACTACTGCTCTGGGCATCACAGTATGGGGAGGAGGTGACCAGCTCTCTGTGGAGAAAGAAGTGGTTCAGAACTATTTAGAAAAGCTGGACAAGCACAAGTCCATGGGGCTGGATGCACTGCATCTGAGCATGCTAAAGGAGTTGGTGGATGTGATTGCAGAGCCATTGGCCATTATCTTTGAAAACTCATGGCGATCCGGGGAGTTTCCCGGATGACTGGAAAAAGTTAATGTAGTGCTCATCTTTAAAAAAGGGAAGAAGGAGGATCCAGAGAACTACAGCCTCACCTCAGTCCCTGGAAAAATCATTGAGCAGGTCCTCAAGGAATCAATTCTGAGGAGAGGAAAGTGATCCGGAACAGTCAGCATGGATTCACCAATGTCAAGTCATCCCTGACTAACCTAATTGCCTTCTATGAGGAGATAACTGGGTCTGTGGATGAGGGAAAAGCAGTGGATGTGTTATTCTTTGACTTTAGCAAAGCTTTAGATATGGTCTCTCACAGTATTCTTGCCAGCAAGTTAAAGAAGTATGGACTAGATGAATGGACTGTATAGTGGATAGAAAGTTCGCTAGATCGTCAGGCTCAGTGGGTAGTGCTCAATGGCTAGTTGGCAGCCAGTATCAAGCGGAGTGCCCCAAGAGTCGGTCCTGGGGCAGGTTTTGTTCAATGTCTTCATAATCTGGAGGATGACGTGGACTGCACCCTCAGCAAGTTTGCAGATGACACTAAACTGGGAGGAGTGGTTGATACGCTGGAGGGTAGGGATAGGATACAGAGGGACCAGGACAAATTAGAGGATTGAGCCAAAAGAAATCTGATGAGGTTCAACAAGCACAAGTGCAGAGTCCTGCACTTAGGACGGAAGAATCCCATGCACTGCTACAGACTAGGGACTGAATGGCTAGGCAGCAGTTCTGCAGAAGAGGGCCTTGGGGTTACAGTGGACGAGAAGCTGGATATGAGTCAATAGTGTGCCCTTGTTGGCAAGAAGGCTAATGGCATTAGCCACGGGGGTTGGACTAGATGAGCTCCTGAGGTCCCTTCCAACCCTGAGATTCTATGATTTTGTGCTGTATAACTAGGGGCATTGCCAGCAAATCAAGTGACGTGATCATTCCCCTCTATTCGACATTGTTGAGGCCTCGTCTGGAGAACTGTGTCCAGTTTTGGGCCCCACACTACAAGAAGGATGTGGAAAAATTGGAAAGAGTCCAGCGGAGGGCAACAAAAATGATTAGGGGGCTGGAGCACATGAGGAGAGGCTGAGGGAACTGGAATTGTTTAGTCTGCAGAAGAGAAGAATGAGGGGGGATTTGATAACTGCTTTCAACTACCTGAAAGGGGGTTCCAAAGAGGATGGATCTAGACTGTTCTCAGTGGTAGCAGGTGACAAAACAAGGAGTAATGGTCTCAAGTTGTAGTGGGAGAGGTTTAGGTTGGATATTAGAAAAAACTTTTTCACTAGGAGGGTGGTGAAGCACTGGGATGGGTTCCCTAGGGAGGTGGTGGAATCTCCTTCCTTAGAGGTTTTTAAGGTCAGGCTTGGCAAAGCCCTGGCTGGGATGTGGCCTCACCAGTGTCAAAGAGAGGGGAATAATCAGTTCCCTCGATTTGCTGGCAATGCTCCTACTAATGCAGCCCAATATGCCGTTAGCCTTCTTGGCAACAAGGGCACACTGTTGACTCATATCCTGCTTCTCGTCCACTGTAATCCCCAGGTCCTTTTCTGCAGAACTGCCGCTTTAGCCAGTAGGTCCCCAGCCTGTAGCAGTGCCTGGGATTCTTCCATCCTAAGTGCAGGACTCTACACTTGTCCTTGTTGAACCTCATCAGCTTTCTTTTGGCCCGATTCTCCAATTTGTCAAGGTCACTCTGGATCCTATCCCTACCCTCCAGAGTATCTACCTCTCCTAAGGTGACCAGATGTCCCGATTTTATAGGGACAGTCCTGATTTTGGGGGCTTTTTCTTATATAGGCACCTATTATCCCCCACCCTTTGTCCCAATTTTTTTTACACTTGTTATCTGGTCACCCTAACCTCTCCCCTCCAGCTTAGTGTCATCTGTGAACTTGCTGAGGATGCAATCCATCCCATCATCCAGATCATTAATGAAGATGTTGAACAAAACCGGCCCCAGGATGGACCCCTGGGGCACTCCGCTTGTTACTGCTTCAGGTCCAGTAAAGAACAGAGATAACTGTACATTCTTATTATTGAGTCTGCAAAAACAAAACAAAACCTACATAAATGACTATGGTTTGGACATGTACATGTGCATATTTAGTTGTTTTTCCTAAAGTTTAAGTATTTTAGGAAAAATTGTCGTAGCAGCCACCAGCAAGAGTTCGTGGCCGCACTCTGAGGCCACCAAAAAATGTGTTATGAGCGCCCAATACTACATACATTATCTGTATGAACTGACTCTCTATTTGTATCACTAGTTTTCTTTCCTTTGTGTAAGCTGGGGTCTGAATGAGCTCTCCCCTGACATCCACTGATGAACTGGGCGGAAGCACCTCAGGAACAGACTATATTTGCATAGAGACACAGACTCTGCCTACGTGATAAGCAGACAGAGCTGCTTTGCCAAAGTGATAAATTTGGTCTGTTTTGGGTTAAAATTCACTTTAGTCTTGAATGCAGAGGTAATGAAATGTTACCCTTATTGTAGGACTGAAGGGCAGCAGAAATGTATTTAATATGCCCTAACTGAGGGGGTAATCCTAACTTAACTTCAGTCACTAAGCAGGGGATGCTGATGCCAAATCCAAGTCAAATTCAGAGGGAGTGGGGACACGTATCCCTTCCTGCTGTTGTGGATGCTATTTGACACTCTTTTGATCTAGGGATGGTGTTGCAGTAAAAGACAAGGCCGAGGCTGCAGCCACAGTAGAGATTCCCCACTACCTGGCAAAATCATTAAGAGCTGGGCTAAGTGGTAGTACCTCAGAACCTGGTATTACAGCTAGACGCACCCAGGAGAACCAACGGCCTGGTGTTTAGGATACTCACCTGGGAAGTGGGAGACGCAGGTTCTAAATCCAGCAGAGCAGGGATTTGAAAACAAGTCTCTCACGTCACGAGTGAGTGCCTGAATGGCTGGGCTATTCGGTGCCCTGAGATGGACAGACCCAGCCAGCCCCAGAATTCCTGTTCTGATCACCCCCTTGACCAGCTTTTGTGCTCCAAGCACACCTACCAGACCGGGCTCACAGGCGAGACAGAGATGGCTAGTTTACAAATCCTGCCAGAGTTTAGGTGACAGCTTGGGGTGGAGCAGCTTGGTGGGGCCAGGACTGAGGCAGTTTTCTGCATGTCAGCTGGCTGAAGCTTAGGCACCTCCAGGGTTAGATGGCAGCTGATGTCCTCAGAATTTACTTGTGGCCTGGGTTCAATGGCCCCTCCCACTTGGTTGATGGGGAGGGCCTTTCGCTTTGGACTGGCGTAGGCCCGCTGTCTCCCAGCAACCACAACAGGTATAGCTAGAGGCAGAGGCAGCAGCAAGTGGCAAGCATTGCCAGACAACAGTGGTAGTGATGAGCAGCAGCAAGCAGTGGCAGAGACAGCAGTGAGCAGCAGCAAAGGAGGCAGTGATGGTGGCAAGCAGCAGCAGAGTAATTGCTTGACCCCACCCCTAAAGGGACCCACATAAATACACCTCTGGTACTTCGCTGACTTCAGACAACCAGCTGTGGGTGCAGTGGGGCAGAGTGAAAGGAGAGTGGCGTATTAAAGGGATGTGTCCATCGGACTTTCACACCATAACGTGGGAAACTAAGGCAAGGGACGCTGCCCAAGATACTGTGGGGCAGGTGATTACTTCTCACATGCATACTTTCGAATCGTTGTTGTGGGGTTTTCCCAAATTAATGCTGGGTTCCCTTTGCCTTTTAATAAAAGTTTTCCTTTGTTATACACAGACTCAGCACTTGCAAGTAGGAAGTATTGCCTCTTAGAGGCAGCCAGGGGTGGTCAGGGCCAGCTTTAGGCAGATTCCCCCGAATCAGGCCCTGCGCCTTAGGCGCCTTTTTAATTTTTTTACTCACCCGGCCGCAGTCTGGGTCTTCGGCGGCAGGGGGTCCTTCAGTGCTGCGGAAGACCTGGAGCGAGTGAAGGACCCCCTGCCACCGAAGTGCCCCTGAAGACCTGGACCGCTGCCGGGTATTCAAATCGGGCCCCGCAGTTCCTAAAGCCAGCCCTGTGGTGTAGCGGGGGTGGGGGGGGTTAGTTTTCCGAGACTTATTGGTGGGAGCTGTTTTGTAATGTTAAGAAGAACCCCTAGCTATTGAACCTGGCACCTGTTGCTGCCAACACCACCTGGCAGAAGGGTTAAAATTGCCTTTGAACTCAGAACCCTTCTGTAATGGTGATGTTCCTTTTGCATGTTGCTATATGACCACAAGCACTCTTTTCAGTTTGGTGCTGACTTTTACTGTTCTAACCAAGCCAGTTCAAATGATATGGCCCTGCTGTGTGACTCTTGTCCCTGGATGAAATCATAAGCAGCTCGGTTGGGCTTGGATTTGTTGGAAAGAGGTGGAGCAAAAGGCAGACTACAAATCCCACAGTGCTTTGGGCTCTTCACTCAAGTGGAGGCTTGGCCATACACCATCTGTCAGCCCAGGGCAGAGAGCCACACCAGGGACGGCCCATTGGCTGCTGGAAGCCACTTCCTTCCCCATTGTTTTCAGCTGATCCTTTGGATTTGAAGCACAGTGCAGTTTTTGAATTTTGGCGCCTGTCTGAATCTGCAAACTAACAGCTGCTGGCCCAGCTCCAGAGCCCAGCCACACCCCTCTCGCTGGGGTGAGTCAGTGTCTGTGTGCATGTATTGTTTCAAATCTGCCTCCGCCTTCACCAGTTAAAGCAGTGAACTCTTGTCAGCACCAAGCTGTGCACTTATGATATACTTCTTGTCTCTGCCAGCTTTTAGAGAAAAAAATCCAATCTTGATTTTAAAATGGTCAGGGATGGAGAATCTGCTACGACGCTTGGTAAATTGGTCCAGTGGTTAATTACTCTCTCTCACCATTAAAAGTTTACACCTTATTTCCAGTCTTAATTTGTCTAGCTTCAACTTCCAGCCCTTGGATCGTGTTAGACCTTTCTCTGCTAGAGTGAAGAGCCCATTATCAAATATTTATTCCCCCATAGATACTTATAGATGGCAACCAAGTAACTCCTTAACCTCTCTTCATTAACTAGATTGAGCTCTTTGAAGCTATCACTGTAAGTACGGATATGATTTTGTCATAGTAAAATTAGGCAAAATTCAAGGAGCAGTCATGTTAAAAATATACAAAATCGGGGTATAGTCAGAGCGAGGCCCAAGCCCAGCCATGGCAGGGGGGTGAAGCTGAAGAAGTCACAGAGATCTGATAAAGTCACAGGATCTTTGACTCCTGTGACCTAATCATATTCTTAACTATAAGTCATGTTTTCTAATCTTTTAATCCTTCTCATGGCTCTTCTCTGAACCCTCTCTAGTTTATCACCATCCTTCTTGAATTGTGGACGTGAGACCTGGCCACGGTATTCCACCAGCAGTCACGCCACTGCCTCATGTAACATTTCTACTCCTAATCGAGATCCTCCCCTTTATGTGTCCCAGGATTGCATTAGCTCTTGTGGCCACAGCGTTGCAGGGGAAGCTCAGATGCCATGTTGGAGGTTAGGGCTTCCCTGAGTCCCTCCTAGACCCACTTCAGGCTGTTTATAATGTCCTCCGCCAGTTTGTAGCATATGAGGGGTTCACCAAACAAACAAAAGAAAGGTCCTTTTCTCCCCCTTTCCCTTATGAGAGAGGGGAATCAGAGTGAAAGAAAAGAAAGGCAAAGGTGGCCTGTCTCTTAGGCAGTCTTTTGGGATTCAGCCCTTCGGGGCTTGGCTTATCAGCTGGTTTGTTGCCTTTAACAAGGGTCTACCTCCAGCCCCTCCTCTTTACAGCTGGTCCATGCAGTTTCAGGATCATGAGGTTTGCCAGTGTCTCCCTCTTGGCTGATCAGTTTCTGTAGTCAGCAGCCTCTGAGGTGTATTGGTCATTGTCTTCTTCCTGGTTCACCACCCCTTCCTGTGGCAGGTTTTTCCCTTTTAAGCTCTGCTCCCCTCTTCCAGGCAGCACAGGTCTTACAGATGCACCTCGATAGTGCTGAACGAGCCCAGAAGAGCTCATTAGTCTCTTCTCCATCAGAAGTGTGGGTGTGCTCCTTCACACACCATGGGCGGCAGGTATAATAGGTCAGGAGAGGCTGAGCTTCCCCCGGCGGAGCCACCGCCGACTCTGCTGCCAGACACGTGGGCTGTGGTGGTCCCGCCTCTTCCCCTCCCTGCTGCCAACGGGCTTCCGTGGCAAGTTTTTGCTTATGTATTATGTGCCATGCAGGTTCCCGGGTGGCTGAAGAGGTGCTATCTGCTACTCAGCTTCCTAGGTCCCTTGGACTCCCCAGGGAGACTACTGATTAACCCAGTAAGCTGAGTCACAGATACCACCTCCTCAGCTGCCCAGGAACTTGCATGGCGCATATAAACGCTCAGCGTTCTCCACCTGGCTGCTTGCCAGGTCCCCACTACTGCTTGCCAGTTCCTCCTCTCCTCCCCGCTCGGCCCCCTCCCTGCTTGGGCCCCCCCTGCCACCACTTGCTGGTCCCTCCTCCCTCCTCTCCCGCTGGTGAGGGGGGCCAAGTGGGGACGGGGGGGAGGAGAGGAGAGACCGCATGTGTCAAGAGGCAGTGGGGGGACTGAGCGGGGAAGGGGGAAGGAGAGGAGAGATGCAGGTGGTGAGAGGCAGCAAGGGGGGCCGAGTGAGGGAGGAGGTGGTGCCAGGGGCAGGGAGGGGCGGGGCCTTGGGCGGAGTGGGCATGAAGTGTTAGCAGGGCCATGGGCAGAAAAGGCAGGATGGGAAGCTAGCCTCCCCCGGGGGAAGCTTCACCCGCCACCCATACATGACCCCCAAACCTTTTTCAAAGTCACTGCTTCCCAGGATAGTCCCCCACCCTATAAGGCCTGGTCTACACTAAGGGGGGGGAGGTGTTGAACTAAGGTACGCAAGTTCAGCTACGCGAATAGCGTAGCTGAACTCGAACTACCTTAGTTCGAAGTACTCACCCGTCCAGACGCCGCAGGATCGAAGTCCGCGGCTCCCCCGTTGACTCCGACACCGCCGTTCACCGTGGTGGAGTTCCGGAGTCGACGGGAGCGCGTTCGGAGTTCGAAGCGATAGTTCGAACTCCAAGAAGTCGAACACTATGCGTCGACCTGGCAGGTAAGTATAGACCTACCCTAAGTATGGCCAATGTTCTTTGTTCCTAGATGGATACATTTCCATGTAGCCGTATTAAAACATATATTGTTTGCTTGTGCCCAGTTTCCCAAGTGATCAAGTTCGCTCTGTAGCAGTGACCTGCCCTCTTCATTATTTACCACCTCCCAATTGTTGTGTCATCTGCAAAATTTATCAATGATGATATTATGGTTTCTTCCAGGTCATTGATAAGAATGTTAACTAGCAAAGGGCCAAGGAATGATCTCTGCAAGACCCCACTGGAAACTCGGCTCCATGATGATTCCCCATTTACAATTACATTTTGAGACCCATCTGTTAGCCAGTTTTTAATCCATTTAAAGCATTTCATGATAATTGTATAGACTCTTATGGTCTTAATTTAGACTCTTAAGATCTGATATTGTCTACATTATCTTACACAGCCCTGTGACAGGGCAGGGTCACACTTCTGTCTCTTCTCAAGCAACAAATCTCTCTGAGACCTTCTGGGGTCAAATACCTCATGATTTATTTCACCGTTTTCTCCCAGCCCTCATACAAATCTGCAGGGCTGCCCAGAGGATTCCAGGGGCCTGGGGTCTTCGGCGGCGGGGGGCCCTTCTGTTCTGGGACCCGCCGCCGAAGTGCCCAGACCCAGCGGCGAGCCCCGCCAATTACCACCGGCGGGACCCGCGCCGGTGCAGCCCGTCTTCAGTGGTAAGGCGGCGGCGGGGGGGGGGTCCCCACCGCGGGTCTTTGGGGCACTTTGGCGGCAGCTCCCGGAACAGAAGGGCCCCCCGCCGCTGAATTACCGCCGAAGACCGGGCTGCACGTCGGCGGCGGGTCCCACTTCGGCGGTAATTCGCCAGTGTGGGGGTCCTTCCGCCCCGGAACGGAAGGACCCCCTGTTAGCGAAGACCGGGAGCGAAGAAGCTCCTGCGCCATCTTGCCCCGCCCCCTCTGGGCGGCCCTGACCCTATCCACCCCCCCCAGAACACGCACAATCCAAACCCCCCCATTCCCTGCCCCCTGACCGCTCCCCCAACCTCTGCCCCCACCCAGTGCCCTGACTGTCCCCAGGACTCCCTGCCCCTTAGCCAGCCCCCCCGGCCCCAGCCTCTTAGCCCTGGCTCCCTCCTCACCCGGAGCCTCAGCGCGTCGCTGAACAGCCGCAGCGTGTCTCCGGCGGGGCCTGAGCTCCGTCCCACTCAAAGCCGCGTGGGGAGGGGGCGGGGCTGGGAGCTCCACGCCGAGCGGAGGGAGCTGAGCTCAGCCCGGAGCTCGCAGCCCCGCCCCCTCACCACGCGGCTCGGAGCGGGGCGGGGCTCAGGGGCCCCAGCGGAGACACGCTGCCGCGCTGTCTGAGGACGCCGCTTGATGTGCTAAGGCTCCAGGAGAGGGGCAGAGGCGGGAGCCTCAGCTGTTCTCTTGGGGGCCCCTGCGGAGCCCGGGGCCCGGGGCAAATTGCCCCCTTTGCCCCCCCCTCTGGGCAGCCCTGCAAATCTGTGCAGCGTTGTATTTACAGTATCATGCATTCCTGAGCTCACTCAGCCAAGAAGAGGGAGACGGACAGTACTTTGCCCCTGAAAGATCTCTCCTGACTCTGAGAAGCTTACCAGTCTCGTTTTCCTCCTGAGCACTTCCTTCCTCTGCCTTTCCTACTTCTTGAGTAATGAGCGAATTAGCTTTTTGAGCTCTCGTCAGCCCATCTCGATCAGAGAATCACAGATTAGGAAGAGACCTCAGGAGGTCATCTATTCCAATCCCCTGCTCAAAGCAGGACCAACCCCAACTAAATCATCCCAGCCCGGGCTTTGTAAAGTTGGGCCTTAAAAACCTCTAAGGATGGAGATTCCACCACCTCCCTAGGTAACCCATTCCAGTGCTTCACCACCCTCCCAGTGAAATAATTTTTCCTAATATCCAACCTAGACCTCCCCCACTGCAACTTGAGACTCTTGCTCCTTGTTCTGTCATCTGCCACCACTGAGAACAGCCAAGCTCCATCCTCTTTGGACCCCCCTCCTTCAGATAGTTGAAGTCTGCTATCAAATCCCGCCTCACTCTTTGTGATGAAGTGGGACTGTTTCTTAATGTTTCCTCTGAGTACTGTGTGGGTGCCTCAGTTTCTGGCCAACACTCTGTCTCCTGCAACTAATGACCGAGGCCCTTCCCCCCTGCAAGGATATGCTAAAGGTGTGGGAGAACAAAGAGGTCAGTCAGGTGACCTCCTGGCCCAGAAAAGAGACAAAAGCGAGAGAGGAGGGGCAGGGGAGGTTTCAGTTTAGAGCTGGCTGGGGACGGGAAATGAGTGCAGACGGGGTTGTCTGGCTCGCTGGGCCCCAGAATGGACCTGGCTGAGGGGTCCTGTTCTCTGTACCAACAAGCTCTGTTCTAAACATTGTTCCTGTAATCTAATAAACCTCTGTTTTACTGGCTGGCTAAGAGTCACGTCTGACTGTGAAGTGGGGGTGCAGGACCCTGTGGCTTCCCCAGGACCCCGCTTGGGCGAACTTGCTGTGGGAAGTGCACAAAGGGGCAAAGGATGCTGAATGCTCCAAGGTCAGACCCAGGGAGGTAAAACCGTGTCTGCTCCATGGGCGAGGAGGCTCCCCAAAGTCCTGACTGGATTTGTGGGGAGCAGTTCCAGAGCATCGCCTGGGGACTCCATAACACTCTTCTCTTCAGACTAAATAACCCCAGCTCCCACAGCTTCTCCGCGTAAGTCATATGCCCCAGCCCCGTAATCATTTTCATTGCCCTCCACTGGACTGTCTCCAATTTGTCCACATCCTTTCTGTAGTGGGGGGCCCAAAACTGGATGCAGTACTCCAGATGTGGCCTCACCAGTGTCAAATAGAGGGGAATAATCAGTTCCCTCGACCTGCTGGCAATGCTCCTACTAATGCAGCCCACTATGCCATTGCCTTCTTGACAACAAGGGTACACTGTTGACTCATCCTGCTTCTTGTCCACTGTAATCCCTGGGTCTTTTTCTGCAGAACTGCTGCTTAGTCAGTTGGTCCCCAGCCTGTAGCAGTGCATGGGATTCGGCCATCCTAAGTAGAGGACTCTGCACTTGTCCTTGTTGAACCTCATTAGATTTCTGTTGGCCCAATTTAGTCTAGGTCACTCTGGACCCTATCGCTACCCTCAAGTGTATCTACCTATCCCACCATCTTAGTGTCATCTGCAAACTTGCTGAGGGTGCAATCCATCCCATCATCCAGATCATTAATAAAGATATTGAACAAAACCGGCCCCTGGGGGGCACTCCACTTGATACCGGCTGCCAACTAGACATTGAGCCATTGTTCACTACCCATTGAGCCCGATGATCTAGCCAGCTTTCTATCCACTTTATAATCCATTCATCCAATCCATACTTCTTTAACTTGCTGGCAAGAATACTGTGGGAGACGCTATCAAAAGCTTTGCTAAAGTCAAGGTACATCACGTCCATTGCTTTCCCCATATCCACAGAGCCAGATATCTCCTCATAGAAGGCAATCAGGTTGATCAGGCATGACTTGTCCTAATCACCTTCCTCTCCTAGTAGTGCTTTAAAATGGATTCCTTGAGGACCTGCTCCATGATTTTTTCAGGGACAGAGGTGAGGCTGACCAACCTGTAGTTTCCCAGATTCTCCTTCTTCCCTTTTTAAAAGATGGACACTATATTTGCCTTTTTCCAATTGTCTGGGACCTACCCCAGTCACCACAAGTTTTCAAAGATAGTGGCCAATGGCTTTGCAATCACATCAGCCAACTCCCTCAGCACCCTCAGATGCATTACATCTGGACCCATGGACTTGTGCATGTCCAGCTTTTCTAAATAGTCCATAACTTGTTCTTTCACCACTGAGGGCTGCTCCCCCCTGCTAATCCACTGCTTAGGAAAGAATGTTCCTGCTTGCAGCTTTCTGAGCAGTCCTGTGTTCTTAATGATGCAAGCATCATGCACCTTCTGTGACCAGCCCATGTTGATACTGGTAAAACTTCGACCCACCTATGTGTGCATAATTACAGAAAAGTAGCTGTGACGGGTTGGATCATAGAAACCCCCTTGGGAGCTGCCTAATTATGTGCCAAGACTACTTCTGCCCCTGCTTTTCTGCCCTGTCAGCTTAGGACTTCAGTTTCCTGCCTAGTTTGAGCCAGACTCCCTAGCCTGCTGCAAACCCAGACCCAGGTCTGAACCACGTCTCCTAACAGCTGTAGGCTTGACTGAAAGCAGCGTACGGAAATGTTCTTATCTTTAACACTCAGATGCCCAACCCCCAGTGAGGTCTAAACCCAAATAAATCTGTTTTACCCTGTATAACACTTATACAGGATAAACTCAAATTGTTCGCCCTCTAACACTGATAGAGAGAGATGCACAGCTGTTGCCCCCCCATATTAATACATACTCTGGGTTAATTAATAAGTAACAAGTGATTTTATTAAAAACAGAAAGTAGGATTTAAGTGATTTCAAGCAGTAACAGACAGAACAAAGTGAATTACCAAGTAAAATAAAATACGCAAATCTAAGTCTGATACAGATACTGAGTACAGATAAAAACTTCACCGTAAGCTTCCTTTTACAGACTAGTCTCCTTCTAGTCTGGGTCCAGCAATCACTCACACCCCCCATGGTTATTGTCCTTTGTTCCAGTTTCTTTCAGATATCCTTGGGGTGGAGCGACTCTCTTTAGCCAGCTGAAGACAAAATGGAGGGGTCTCCCACAGGCTTAAATAGACTCTCTCTTGTGGGTGGAGACCCCCCTCC
The DNA here is from genome assembly GCF_016161935.1 of Mauremys reevesii. NCBI lineage: Eukaryota > Metazoa > Chordata > Testudines > Geoemydidae > Mauremys > Mauremys reevesii. Next base: position 15,716,914 of record NC_052648.1, on the reverse strand, counting down.
TCTCTCCTATGCGAAGTCCAGCTCCAAGATGGAGTTCTGGAGTCACCTGGGCAAGTCACATGTCCATGCATGACTCAGTTTTTACAGGCAGAAGCCATTGCCCACATGGTATCTTGTATGTCTCCAGGAAGACTTCTTATGTGGATTGGAGCGTTCCAAGATGCGTTGTTCCTTAAGTGCTTCTTGACTGGGCATTTAACTTTGCAAATTCCTTTTTAAAGAAGCTGACCAAATGCCTTACAAAGCTTACTTAGAAATCAAGCAAGTATACAGCCAATATTCATAACTTCAAGTAAAAAAAATGTGTACAAATAGGATGAATAGATTCAGTAAACCATAACCTTTACAGAGATATGTTACAGGGCACATGTAGCATAAAACATACTCCAGTTATGTCATATTCCCATAAAGCATCATCACAGTAGCCCTTTCTGTTGATGTATTAAGTGGCAAGGTGCTCTGGTGCCAAAATAGGGATGTGTGTGTTGTCTCTTGCTCCACCACAGTCCAGGGACCCCATTGCTGAACTTCCATCCACTGTGTCCTGCACACTGCCAAGAGTGACAGTCCTGTGTAGCAGGGGATGAGTAATGGCCCTACACACTTGCTGTCAGGGAGCACAGGTCTTGAACTCTGCCCCAGGGCTCTTTGGAGCCAGAATGCTCCCACCTGCCAACCAGTGATCTCCTAACAATTGTCAGAATAGGAGGTGGGCTCCTGGGCACCTGTGCTCTCCTGCCCAGTCCCAGCTGCAGCATTCCCATGCTGACCTGCCTCTGAACACCACCCCCTGCCAGCTCGGAGGATGCTTGCAGCTGGATGGGGAAGGGACTGCCTGGCAGCCAAGGAGCCCAAGGGCCAGAGTGTCAGGAGCTGAGAGGCAGCCTGAGCTGGGTAGCAGGACAGCCTTTACAGCAGAGCCCCTATTGGGGAGCAGGAAAGAACAGCTGATGCCTTGCAAGCCAAATGGAAGGCCCTTGCTGCCATCTCTGACCCCTGCGTTCCCTTGCCAGGCAACCCTTTTCCCTCCACTGCCATGCATTCTCTGAGATATCAGGTGCTGGTACTGAGCCTGTGTGGGGGTGGGAGGGTGCTCAGAGGTAAGTCAGCACATGCATGCTGCACCCCAGGACTGGACAGGGGAGCACATGGGCTGGAACTGCTGGGAGCCTGGGGTGGACCCAGAGGTGAGAAGCAGGGCTGCCTCGAGAGTGGAGTGACCAGCTAGGAGCAAGAGATGGGCACAGGCAGGGGGAGGCAGGGATGGGACAGGCTATAGGGATGTCACCCCCTGCTTCCCTGGGCCTCTCCCACCTGCCAGGGCCCCTACCTGGCACTGAGAGAAATAGAGGTTTGCAGGGGTGGCCCAGGACAAACACTTCCACTGAGTAAAAATCAGCACTGAAAGCTTCCAGAGTGTGACTGTGACTCGCTTCTCAGCTGTCAGTGCAGCTCCCATTCTGAATTCCCTGGAGAGCTGGGGCAAGCTCTCAGCTCACAGATCCAGGAGTGCGGTCTTGCGCATCCAAGAGTTCTGCAGCTACTTCTTGACGTCCCAAACCTGCAGGACAATGAGATCGTACAAGTCAGTGCTCCTTTCTTAGACCCAGAAGTGCTGCTCCACCATTTATAGCTGCTCCGTGAACATCACCAATGTTTTTTTTCCCACTATCTCCCTTAGCAAACTGTCCTCCAAGAAATCATCATATCCCTAATTGTTACAGTTCTTCCTATGGGTCTGCAAATACTGGAGGATCACTTGTCCTGGATTTGCAATGTTCACGAGAACAGAGCAGAGCTCTGAGGACTCCAGGCTTCTGTCAGAGATGTGGCAGACACTGAAAAGTGTTGCATAGGTTTGTGGGGCTTAAAAAAGGCACAAAATGGTATTATTGGATGGAGAATGATGCATTCTGGGAACTTGATCCCTAGCACATTTCTACCTCTCAACACATTGTGAAAACTTTCCCAAAGGCTTTGCACTGGGTGGTGCCATATGCCACAGTGGTGCACTGCACATTGCATTGACACCAGCACGCCTAGTGCGTACAAGCTGTGCTGATGCAAACAGCCAAGTGTGCATGCCCTGTGCGATCTACGAGCAGTGGCAGCTGTACACTGGCAAAAAATTTGTAGAGTAGACATGGCCAGAACTGTGTTTGCCCTGTACACTCTACACTAGACGGGTGGTAGGAGAAGAACGTTCCCGCCTTTAGGAACTCCAGTACTTCGTTTCCCTCAGTAAAAACACCCCTTCTTATAACAAATTCTGGTTTGAGCCTCCTTTACCTTTCAGAGTGGTGCTCCTCTTTGCCAGAGGTTTCTGCCGAGCCCTCAATCAGCGCCTAGTGGAGTCGGCTTTTCTTAAACAGAATAAACTGAACTCTTTCCCCTTCCTCTGGTGAAACGTTGACAGAGACCTTAGGTCAGCCTGGGCAGGCATGAGGATGCACATAACAGGCCACTGCAGCTGCTGGAGAAAAAATGTAAACAGCTCCATGGTGATGGGCATTGTGCCAGCAGCAGTTGGGCTGCAGATTTGAAAATAAGGCGCCAAATGTTTTTGAAAGAATACAGAGTTTGTTTGCTGCTGTTGGGACCACTGCCAAGGTTTTATGTTGTATTAGTATGGGACTGTGTGCAAGGCAGCTCCCCTCCAAAACATTGCAGCCTGAGCAGCAATGATCTCAGTGATTGCTACACCAGGTTCTACAGCTTGGACTGGGGAGGACTAATAAAGGGAGCGTCATGAATTCACAGATTTAATCAGCAACCCCCTTCCTCTACTAATACTGAACATGTGACCATTAGAGTCCAACAAATGCTAAACAGATTATTCGTTTTGCTGGGGTTCACCCTACTGCAGATTGGTGAAACCTGAAATTCTGTACATTATTAAGAACTCAACAGTGATCATTCAGTCATGTTTGTACTAGTGGGTTATGAACCCAGAAGCCAAGTGTGCAGGTTATTCCTCTAATGGGCCAAACTGGAACAGCTAGTCTCAAAGCCCAGAATTATGGAGAAAATTAGGATCTGGATTCTGAACCCCTGTAGATGGGTCGGACTCACCCCTGCGGCTCCTCCTGCTGGTGACTCCGGGAATTAGCTCGTTCCAGCACTGGAGCACCCTCTGCAGGCTGGTGATCCATCTGTCCTCAGGCCCCCGTGTCCCTCCCTGGACCCAGTGCCCTTTTACATGGGGTGCTGCCCCCTAGCAGTAACCCCTTTCTCTTAGGGTCTCCCCTCCTCAGGGAACCCCCACCCACTATTCCCACCTTGCCTCAGTATTGGCTACTGCCAGTCATTGTCTAGCCCCACGCCCTGGGGCAGACTGCAGTATCAGCCAACTCATCACTGGCAAGGAGGGTTTGGACCTGCTGCCTTGGCCTACCCCTGGGCTGCCCTCTGCAACCCCCAGTACCAGTTGGCCCTTCACTAGGCCACAGCCTGGGGCTTTCTAGGCTGGAGCTCCCCAGCCTTTCCCCAGCCCTGCTTCACTCAGGTATCCAGTTTCAAGCTCCCTGCAGCCAAGCCCTTCTCTCTCTGAAGGCAGAGACAGACTGTATGGGCTTCTGGCCTCCAGTCTTTTATAGGGGCCAGCTGTGGCCTGATTGGGGTGTGGCCCAGCTGCAGCCACTTCCCCAATCAGCCCAGCTTTTAGAGCCACCGCTCTCAAGCCCTGCCAGGCTGCTTTTAAACCCCTCAGGGCAGGAGCAGGGTCCACCCTGCTACAACCCCCAAATTCCAGACAGTTCAGATCTGGAGTTTGGTTCTGCCCACTATAGTGATAGGTCATTTGGATTCAGATCTGGAGTTTGAATTGAGGATTCTGCCCATTATATTAATTTAATTTAATTTAAACACACCTCAAATACACCAGTCTCAGATTTATTATGGTCCTCTGTGACTTAAAGACACAAGACTGGATTTCCTCATCAGCTATAGCCCCTTTGCACCACCCAGCAGCACAAAGGGGCTGAATTATGGCCATAAATGCACAGTGGAAAATGCCCCCTGTGCAGGGAAACTCCCCATGGGCATAAGGCATCAGAAGTAGGAAAGACAACTCCTGTGCCACCTCCTTACAGCTCCACCTCTCCTTTGTATCCAAGTGGCACTCAAGTGCAGTGGAGAGCTGGGTGCACAAGCTATAACCAATATACCCCTGCAAACCAACCCTACCACCCTACAGACACGCACTGATATGCACATTCAATTATATCACCAAATCCCCTCCCAGGAAGCCCTGCCCCACCCACTCTCTCCCTCTCCAAAAGCCCACTCACAAAGGTGGAGGAGCTGGCGACTGAAATAAGGTGTGATTCACATTTAAAAACAATCCAATTTTTTTTTTCAAAATACTGAAGCTTTTTTGGGTTTCAGTTTTTATTTTCCCCTTTTTTAGATGCAACATGGAAAAAAAGGAAAGAGAGAAAAAAACAAATGCTGAATAATAACACCCCCAAACCTGTTTTCAAGTATTGGGGAGGAGGGAAAGTTTGGTTTGTTTTTGTAATCAGAAATTAGATTTTTTTTAACCAAAAAAATTCTGCAAAAATGTTTATTTCTGAAAAAAGCTATTTTTAGTCAAAAAGGGTTTTGAATAGAAAATGTCTACAACTCTATACATGGGCTTTGGAGTGTGCCTGGAAGGTCAACAGCTGTGGGCTATTTTGGAGTGAGGCACAGTGAATTGTAAAGCAGAGACCCCTCACAGACTGCCCTCTTTTATACCTTAGGAGTGCCAGTTTGAACACTTTGAACTGGTCTCAGGCCATGTCTATGCTATGGGGACCATAGCAGCAGCGCTATGCCGGCATAACCTCATAGTGTAGATGTAACACCGACAGATCTCCCGGTCATCAGCGGCAGGATCGAACCTAGGACCTCTGGAGCTAATGCATGAGGCTCTACTGCATGAGCTAAAAGCCATGTGGCCCTTAGCTAAAGCTGTAGAGCAGATTTATTAATCTCTCTCTAGGTGGTCCACTAGAGGGGACAGAGCACCACACCTAGGTGTGTGGGTTATGTACACATAACCTACAGTTACAGTAGGGTTTTTCCATTGCTGCAGGAATGCCACCTCTGCAAGTGATGGTAACTAGGTTGATGGAAGCATTTGTCCATTGACAGAGCTGAGTCTACCCTGGGGGTTAGGTTGGTACAGCTACGGCAGCCCGGGCTGTGGGGTTTTCAGCCCCCGAGTGTCATAGCTCAGGTCTCAGCGATATCACAAAGAGAGGGAGAGAGGAGCCTCACAAGGAGGAAGGTCCAAGCCAGTTAGGACTCGATGAGTCAAACGCAACACCTTCATCTCCTGGAAGCCAATGCAGTTCCCAGAGCACTGGTGTCATATGCTTCTGGCTGGACAGTCCACTTAGCAAGCAGGCTGCCACCTTCCACACCAACTTCAGCTCCTGAAAGGCTGTATTGGGCAGACCCAGGTAGAGGACATGAGGCTATTTCATTCTAGAGACGACAGAGCTATGCAGATATGCAGGTCAGATTCCGATTGCACCGGTGTAATCCAGGAGTGACTCTGTTGCATTAAAAGTGTCAATCATATTTAGAATTTGAATGTTGGGTTTGGTTTGGGCCCCTCTCATTTGCAAAGCCACACTTGCTGCCACAGCCCCTTGCAAGGCTTTTTTTAACTTTGGGGCTCTATCAATATAACTAGAATGAAACGCTGCCCTGGGTCAGTATTTCAAACAGCACAAATTCTGGGTCTGTTGGGAGCAGAAGTGCTGGTTTCTAATTAAAACTTACATGAAGAACCATGACAGTGAAGTCAATTTAGATTCTCCCTAACTCCATCATAGTCCTGTTGCAGGGCCGGCTCCAGGGGTTTGGCCGCCCCAAGCAGATTAAAAAAAAACAAAAAAAACGCCGCGATCGCGATTGCAATTGTGATCTAGGCAATTCAGCGGGAGGTCCTTTGCTCCGAGCGGGAGTGAGGGACCCTCCGCCCAATTGCCGCCAAATACGTGAAAGTGCCGCCCCTCTCCAGAGTTGCTGCCCCAAACACCTGCTTGTTAAGCTGGTGCCTGGAGCCGGCCCTGTCCTGTTGTTATGCAGCGTGTCTGCACTATAATGAGCCTATAATGGCAAAATCCAGCAGTTTATATTTCACTCAAACCTGCTGTACCTTGCACACTAGCTGCTTTTTGGTTTACGTGGGAAAGCATTTCATTTCTATGGCGGACGAGGGCCAATTACCTGGACCCAGGAAAGTTCCTTCTCTTCTGCAGTACTGTTGAGATGGCTCACTTTGGCACAGTTTTCTGATGTTTGTGACTGCACCTTCTGAGTGACTCACTCAGCAGGTAAGTGCAGCCAAGTGCAATTCTGGCCAAGGCACTGGTGTGTGCAGCATTGAGCCCCCAGCTCCACCTTTCTCTGTTTCTCTGTGGCAGGATGTGTAATTCAGTTCCTGTCAGAAATGTTTTTATAGTATTCTAGTTTCTTTCAGCTGGTACCAGGCTAGAACCAGAGGCCTCTCCAATTTCAGAACAAAAGGATCCCAACACCCTGCTAATGGGAGGCACTTTCTTTTGTGCTAGAAGCAGCCCTGAATTCCAAACACAGATTAAAATTCTCTTCTCCAGTTGGCTCTTCCCCCCCACCCCAAGTGGATCTATTGTGTATTCTGCCCTCCTCCTGTACAAAATTCCCATGAACTGCATGCTGATTATGCAATAGAGAGATATTAACCCTTCTGCTTCAGGGTACCAGCCAACCCGGTGATAAAAAGAAACATTGAGGGGGAGGGATAGCTCAGTGGCTTGAGTATTGGCCTGCTAAACCCAGGATTGTGCACTCAATCCTTGAGGGGGCCATTTGGGGAACTGGGGTAAAAATCTGGGGATTGGTCCTGCTTTGAGCAGCAGGTTGGGCTAAATGATCTCCTGAGGTCCTTTCCAATTCTATGATTTCCTGTAGGCAGAGTATTCCACAATGTCCACCACTGGGTTTCTTGCACCTTCCTCTGAAACATTAGGTACTGGCCATGGTCAGACACAGGATTCTGTACAGGATGGGCCACTCTGGTATGGTAATTCCTGTAATCCACAATCAACCTTGCAGATAAGAGATCTGTAGTTCTGTGAGGATAACTTTGCCATAAGTTTCAAGAAGCCCTATGCACAAAGTCTGCTTACAGTCCTGAGGGAAAGTCACTTGGCAAAGAGTTTGTGGGTCTGACACACATCTCATCCTGTCCCAAACAGGCACTTGTTTTACAGACAGTATCCAACCTGTATTGGTCTATTCGCCCAAATGTGCACTGTTTTTCCCTCTGTTCCTTGGCTCTAGGCCTCCCCACAGCACCCAAGGTAAAGCTAGTCCATGGTGCTTGGTACCTTACGTTCCTCCCCTCACATTTGTTTACAGGGACATTCTTACCCCTCTTGATACTGGGTCGCAGGAGCTTTGCGTTCTATTCTATCCTTTGTTATTTAGAGTCCTTGGACAAAGCCTGCCTCCACTTCCTCACGTGGATGCAGAAGTCCCCAAACACTGAAGAACTTATTGGGACAGGATACAGGGAGTCCATAAAGGGGGTCTGCAACTCCTGCATTGCCTGGTGCTGTCCACTGCAGGCTGGCTGTGTGCAGCATGGTGCTGTGCGCTGCAGGCTGGGTTTGTGTAATGTGCTGTACACTGTGTGCTGCAAGCAGGGGCAGCTCCAGGCATCAGCGCAGCAAGCGCGTGCCTGGGGCAGCAAGCCGCGGGGCAGCCTGCCGGTCGCTGTGAGGGTGGCAGTTAGGCAGCCTTCGGTGGCATGCCGGAGGGAGTTTCCGCCGGTCCCGCGGCTTCGGTGGCAATTCGGCAGTGAGTACACTGAAGGCGCGGGATCGGCAGATCACCTGCAGAAACGCTGCTGAATCCGCGTGACCAGTGGACTGCTCTCAGGCGTGCCGCCGAAGGCCGCCTGACTGCTGTGCTTGGGGCGGCATAAAATATAGAGCCGCCCCTGACTGCAGGCTGGGTTTGTGCAGTGTGCTGCTGGCTGGATGTGTGCAGTGCGGTGCTCTGCACTGCTGGCTGGATGTGTGCAGTGTGGTGCAGGCTGGGTTTGTGCAGTGTGGTGGTGTGCACTGTTGGCTGGGTGTGACGAAGTGGGGGATTTTCTTGTGTTTCCTAGTTTTTCCAATGGTTTGCATGCAGAGGTAGTGGACTCAATGTCCCCGAGTGTTACTGGTTTAACAAGGTGAGGAGAGAGGGAGTTTGTTGTTACAGAGAACCAGAGAGGGAACTTGGGACCCCAGCCAATGGCCTGGAGAATGGATACCCCAGCAACTGCTGACCTGGTGACCCAAGGACCCAGCTCAGGAGTCACAGCCGGTGCTGGCCAGTGGGAGGACAATGGGCTGTAAAAAGAGGACCCCGTCAGCCGGTTCCAGACAGAGCGGGCCAGAGGACAAAGAGGAGAGGAGGGGAGGCCCAGGAGACCCGGTTTACGACCCTGTTTCCCTGGAGAGAAGACAATGGACAAAGGCAAGGCTTGGGGCCGGTGATCTCAGGTGCCCAGCTGGGAAGCAGCAGGGGCTCAGGGCTGGAGAGGGGGAGCAGGCAGAGCCCCTCTGGATGCAGGGGAGACTTGGATGTGCTGGGCTGAGGGAGGCCAGGCCTGAGGCCCCGAGAGTTTCCTGTGCTGTGTTCAACACTCAATAAACCCTCCTGTTTTACGCTGGCTGAGAGTCGCTCGAGTCTAGAGAACAGGGTTGCATTGGTCCCTTCGGGGGGTGGAGGCCCCGGGGATCCAGAGCAAGTGGACTCCCTGAGGGGTTCCACGGCAGGAGACAGGCGTGCTAAGGCTCAGAGAGGTGCAGCTCCAGGAGGTGGAGGGGCCTAACCCTGAGAGAGAGTGGACCCCCAGGAAAAGGGCTGTCTCACTGAAAGGGGTTCCCCACCATGGACCACGCAGAGCCAAGAGTAGGCACGATCTGTGAGTCTGTGACAGTGGGTTTGTGCAGTGTGGTGCTGTGCACTGCTGGCTGGGTTTGTGCAGTATTGTCCTGTGCACTGCTGGGTTTGTGCAGTGTGGTCCTGTGCACTGCTGACTGGGTTTGTGCACTGTGCTACTATGCACTGCTGGCTGGCTGTGTGCAGCATGATTCTGTATGCTGCAGGCTGGCTGCGTATAGCATAAGAAAATAAAAACATAAGAATGGCCATACTGGGCCAGACTAATGGTCCATCTAGCCCAGTCTCCTGTCTTCTGACAGTGGCCAACACCAGGTACCCCAGAGTGAATGAACAGAACAGGTAATCATCAAATGATCCATCCCCTGTTGCCCATTCCCAAACTCTGGCAAACAGAGGCTAGGTTATCTAGTCCAATCCCCTGCTCAAAGCATGACCAACACTAACTAAAACATCCCAGCCAGGGCTTTGTCAAGCCGGGCCTTAAAAACCTCTAAGGGTGAAGATTTCACCACCACCCTAGGTAACCCATTCCAGTGCTTCACCGCCCTCCTAAAGAAATAGTGCTTCCTAATATCCAACCTAGACTTCCCCTACTGCAACTTGAGACCATTGCTCCTTGTTCTGTCATCTGCCACCACTTAGAACAGCCAAGCTGCATCCTCTTTGGAACCCCCATTCAGGTAGTTGAAGGCTGCTATCAAATCCCCACCCACCACTCTTCTCCAGACTAAATAACCCCAGTTCCCTCAGCCTCTCTTCGTAAGTCATGTGCCCCAGCCCACTAATCAGTTTTGTTGCCCCCCCCGGACTCTCTCCAGTTTGTCCACATCCTTTCTGTAGTGCGGGGGCGGGGATGGGACCAAAACTGCACGCAATACTCCAGATGTGGCCTCACCAGTGCCGAGGAATATAGGATAACTCATTCCCCTTTGATCTGCTGTGCTCCTGCAGCCATGCATGCCGTTGCCCTTGGGCCTCTTTGACAGCAAGGGGTACACTGGTGATATCCTGCTTCTCTCGTCCACTATCATCTCTGTCTTTTTTTTGCAGAACTGCCTCAGTCAGTCACAGCCTGTAGCAGTGCAGCAGATTCTTCTTTTCTTCTTCCTGGTACAGCTCTTGTCTTGTCCTTGTCCTCAGATTTCTTTGGGCCCAATTCTCCAATCAGTCTAGTCTCACTCTGGACTAACCCCATCCTCTATATCTACATCTCTCTACCTCTACTAGTGTCATCCATCAAACTTGCTGAGGCCAACTGCATCCATCCCATCATCCCATCCATGAAGATTAACAAACATGACCGACCCTACCCCACTCCATGATGACCTGGGGCGGACACAGGCTGCGGTTATCACTACCCCAGACCATCGAGAGCCCGATGAATCTGAGCCCAGCCTCTATCTCTCTTCATCCATCCACATCCAAATCCAGTCATCCATTGCTTGCTGGCATACTGTGCTGGCAAGAAGCTAAGTCTGACGGCATCAAAAGCACATCAATCCATTGCCTTTCCCACCATTTCCACTTTCCCAGTTATCTCATCATGGGCAATTCCAGTTATTGGGCATGTGACTTGCCCATACATCCATGTTGACTGGTCTGATCACCTTCTTCTCCCTCCAGTGCTTTCTTTCTTCCTCCAAGTCACTACTGAGGGCCTTTTCCCTGCTGCCACTGCCTGACTGCCCAGTCAAGCCCCAGTGCATGGTGCCAGTGCAGCAGTCAAAAAAGTCATTGTGTCATCAGCTTTCAAAAAGTCATTGTCATCTTCAGCTTTTTCCATATCATCTGTCTGACCTTCTTCTTGACCTTCTTCTACCTGCTGAAACCCATCTTGTTCTTCTTCTTGTTACCTGCTACCTTCACTTCCCTTGCTTTCCTGGCCTTCTTCCTGCTGCTGCTGGCAATTTTTATTTGGCCTTTTGCAATATTTTATTACATTGTACTCTCTTATTTTTATTTTCCTTTTCCCTTTCTTGTTTTTTTCTTTCCACTGGTTGTCTCTGTCCTTTCAAGTTTAAGCTCACCAAAGGTGCTTTCTCTTATATTTGCTCCTGGATGGTTTGTTCCTGCATCCTTAATGAGGCTTCTTTAAAATACAGCCAGCTCTCCTGGACTCCTTTCCCCATCATATTAGCCTCCCAGGGGATCCTGCCAATCAGTTTCCTAAGGGAGTCAAAGTCTGCTTTTCTCAATTCCAGGGTCCATATTTTGCTGCTCTCCTTTCTTCCTTTTGTCAGGATCCTGAACTCAACTATCTCATGGTCACTGATGCCCAGGTTGCCACCCACTTCTACTTCCCCTCCCAATTATTTCCTGTTTGTGATCAGCAGGTCAAGAGGAGCATGGACCCTAGTTGGTTCCTCCAACACTTGCACCAGGAAGTTGTTCCCAACAATCTCCAAAAACTTCCTGGATTGTCTGTGCACTGCTGTATTCCTCTCCCAGCAGATGTCAGGGTGATTGAAGTCCCCCATGAGAACTAGGGCCTGTGATCTGGAAACTTCTGTTAGTTGTCCAAAGAAAGCCTCGTCTACCTCATCTTCCTGGTCTGGTGGTCTATAGCAGATATCCACCATGACATCACCCTTGTTGCTCTCGCCTCTAAACTTAACCCAAAGACTCTCAACGGCTTTTCTCCAGTTTCATACTGGAGCTCTGAGCAGTCATACTGCTTTCTTCCATACAGTGCAACTCCTCCACCTTTCCTCCCTTGCCTGTCCTTCCTGAACAATTTATACCCATCCATGACAGTGCTCCAGTCATGTGAACTGCCCCACCAAGTCTCTGTTATTCCGATCACATCATAGTTCCTTGACTGTGCCAGGACTTCCAATTCTTCCTGCTTGCTTCCCAGGCTTCTTGCGTTTGTGTACAGGCACCTAATATAACTACCTGACTGCCCTACTTTCTCAGTATGAATCAGGAGGCCTCCCCTGTTGCACCCACCTCTCTGAAAACATCCACTCAGTGTGCAGTGGCAGTCAAAAAGGTGAACAGAATGTTGGGAATCATTAAGAAAGGGATAAATAATAAGACCGAAAATATCATATTGCCTCTAGATAAATCCATGGTACACCCACATCTTGAATACTGTGTGCAGATGTGGTCACCCAGTCTCAAAACAGATAGATTGGAATTGGAAAAGGTTCAGAAAAGAACAACAAAATGATGCGGGGTATGCACGGCTGCCATATAAGGAGAGATTAATAAGACTGGGACTTTTCAGCTTGGAAATGAGACTATTAAAGGGGGATATGATTGAGGTCTATAAAATCATGATGACTGTAGAGAAAGTAAATAAGGAAAAGTTATTTACTCCTTCTCATAACACAAGAACCAGAGGTCATCAAATGAAATTAATAGACAGCGGGTTTAAAACAAACAAAAGGAAGTATTTCTTCACACAACACACAGTCAACCTGTGGAACTCCTTGCCAGAGGATGTTGTGAAGGCCAAGATGATAAAAGGGTTCAAAAAAGAACTATATAAGTTCATGGACAATAGGTCCATCAATGGCTATTAGCCAGGATGGGCAGCGATAGCCAGGATGGGCAGGCAAGTCATGCCTGACCAACATGATTGCCTTCTATGAGGAGATAACTGGCTCTGTGGAAATGGGGAAAGCAATGGACGTGATGTACCTTGACTTTAGCAAAGCTTTTGATAGCGTCTCCCACAGTATTCTTGCCAGCAAGTTAAAGAAGTATAGATTGGAGGAATGGATAATAAGATGGATAGAAAGCTGGCGAGATTGTCGGGTTCAACGGGTAGCGATCAATGGCTCAATGTCTAGTTGGCAGCCGGTATCAAGAGGATTGCCCCGGGAGTCGGTCCTGGGGCTGGTTTTGTTCAACATCTTTATTAATGATCTGGATGATGGGATGCATTGCACCCTCAGCAAGTTTGCAGCTGAGCTTGGGGGAGAGGTAGATACTCTGGAGGGTAGGGATAGGGTCCCGAGTGACCTAGAGAAATTGGAGGATTGGGCCAAAAGAAATCTGCTGAGGTTCAACAAGGACAAGTGCAGAGTCCTGCACTTAGGAAGGAAGAATCCCATGCACTGCTACAGGCTGGGGACCAACTGGCTAAGTGGCAGTTCTGCAGAAAAGGACCTTGGGATTACAGTGGACGAGAAGCTAGATATGAGTCACCAGTGTGCCTTTGTTGCCAAGAAGGCCAGCGGCATATTGGGCTATATAAGTAGGAGCATTGCCAGCAGATCGAGGGAAGTGATAATTCCCCTCCATTCGGCACTGGTGAGGCCACACCTGGAGTATTGCGGGAAGTACAGTACTCAGAGGAAACATTAAAAAACAGTCCCACTTCATCACAAAGAGTGAGGGGGGATTTGATAGCAGCCTTCAACTATCTGAAGGAGGGGGGTCCAAAGAGGATGGAGCTAGGCTGTTCTCAGTGGTGGCTGATGACAGAACAAGGAGCAAGAGTCTCAAGTTGCAGTGGGGGAGGTCTAGGTTGGATATTAGGAAAAAGTACTTCACTGGGAGGGTGGTGAAGCACTGGAATGGGTTACCTAGGGAGGTGGTGGAATCTCCATCCTTAGAGGTTTTTAAGGCCCAGCTTTACAAAGCCCTGGCTGGGATAATTTAGTTGGGGTTGGTCCTGCTTTGAGCAGGGGATTGGAATAGATGACCTCCTGAGGTCTCTTCCTAATCTATGATTCTCTGATCGAGATGGGCTGACGAGAGCCCCAAAAGCTAATTTGCCCATTACTTAAGAAGTAGGAAAGGCAGAGGAAGGAAGTGCTCAGGAGGAAAACGAGACTGGTAAGCTTCTCAGAGTCAGGAGAGATCTTTCAGGGGCAAAGTACTGTCCGTCTCCCTCTTCTTGGCTGAGTGAGCTCAGGAATGCATGATACTGTAAATACAGAGCTGCACAGATTTGTATGAGGGCTGGGAGAAAACGGTGAAATAAATCATGAGGTATTTGACCAGAAGAAGGTCTCCGAGAGATTTGTTGCTTGAGAAGAGGCAGAAGTGTGACCCTGCCCTGTCACAGAGCTGTGTAAGATAATGTAGACAATATTAGATCTTAAGAGTCTAAATTAAGACCATAAGAGTCTATACAATTATCATGGAATGCTTTAAATGGATTAAAAACTGGCTAACAGATGGGTCTCAAAATGTAATTGTAAATGGGGAATCATCATGGAGCCGAGTTTCCAGTGGGGTCTTGCAGAGATCATTCCTTGGCCCTTTGCTAGTTAACATTCTTATCAATGACCTGGAAGAAACCATAATATCATCATTCATAAAGTTTGCAGATGACACAACAATTGGGAGATGGTAAATAATGAAGAGGACAGGTCACTGCTACAGAGCGATCTTGATCACTTGGGAAACTGGGCACAAGCAGACAATATATGTTTTAATACGGCTACATGGAAATGTATCCATCTAGGAACAAAGAACATTGGCCATACTTACAGGGTGGGGGACTATCCTGGGAAGCAGTGACTTTGAAAAAGGTTTGGGGCTCGTGTATGGGTGGCGGGTGAAGCTTCCCCCGGGGGAGGCTAGCTTCCCATCCCGCCTTTTCTGCCCATGGCCCTGCTAACACTTCATGCCCACTCCGCCCAAGGCCCCGCCCCTCCCTGCCCCCGGCCCCACCTCCTCCCTCACTCGGCCCCCCTTGCTGCCTCTCACCACCTGCATCCCTCCTCTCCTTCCCCCTTCCCCGCTCAGTCCCCCCACTGCCTCTCGACACATGCAGTCTCTCCTCTCCTCCCCCCGTCCCCACTTGGCCCCCCTCACCAGCGGGAGAGGAGGGAGGAGGGACCAGCGAGTGGTGGCAGGGGGGGCCCAAGCGGGGAGGGGGCCGAGCGAGGAGGAGAGGAGGAACTGGCAAGCAGCAGTGGGGACCTCCAAAAAAGGGAGTGGAGAGTGCCGGAAAGGAGCAGCCAGGTGGAGAACGCTGAGCGTTTATATGCGCCATGCAAGTTCCTGGGCAGCTGAGGAGGTGGTATCTGCGACTCAGCTTACTGGGTTAATCAGTAGTCTCCCTGGGGAGTCCAAGGGTCCTAGGAAGCTGAGTAGCAGATAGCACCTCTTCAGCCACCCGGGAACCTGCATGGCACATAATACATAAGCAAAAACTTGCCATGGAAGCCCGTTGGCAGCAGGGAGGGGAAGAGGCGGGACCACCACAGCCCACGCGTCTGGCAGCAGAGTCGGCGGTGGCTCCGCCGGGGGAGGCTCAGCCTCTCCTGACCTATTATACCTGCCGCCCATGGTGTGTGAAGGAGCACACCCACACTTCTGATGGAGAAGAGACTAATGAGCTCTTCTGGGCTCGTTCAGCACTATCGAGGTGCATCTGTAAGACCTGTGCTGCCTGGAAGAGGGGAGCAGAGCTTAAAAGGGAAAAACCTGCCACAGGAAGGGGTGGTGAACCAGGAAGAAGACAGTGACCAATATACCTCAGAGGCTGCTGACTGCAGAAACTGATCAGCCAAGAGGGAGACACTGGCAAACCTCATGATCCTGAAACTGCATGGACCAGCTGTAAAGAGGAGGGGCTGGAGGTAGACCCTTGTTAAAGGCAACAAACCAGCTGATAAGCCAAGCCCCGAAGGGCTGAATCCCAAAAGACTGCCTAAGAGACAGGCCACCTTTGCCTTTCTTTTCTTTCACTCTGATTCCCCTCTCTCATAAGGGAAAGGGGGAGAAAAGGACCTTTCTTTTGTTTGTTTGGTGAACCCCTCATATGCTACAAACTGGCGGAGGACATTATAAACAGCCTGAAGTGGGTCTAGGAGGGACTCAGGGAAGCCCTAACCTCCAACATGGCGTCTGAGCTTCCACTGCAACGCTGTGGCCACAAGAGCTAATGCAATCCTGGGACACATAAAGGGGAGGATCTCGATTAGGAGTAGAAATGTTACATGAGGCAGTGGCGTGACTGCTGGTGGAATACCGTGGCCAGGTCTCACGTCCACAATTCAAGAAGGATGGTGATAAACTAG
Organism: Mauremys reevesii; assembly: GCF_016161935.1. NCBI lineage: Eukaryota > Metazoa > Chordata > Testudines > Geoemydidae > Mauremys > Mauremys reevesii. The sequence continues at coordinate 15,700,994 of NC_052648.1, read as the reverse complement.
AGAGGGTTCAGAGAAGAGCCATGAGAAGGATTAAAAGATTAGAAAACATGACTTATAGTTAAGAATATGATTAGGTCACGGGAGTCAAAGATTCTGTGACTTTATCAGATCTCTGTGACTTCTTCAGCTTCACCCCCCTGCCACGGCTGGGTTTGGGCCTCGCTCTGACTATACCCCGATTTTGTATATTTTTAACATGACTGCTCCTTGAATTTTGCCTAATTTTACTATGACAAAATGATATCCGTACTTACAGTGATAGCTTCAAAGAGCTCAATCTAGTTAATGAAGAGAGGTTAAGGAGTTACTTGGTTGCCATCTATAAGTATCTATGGGGGAATAAATATTTGATAATGGGCTCTTCACTCTAGCAGAGAAAGGTCTAACACGATCCAAGGGCTGGAAGTTGAAGCTAGACAAATTAAGACTGAAAATAAGGTGTAAACTTTTAATGGTGAGAGAGAGTAATTAACCACTGGAACAATTTACCAAGCGTCGTAGCAGATTCTCCATCCCTGATCATTTTAAAATCAAGATTGGATTTTTTTCTCTAAAAGCTGGCAGAGACAAGAAGTATATCATAAGTGCACAGCTTGGTGCTGACAAGAGTTCACTGCTTTAACTGGTGAAGGCGGAGGCAGATTTGAAACAATACATGCACACAGACACTGACTCACCCCAGCGAGAGGGGTGTGGCTGGGCTCTGGAGCTGGGCCAGCAGCTGTTAGTTTGCAGATTCAGACAGGCGCCAAAATTCAAAAACTGCACTGTGCTTCAAATCCAAAGGATCAGCTGAAAACAATGGGGAAGGAAGTGGCTTCCAGCAGCCAATGGGCCGTCCCTGGTGTGGCTCTCTGCCCTGGGCTGACAGATGGTGTATGGCCAAGCCTCCACTTGAGTGAAGAGCCCAAAGCACTGTGGGATTTGTAGTCTGCCTTTTGCTCCACCTCTTTCCAACAAATCCAAGCCCAACCGAGCTGCTTATGATTTCATCCAGGGACAAGAGTCACACAGCAGGGCCATATCATTTGAACTGGCTTGGTTAGAACAGTAAAAGTCAGCACCAAACTGAAAAGAGTGCTTGTGGTCATATAGCAACATGCAAAAGGAACGTCACCATTACAGAAGGGTTCTGAGTTCAAAGGCAATTTTAACCCTTCTGCCAGGTGGTGTTGGCAGCAACAGGTGCCAGGTTCAATAGCTAGGGGTTCTTCTTAACATTACATAAAACAGCTCCCACCAATAAGTCTCGGAAAACTAACCCCCCCCACCCCCGCTCCCCCACAGGGCTGGCTTTAGGAACTGCGGGGCCCGATTCGAATACCCGGCAGCGGTCCAGGTCTTCAGGGGCACTTCGGTGGCAGGGGGTCCTTCACTCGCTCCAGGTCTTCCGCAGCACTGAAGGACCCCCTGCCGCCGAAGACCCAGACTGCGGCCGGGTGAGTAAAAAAATTAAAAAGGCGCCTAAGGCGCAGGGCCTGATTCGGGGGAATCTGCCTAAAGCTGGCCCTGACCACCCCTGGCTGCCTCTAAGAGGCAATACTTCCTACTTGCAAGTGCTGAGTCTGTGTATAACAAAGGAAAACTTTTATTAAAAGGCAAAGGGAACCCAGCATTAATTTGGGAAAACCCCACAACAACGATTCGAAAGTATGCATGTGAGAAGTAATCACCTGCCCCACAGTATCTTGGGCAGCGTCCCTTGCCCTAGGCCAGGGGTCTCAAACTCAAATGACCCCGAGGGCCGCATGAGGACTAGTGCATTGGCCCGAGGGCCGCATCACTGACACGCCCCCTTGCTGCCCCTGGCCCCACCCCCAATCCACCCCTTCCATGAGGCCCCGCCCCTGCCCTGTCTCTTCTCCACGGAAGGGGCCCCCCGCCGCCGAAGACCGGGCTGCGCTTCGGCTGCGGCAGGTCCCTCTTTTCCCCACCCCGGCCGGTCCCGCTTCCCACCCCGGCCCCGGTGGGTCTCGCTTCCCTCCCGCACCCCCCGGCCCGGCCCGGGCGGGTCCCGCTTCCCTTCCCCTGGCCCGGCCCGGCCCCGCCGGGTCCCGCTTCCTCCCCACCCCGGCCCGGCCCGGCGGGTCTTGCTTCCTTCCCCGGCCCGGCCCCGGCGGGTCCCGCTTCTCCCCACCCCGGCCCAGCCCGGCGGGTCTCGCTTCCTTCCCCGGCCCGGCCCGCCCCGGCGGGTCCCGGTTCCTTCCCGCCCGGCCCGGCGGGTCCCGCTTCCTTCCCCGCACGGCCCGGCCCCGCCCCGGCGGGTCCCGCTTCCCACCCAGGCCCGGCCCGCCCCGGCGGCTCCCGCCCACCCCTCTTACCCGAGCGTCTCGGAGAGGCCTGAGCCGTCCCGCTCAGGGCCGCGTGGTGAGGGGACGGGGCTGTGAGCTCCACACCGAGCGCAGCGCTCAGCCCAGAGCTCCCAGCCCCGCCTCCCACGCGGCTCGGATCGGGCGGCTCAGGCGCCGACGGAGACTCGGCGCTCTATGCGCCGACGCTCCAGGAGAGGGGCGGAGGCGGGAGCCTCCGCTTTTCTCTTGGGGGCCCCTGCGGAGCCCGGGGCCCAGGGCAAATTGCCCCCTTTGCCCCCCCCTCTGGGCGGCCCTGGGGAGCTCCGCGGGCCGCAGGGAAGAGCTCCGCGGGCCGCATGCGGCCCGCGGGCCGCATGTTTGAGACCCCTGCCCTAGGCTATGGCTACACTTGCACTTCAAAGCGCTGCTGCGGCAGCGCTTTGAAGCGCTAAGTGTAGTCAAAGCGCCAGTGCTGGGAGAGAGCTCTCCCAGCGCTGTCCGTACTCCACCTCCCTGTGGGGAATAACGTACAGCGCTGGGAGCCGCGCTCCCAGCGCTGGGGCTTTGACCACACTGGCGCTTTGTAGCGCCGCAATTTGCAGCGCTGGAGAGGGTGTGTTTTCACATCCTACTGCAGCGCTGCAAATTTGCAAGTGTAGCCATAGCCTAGTTTCCCACGTTATGGTGTGAAAGTCCGATGGACACATCCCTTTAATACGCCACTCTCCTTTCACTCTGCCCCACTGCACCCACAGCTGGTTGTCTGAAGTCAGCGAAGTACCAGAGGTGTATTTATGTGGGTCCCTTTAGGGGTGGGGTCAAGCAATTACTCTGCTGCTGCTTGCCACCATCACTGCCTCCTTTGCTGCTGCTCACTGCTGTCTCTGCCACTGCTTGCTGCTGCTCAACACTACCAGTGTTGTCTGGCAATGCTTGCCACTTGCTGCTGCCTATGCCTCTAGCTATACCTGTAGTGGTTGCTGGGAGACAGCGGGCCTAAGCCAGTCCAAAGCGAAAGGCCCTCCCCATCAACCAAGTGGGAGGGGCCATTGAACCCAGGCCACAAGTAAATTCTGAGGACATCAGCTGCCATCTAACCCTGGAGGTGCCTAAGCTTCAGCCAGCTGACATGCAGAAAACTGCCTCAGTCCTGGCCCCACCAAGCTGCTCCACCCCAAGCTGTCACCTAAACTCTGGCAGGATTTGTAAACTAGCCATCTCTGTCTCGCCTGTGAGCCCGGTCTGGTAGGTGTGCTTGGAGCACAAAAGCTGGTCAAGGGGGTGATCAGAACAGGAATTCTGGGGCTGGCTGGGTCTGTCCATCTCAGGGCACCGAATAGCCCAGCCATTCAGGCACTCACTCGTGACGTGAGAGACTTGTTTTCAAATCCCTGCTCTGCTGGATTTAGAACCTGCGTCTCCCACTTCCCAGGTGAGTATCCTAAACACCAGGCCGTTGGTTCTCCTGGGTGCGTCTAGCTGTAATACCAGGTTCTGAGGTACTACCACTTAGCCCAGCTCTTAATGATTTTGCCAGGTAGTGGGGAATCTCTACTGTGGCTGCAGCCTCGGCCTTGTCTTTTACAGCAACACCATCCCTAGATCAGAAGAGTGTCAAATAGCATCCACAACAGCAGGAAGGGATACGTGTCCCCACTCCCTCTGAATTTGACTTGGATTTGGCATCAGCACCCCCTGCTTAGTGACTGAAGTTAAGTTAGGATTACCCCCTCAGTACATTTCTGCTGCCCTTTAGTCCTACAATAAGGGTAACATTTCATTACCTCTGCATTCAAGACTAAAGTGAATTTTAACCCAAAACAGACAAAATTTATCACTTTGGCAAAGCAGCTCTGTCTGCTTATCACGTAGGCAGAGTCTGCGTCTCTATGCAAATATAGTCTGTTCCTGAGGTGTTTCCGCCCAGTTCATCAGTGGATGTCAGGGGAGAGCTCATTCAGACCCCAGCTTACACAAAGGAAAGAAAACTAGTGATACGAATAGAGAGTCAGTTCATACAGATAATGTATGTAGTATTGGGCGCTCATAACACATTTTTTGGTGGCCTCAGAGTGCGGCCACGAACTCTTGCTGGTGGCTGCTACGACAATTTTTCCTAAAATACTTAATCTTTAGGAAAAACAACTAAATATGCACATGTACATGTCCAAACCATAGTCATTTATGTAGGTTTTGTTTTGTTTTGTTTTGTTTTTGCAGACTCAATAATAAGAATGTACAGTTATCTCTGTTCTTTACTGGACCTGAAGCAGTAACAAGCGGAGTGCCCCAGGGGTCCATCCTGGGGCCGGTTTTGTTCAACATCTTCATTAATGATCTGGATGACGGGATGGATTGCACCCTCAGCAAGTTCACAGATGACACTAAGCTGGAGGGGAGAGGTTAGGGTGACCAGATAACAAGTATAAAAAAAATTGGGACAAAAGGTGGGGGATAATAGGTGCCTATATAAGAAAAAGCCCCCAAAATCAGGACTGTCCCTATAAAATCGGGACATCTGGTCACCTTAGGAGAGGTAGATACTCTGGAGGGTAGGGATAGGATCCAGAGTGACCTTGACAAATTGGAGGATCGGGCCAAAAGAAAGCTGATGAGGTTCAACAAGGACAAGTGTAGAGTCCTGCACTTAGGATGGAAGAATCCCAGGCACTGCTACAGGCTGGGGACCTACTGGCTAAAGCGGCAGTTCTGCAGAAAAGGACCTGGGGATTACAATGGACGAGAAGCAGGATATGAGTCAACAGTGTGCCTTTGTTGCCAAGAAGGCTAACGGCATATTGGGCTGCATTAGTAGGAGCATTGCCAGCAGATCGAGGGAACTGATTATTCCCCTCTATTTGACACTGGTGAGGCTACATCTGGAATACTGCATCCAGTTTTGGGCCCCCCACTACAGAAAGGATGTGGACAAATTGGAGAGAGTCCAGCAGAGAGCAACGAAAATGATTAGGGGGCTGGGGCACATGACTTATGGGGAGATGCTGAGGGAGCTGGGCTTATACAGTCTGCAGAAGAGAAGAGTGTGTGTGTGGTGGTGGGGGATTTGATAGTAGCCTTCAACTACCTGAAGGGGGTTTCCAATGAGGACGGAGATTGGTGGTTCTCAGTGGTGGCAGATGACAGAACAAGGAGCAATGGTCTCAAGTTGCAGTAGGGGAGGTCTTGGTTGGACATTAGGAAAAATTATTTCACTAGGAGGGTGGTGAAGCACTGGAATGGGTTCCCTAGGGAGGTGGTGGAATCTCCATCATTAGAGGTTTTTAAGGCCTGGCTTGACAAAGCCCTGGCTGGGATGATTTAGTTGGTGTTGGTCCTGCTTTGAGCAGGAGGTTGGAATAGATGACCTCCTGAGGTCTCTTCCAGTCCTAAAGTCCTATGATTCTATGACCTAATAGAAACACAAATAAGGTGCTTTGCATGTTATTGTCTTTTTTGTTGTTTCTCTTGCTTTTTTGGTTGCAGTGGTTTTTTTTTTTTTAAAGACTTGCTAGCTAGTAAGTCCGCTTCTGTGAAAAGTGATATTCGTATGTTTGTTAATATCACTTCACAGCAGCAGACTTGTTAGCTGGCTGGGAATCAGTGAAAAGTTATATTAATTATAAAAATATCACTTTTCACAGCAGACTTACTCAGCTCTGGTGAGCTGAGGGACAAATTAAGCCTTGGATTGGGCAGTGGTTAGGGAGGCAGTCAGGGTCAGGGGTGATGGGGTGGATGGGTGAAGGACTGGGGGTGGCAGCGGGGGCCAGGGGCAATGATTGGGCTGGTGAAGCTGAAGCCCATCGGCTGGGGGACCGAGGCCACTGATGCGCAGCCAAAGCCTGAAGCCTAAAGCCCCATGGTCAGAGTCCGTGACCAGAACGTGCTGCCTGCAACCCGCCACCCCAAGGCTGACGCCAGAAGCCAGAACCCCACCGTCCCAGGAAAGGTGGAGAGCTCACTGGCTGCCTACTCCTCCAGCGTTTCTGGCTCCAGAGGATGGCAGGGCCCAACCCCTTCTTGCAGCTCCAGGAAAGGGGTTGCTGCTTTGCCTCCACCCAAAGGCTGTGGCTACAAGAAAAGAGCCTTGTGGCCACATGCAGACACATTTGAGAAATGTATAGTGCTACTCTGAGACCTGGGTGCAATTCCCTGCTCTGCCACAGACTGTGTGTGTCACTTTGGGTAAGTCACGTAGCATCACTGTGCCTCAGTTCCCCATCTCTAAAATGGGGAATCACAGCACTTCTCTACTTTACAGGGTGTTGAGGATAAACACATTTGAGACTGTGAGGTGCACAGATACATAGTGAGGGGGGACAGATAAGTACCTAGGGTAGACAGATATTACATTGGGCAAAAACTACTCTAACACATTAGACTTGCACAGTCAAGCACACAAAAAAGTTAGGAAATGCCAGAATTAAGGCTGTCCAATTACTGAAGTTTTTAAAAGCACAAACTAAGAAAACCAAAAATTCCACCAGTCACATTGACACCCACACAGGGTGTCACCAATGTTGGAAATTTTAGATTCACTGCACAGACCTCTATCACTTGAGCTCACTGAGTAACTAGTAGCAGCAGTAGGCTATTATCCTCTTTGCGGACCAGCCACTAAAACACAGGTATCGTGAGATACAAGGGGATTCACAGTTATTTGCTGGACAACAAAGCAATGTTGATATGCAGGAATCTTGGGTTCGGTTCACGAGTTGGGCAGGGGTGAGTGTGTTGTAGTGGTTTTACGCTTTGTCTACACTACACAACTAAAAGGTGTGCAGTGTAGCCGCTGTTTGTTGGCAGGAGAGTGGGTAACCACCCCGCTACACCAGCCCTGAGACCTGGTCACCGTCTGGGCTGAGTCCTTGCAGAGCGGGGTCCTCCCTCTCTCGTGCAGGCGAGCCATGCTCGCCTTATTGCCAAAGAAGGGGGACCTCCGCGACTTACGGAATTGGCGTCCCGTCTCACTCCTCAGCACGGACTACAAGATCGTAGCCAAGGCCATCTCGCTGCGGCTGGGGGCCGTGCTGGAGGACGTGATCCACCCAGACCAGACCTACACCGTCCCGGTCCGTAGCATCTTTGATAACCTGTATCTGGTCTAGGATCTCTTAGAGCTTGGGTGCAGGGATGGTCTGTCGTTCGCCCTCCTGTCCCTGGATCAGAAGAAGGCGTTCGACAGGGTGGACCACGGGTATCTCCTGGGCACTCTGCGAGCGTTAGGCTTCGGGTCCCAGTTTGTGGGTTTTCTCCAGGTGCTGTACGCTTCCGCAGAGCGTCTGGTCAGGCTCAACTGGACCCTGACCGAGCCGGTCAGCTTCGGGCGGGGAGTTCGGCAGGGGTGCCCCCTCTTGGGCCAGCTGTATGCTTTGGCGATTGAGCCCTTCCTCTTTCTCCTCCGCAGAAGGTTGACAGGGTTGGTGCTCCGGGAGCCGGAGCTGCGGCTGGTCCTGTCGGCGTAGGTCGATGATGTGCTCCTCGTGGTCCAGGACCCGGGCGACTTGGCGCGGGTGGAGGCTTGCCAAACCGTGTAATCGGCGGCCTCCTCCGCCCGGGTCAACTGGGTCAAGAGCTCTGGCCTGGTGGTCGGGGACGGGTGGCAGGCGAGCTCCCTCCCACCCGCGCTTCAGGCCATCCGGTGGAGCGCGGGTCCGCTGCTCTATCTCGGCGTTTACCTTTCTGCCACGCATCCCTCTCTGCCGGAGAACTGGCAAGGTTTGCAGGGCAGGGTGGCGGAGCGGCTCCGGAAATGGACAGTACTCCTCCGGTGCCTTTCCCTCCGAGGGAGGGCACTGGTGCTCAGTCAACTGGTCCTGTCCATGCTCTGGTACCGGCTCAACACCCTGGTCCCGGCCCCGGTGTTCCTGACCGACCTCCGGAGGGTGGTTCTGGAGTTCTTTTGGCCAGAACTGCACTGGGTCCCTGCAGGGGTGCTCCACCTGCCCCTGGAGGAGGGAGGGCAGGGCCTGAAGTGCCTGCGCACTCAGGTCCACGTCTTCCGCCTCCAGGCACTGCAGAGGCTCCTTTATGGTGCGGGTAGTCCGGCATGGAGAGCCCTGGCACACGCCTTCCTCCGCCGCTTCCGAGGGCTCCGATACGACCGGCAGCTCCTTTATCTCGACCCGAGGGGCCTTCCGCGAGACCTCTCCAGGCTGCCGGTCTTCTACCAGGACCTCCTCCAGACCTGGAAGCTGTTCTCCGTGACCAGGTCCGTGGCGGCCACCGAGGGGGCAGATCTCCTCGCGGAGCCCCTGCTACACAACCCCCAGCTCTGTGTGCAGGTGGCGGAGTCCCCCACGGTGCGCCAGAGGTTGGTCCTGGCGGAAGCCACCAGGGTCGGAGACCTCCTGGACTACGACCGGGGAGACTGGCTGGATCTCCTGACGCTCGCTCGGCGGATGGGGCTCTCCAGACCTTGTACTCCCCGGCGCGTACTACAGGAGGTGAAGGCCGCTTTGCTGCCCGCTGCTCGGGCCTACCTCGACCGGGTCCTGCGTGAGGGCACGCCCCGCCCACCCCCTACCCCGAGCACTCCGGACCTCTTCATCGGGCCCCTGCCCCGTGGACCCGAACGGCCCCCCCCGCCCCTTCTCCGCCAGCCGGCTGCACGATCTGCAGCCGGTCCGTTTCCAAACCGTGCCAAGGAAGCAGCTCTACGCGCTCGTGCTCCACACCCTTCACTTCCTCACCCTCGTGTCCCGCCCCGACACCAAGTGGCAGGACCTCCTGCCACCTCTGGAGGGTGAGGAGCCCCGGTGGGCCAGCCTGTACTCCTCCCTGATCCCGAGGCCCGTCGGGGACATCAGTTGGCGGCTCCTCCATGGGGCCGTGAGCACGGGCGTGTACTTGGTGCGGTTTACCTCTGTCCCAGACACCTGCCCCTTCTGCGGCGTGAGGGAGACCCTGGCGCACGTTTACGTAGAGTGCGCCAGGCTGCAGCCCCTATACCGGCTCCTCACCAATCTCCTATTGCGTTTCTGGCTGCACTTTTCCCCCCACCTACTTCTCAATGCACTCCCTATCCGTGGCCCCACGAAGTCGCGGGACCTCCTGGTCAACCTCCTCCTCGCCCTGGCTAAAATGGCCATCTACATGACCAGGGAGAGGCGGTTGGCCAATGGAGACTCCTGCGACTGTGGGGCTTGTTTCCGATCCTTAGTCCGTTCACGTCTCCGGGCGGAGTTCCTCTGGGCGGCGTCCGCTGGCTCCCTTGACGCCTTCGAGGAGCAGTGGGCGCTGTCCGGGGTTCTCTGCTCGGTGTCCCCGTCAGGCTCCCTTCTTATGACCCTTTGACCGCACTCCTGTCCCTGTTATTTTATTAGTTGTCCCCCGCAATTAGTGGGTTTCTGAGGCCCCGTGGAAGCTCCCCTTAGGCTGGGGGGGGGGGTTCCGTTAGCATGCGGCGGGCTTTGCCCGCCCCGTTTCCCAGAAACCCAATAGGTACACCAACCCTGAGACCTGGTCACCGTCTGGGCTGAGTCCTTGCAGAGCGGGGTCCTCCCTCTCTCGTGCAGGCGAGCCGTGCTCGCCTTATTGCCAAAGAAGGGGGACCTCTGCGACTTACGGAATTGGCGTCCCGTCACAGGTATCTCCTGGGCACTCTGCAAGCGTTAGGCTTTGGGTCCCAGTTTGTGGGTTTTCTCCAGGTGCTGTACGCTTCCGCAGAGTGTCTGGTCAGGCTCAACTGGACCCTGACCGAGCCGGTCAGCTTCGGGCGGGGAGTTCGGCAGGGGTGCCCCCTCTTGGGCCAGCTGTATGCTTTGGCGATTGAGCCCTTCCTCCTTCTCCTCCGCAGAAGGTTGACAGGGTTGGTGCTCCGGGAGCCAGAGCTGTGGCTGGTCCTGTTGGCGTAGGCCGACGATGTGCTCCTCGTGGTCCAGGACCCGGGCGACTTGGCGCGGGTGGAGGCTTGCCAAACCGTGTAATCGGCGGCCTCCTCTGCCCGGGTCAACTGGGTCAAGAGCTCTGGCCTGGTGGTCGGGGATGGGTGGCAAGCGAGCTCCCTCCCACCCGCGCTTCAGGCCATCCGGTGGAGCGCAGGTCCGCTGCTCTATCTTGGTGTTTACCTTTCTGCCACGCATCTGTCTCCGCCGGAGAACTGGCACGGTTTACAGGGCAGGGTGACGGAGCAGCTCCGGAAATGGACAGGACTACTCTGGTGCCTTTCCCTCCGAGGGAGGGCACTGGTGCTCAATCAACTAGTCCTGCCCATGCTCTGGTACCGGTTCAACACCCTGGTCCCGGCCCCGGGTTTCCTGGCCGACCTCCAGAAGGTGGTTCTGGAGTTCTTTTGGCCAGGACTGCACTGGGTCCCTGCAGGGGTGCTCCACCTGCCTCTGGAGGAGGGAGGGCAGGGCCTGAAGTGCCTGTGCACTCAGGTCCACGTCTTCCGCCTCCAGGCACTGCAGAGGATCCTTTATGGTGCGGGTAGTCCGGCGTGGAGAGCCCTGGCGCACGCCTTCCTGCGCCGCTTCCGAGGGCTCCGATACAACTGGCAGCTCCTTTATCTCAATTTGAGGGGTCTTCCGTGAGACCTCTCTGGGCTGCCAGTCTTCTACCAGGATCTCCTCCGGACCTGGAAGCTGTTCTCTGCGACCAGGTCCGTGGCGGCCACCGAGGGGGCAGATCTCCTCGCGGAGCCCCTGCTACACAACCCCCAGCTCCGTGTGCAGGTGGCGGAGTCCCCCGCGATGCGCCAGATGTTGGTCCTGGCAGAAGCTACCAGGGTCGGAGACCTCCTGGATTACGACCTGGGAGACAGGCTGGATCCCCTGATGCTCGCTCGGCGTATGGGGCTCTCCAGATCTTGTACCCCCTGGTGCATACTACAGGAGGTGCAGGCCACTTTGCCACCCGCTGCTCGACCGGGTCCTGCACGAGGGCATGCCCCACCCAACCCGAGCCCTCCGGACCTTTTCATCAGGCCCCTGCCCCATGGACCCAACCAGCCCCCCCGCCCCTTCTCCGTAAGCTGGCTGCACAATCTGCAGCCGGTCCGCTTCCAAACTGCGCCAAGGAAACATCTCTACACGCTCGTGCTCCACACCCTTCACTTCCTCACCCTCGTGTCCTGCCCTGACACAAAGTGGCGGAACCTCCTGCCACCTCTGGAGGGTGAGGAGCCCTGGTGGGACAGCCTATACTCCACCCTGGTCCTGAGGCCACCGGGGATATAAGTTGGTGGCTCCTTCATGGGGCCGTGAGCACGGGCGTGTATTTGGCGCGGTTTACCCCTGTCCCAGACACCTGCCCCTTCTGCGGCGTGAGGGAGACCCTGGCGCAGGTTTACTTAGAGTGCACCAGGTTGCAGCCCCTATACTGGCTCCTCGCGAATATACTGTTGCTTTTCTGGCTGCACTTTTCCCCTCACCTCCTTCTCTATGCACTCCCTATCCGTGGCCCCACAAAGTCACAAGATCTCCTGGTCAACCTCCTCCTAGCCTTGGCTAAAACGGCCATCTACACAACCAGGGAGAGGAGGTTGGCCAATGGAGACCCCTGTGACTGTGGGGCTTGTTTCCAATCATCTGTCCGTTCACGTATCCGGGCAGAATTCCTCTGGGCAGCATCCACCGGCTCCCTTGACGCCTTCAAGGGGCAGTGGGCGCTGTCCGGGGTTCTCTGCTCAGTGTCCCCGTCAGGCTCCCTTCTTTTGACCCTCTGACCGCACTCCTGTCCCTGTTCTTTTATTAGTTGTCCCCCGAACCAGTTGGGTTTTGAGGTCCTGTAGATCCTCCCCTTAGGCTGAGGGGGGGATCCTTTAGCAGTGGGCGGGCTTCCCGGAACCCAATAGGTACACCAGCCCTGAGAACCCGGAACCCAACAGGTATACCAGCCCTGAGAATATCATGGTACCACTTTATCACAGCATCATACTGTAGCTGAATATATGGGAGATGCAACCTTATTTCTGTGCATTTAGGTTAAGTATAACTGTATTTAAAATGAGGTAATAAAATACAGGGTTAGGCCTGGATCCACAAAGGGACTTAGGAGTCGCAGTGTCAAGTTTTAGGTACCTAGAAAATCACAGGAATAGCACTGCAGTCCCTGAAGCCTGAGCTAGGTGCCTAGGATCCCTATGCAATAAATAGGGAAGGTTAGGCACCTAAGAATGCGATTCACAAAAGCCTGCAAACTAGCTGGGGACCCACCTAAACTAGCCAATGGGAGATGCTGATAAGAAAGGTGTCTCCAAAGCCATGCCTTTATCACAGAGATATGTGCCTAAATCTGGGCTGCAGCGAGACACCAGTCTCTGCTTGTGATCCATGAATGTGAACCCCTCTCCTAGAGTTAGGCAGCTGCAGTACCTAAGTTGTTTCTTGTTAGGTGCCTGCCACATTGCACACAAAATGGCCAGAGCTGGTGGTACTGCACACCTTATAACTTTGAGCCCAGTGGTAAGAGCTCAGCTGAAGGGGGACTTGAACCTGGGTCTCTCACATGTGTGTGTAAGGGTGGGGGGGCATGCTAACAGTGGGCTACAAGTGGGGCACTGCCACCTCTCTCTTGTCCTCCTCGAGCCAGCTTGTTAATGGGGCCTGATCCAGCAGCCTGTAAGCATGCCTGCTGAATCAGGGCCTGCAGGTGAGATAGGTGCTCCTCCACCTAGCATCCCCCGGTTCATGGATCATCCTTAGACAGGAGATAGGCATCTGGACGCCTACAGTAAGGCAGAAGTGCATATGCCTAGACGCAGAAACATAGGCACTTAGGAAACTTTTACCTTGAAAACATAGGCACCAGTGAGTTTAGATGCCTACAGGATTCGGCTGCAGGAGTGCTGTGGATTGCAGTGGTGCCTAAAACTGGGATTTAGGTGCCTAAATCTTTATGGACCTGGGTCTTAATGCTCATGACTTCCATCATTGCTGGAATGAGTTTTGGGCTCCTATGCAGTGATTTCAGGTGAGATTTTCAAAGGTATTTAGGTGCCTAAGATAGGTGCCTATTGGGATTTTCAAAAGTGCCTAAGATAGGGTTGTTGGTGTCATTAGGCATGACTCTAGGTAACTCAGGAGGGTGGAAAACCACAGTGTCAATGAAGCCTTTCTGTAGTAGGCCTGAATGAACTAAAGTCACTCCATGTCTGACCAAAGTGCTTCCATGTTTGAACTTTAATCGACCTAACAGGCCAGCAACAGAGAATGGTTATCAGTTGCAACACCTGTACCAGAAGGTAATAATGAGGCCTGCTATAATGAGGCCTGCTTGCTCCTGGCTAAGGGGCAAAATAACAGATCAAAGAAAGTAAGACAAGATAACAGTTCACAGAAGAGTTACTAACGAGCTAGATTGGTTTTTGCCAAGTATGACTTAACTGCTTAATGTAATTGCTATTGCAAAGTGTATTTGCTGCATGGGAATGAAAGGTGGGGAGAGAGGGGGAGTGGGGGGGGGATAGAAGAGGCTTAGTTAAAGTTATGTATAAAAAAAGAGAAAAGCTGCTTGTAGCGGGGTGCTTGATCTGAGACAAGTCTGTCTCCTGGCACCGCTTTGAAATCTCAAATAAACTTTGTCTGCATCTCCACCTTGGTGTGTTTATTGGAGCGAAGCACACCGGGCAACGAACCGCTGTTGCTGTCCTCGGGCATTCTGTGCCGGCAACAGGGTTACCATCTTTCAGGTTCCCAAAAAGAGGACACGGCCGAAAGGGTGGGGAGTTGGAAGGGGGGCACAGTTGGGGAGTGCTGGATAGGATATGGCACTGGAAGGGTGTGTGTGTACTGTGTGGGGTATTTGGGGGGTGCTGGATGGGTATGTGTACTGGGAGGGGATATTTGAGGGGTGCTTGCGGGGGTATTTGGCGGACGCTGGAGGGGGTATTTGAGGGGGGCTGGAGGATTGTGTGTGTAGAGGTAGCTGGGGGTGCTGGAAGGGGAACCTGCAATCTCAATCTCAAGATGGGGGACAGTGTCGCTCCCTGTCAAGATGGTAGGGCGGCTGGTGCAGGCCCGGGATGCCGCGCTATCCATTCATCAACACCTCCCTGCCTCTCCGCTTCTCCAGGCCTTGGTAGGCAGGATCTGGCAGCTATGGCTGCAGTGGAGGGACCAATCCGGACATGGAGACAGCTCTTTCTGAGCTGCAACATCTTCTCCACAAAAATCCCGGACATTTCCTTTAATTTGAAAAATACACCCAGACAGAGGATCAAAAAAGAGGAAATGTCAGGGAAAACCCAGACATATAGTAACTCTAGCCTAAGGGCTTATCTACACTTAACACACTGCAGCAATGCTTCAGTGAATCTACCTCCCTCAAAAGAATTCTTCTGCTAACCTAGCACTGTGTGCACTGTGGATTTTTGACACCCCTGAGTGACATAGTTATACCGACCAAATTTCCTGGTGTAGACCAGACTAAGCAGGTTAGGCACCTAACTCCCATAGAAATCAATTGAAATTAGGTACCTAACCTGCTGAGGTACTCTTGAAAACCCCATTAGGTGTTTATCAGCATCTTTAGGCAACTAAATACCCTGGGAAATCTGTCCCTTGCTGCCTCTCGCTTCCTGATGAGTCTCTCTCTAGTAGGGTTGCCAACTTTTTAATTGCAGAAAACCAAACACCCTTTCCCTGCACCTTCCCCCAGGCTCTGCCCCTTCCCCACCCCTTCTCCAAGGCCCCCCAACCCACACCATCCCCGCTCCCTCCCTTGCTCTCCCCCATCCTCAATCACTTGCTCATTTTCACCGGGCTGGGAAAGGGGGTTGGGGTGTGGGAGGGGGTGTGGGTTCCAGCTAGGGTGTGGTCTCTGGGAAGGGCTCTGGGATGAGGGGTTTGGGATGTAGGAGGGGGCTGAGGGATGGGGCCTAGGGGTTTGGAGTGTGGGAGGGGGCTCTGGGCTCAGGGGGCAGGAATGAGTGAGGGCTCCGGCTGGGGGCTCTGGGATGAGTCTGGGGCTGAGGGGTTTGGGGTGCAGAAGGTGTGGGGTGCAGGCTCCAGGAGGGGGGTTTCGGGTGCAGGCTCCAGGCAGTGCTGACCTTGGCATTTCCCGGGGATGGAGGACGTCTGCATGGCTCCCGGGAAGTGGATGGCATGTCCCATTGGCTCCTAGGTGGAGGGGCGGCCAGGGAGCTCCACATGCTGCCCTGCCCACAGGTGCTGCCCCAGGTTCCTGGTCAATGGGAGCTGCAGAGCCGGCTTAGGAGCTGGAGGGCCTCGCCAGCTGCTTCCCAGAAGCTGCGCAGAGCTGGGAACAGAGTCTGACTGCCCCGCTGACTCTGCGGCCAGTCGGACTTTTAGCAGCCCAGTCAGCTATGCTGACCAGAGCCACTGGGGTCCCTTTTCAACCGGGTGTTCTGGTCGAAAACCAGACACCTGGCAACCCTACTCTCTAGCTACAAGACTCTGTTGGGAAGAGTTCCCCCTTCTCCTACTGATAAAGGGTACCCATAATCCAGTTATAGGCATTGTCTAGGCTGGGATTTGATGGTGTGATGTCAGGTGTTATCTAAGGTGTTTGCAAGTGTGTGTAATTTAACACATGCCAAACTGGTCACATTACAGCACATGCCTCCCTAGACGTTTTCAGCTTGTTAGAGTTAGTTAACTCCGTCCAACACCACCCTCTGTTCTCTGAGGCTAGCCTAGACAAGGCCGTGAGCAGCACAAGGAGAGTGGTTTTCAGTTGTGGCAGCTACAGTTGAAAAGCCAGCTGTCATGCTTGAGGCCAGCTAGTGGCCCTGTTGTAGCCTAAGGGAGACTCCTGGGGGAGCCTAGGTTGCTAAAATGGCCTCAAAGGGGTCAGCCTGCCTCATGAAGGGGCTTTTCACTGCTAGTCAGTTAAAAGGACACTCCAAAGTTCACCTCTGCCAGTTCCGGTAAGGTCAGGGCCTGGGGGGTGTGTGGAGACCCCGCCCCTAGCACAGGGCCAGGGCACCTCTCAGCTCAGCCATACACACAGGAAATAAGGGCTTACACAGACAGGGCGCGGAGTCGGATGCAGGTTTCTTGGCATGGGGCCACAAAATGGAGGCCAGGGTGAGACTACAATCCCCAGCATGCTCCTCGGTAGGGGTTCCCGCCATCTTTGATTCCCCGCCTCCCTCGGCCGCTCCCACAGCACAGCCGCCGGCCGCCATCTTGGCGCGGAGACTTCATTTCCCAGGTGGCACCGCGCAGCGGGGAGGCGGTTTCCTCCGCCATCTTGCCGTTCCCTCCCTCAGTGTGGCAGGATTGAATGAGCGCGCGGCTTGCTCGTCCCGCGAAGCGAGCGCCATGTCGGGCACCCCGAGCCGCGCCGCCGCTGGCGGGACCCCGCTCTCCCCCGCCCGCATCTCCCGGCTGCAAGAGAAGGAGGAGCTGCGGCAGCTCAATGACCGCCTTGCCGTCTACATCGACCGGGTGCGGGCGCTGGAGCTGGAGAACGACCGGTTACTGCTGAAGATTTCCGAGAAGGAGGAGGTCACCACCCGGGAGGTAGCGTGGGGAGCGGGGCGCGGGGGCCGCCGGGACCCGCCCGCCCTCCTTGGAGCCCGGCTGGCGGGGGCTTACCTGAGTGAGGGGCGGGGGCTCGCGACCGGCTGGCTGATGAGCCTTGCGGTGCCGGGGGTCTCTGGTCGGTCCCCCCCGCTGGGGGTGGTCTCGAAAGACTGCTCCGAGAGGGGGGTTGCGCCCGTTGTGGGCGCCGCTTGCAGAGTGGGGGTTAGACTCCGTCCCTCCTGTGAGGGTCACGCCTAGCGAGCCGTGGGGGGGAGGCTGTGGCGAGGGGGCCTGTGGGGGTCACGCCTAGCGAGGCGTGGGGGGGAGGCTGTGGCGAGGGGGCCTGTGAGGGTCACGCCTAGCGAGGCGTGGGGGGGAGGCTGTGGCGAGGGGGCCTGTGGGGGTCACGCCTAGCGAGGCGTGGGGGGAGGCTAGGGCAGGTCTGTGTGGTGACTGTTACCCTAGCGTTACATGTTGCATTTGTTTGGTGGGGTTGATCAACCAGCAAGCAGGAATGAACTTTCTGAATCTAAATTGTAGTAATAGAGATTTGTGCTCTAGTTATGCGATGGTCGTATTTGTGATCTCCATAAGGAAGATTTTTGATAACAGAAGTGTCTCTAAAACTACTTATGGGAGGTGCTCAGATACAGTGGTAATGGTTGTGACTATAAGAACCTAGTTAGATCGGTGGATAATTGCAAAGTACTCTGTAGTGTGTAACTACTTATTACAGTGTTGTAGCATTAACACTTTTAAGAAAGATGTTTATATTTTTAATACCCAGTGATGTAGGTTAGATGTATATCTGAAATGGCTGGCTTTGTTCAGCTTTATCATAGTCTCCTATCAGGGGTGGCTCTAGCCATTTCGCTGTCCCAAGCACGGTGCTGGTCACCGGTCCCTTGGCTCTGGTGGACCTCCCGCAGACTTGCCTGCGGAGGGTCTGCTGGTCCCACGGCTCTGGTGGACCCTCCGCAGGCACGCCTGCGCGAGGTCCACCGGAGCCGCCCGCTGCCCTCCCGGCAGAGCGCCCCCCACGGCATGGCGTGCTGGGGCCTGGAGCCGCCCCTGTCTCCTATCAATTCTGTGTCACTTGTTCTTATGTAAGGAGATCTTGTCAACTAATAACAAGGAGTCTGGTGGCATCTTAAAGACCAACTGATTTCTCTGTTAGTGTTTAAGGTGCCACCGAACTCCTCATTGTTTTTTTGGATGCAGACTACCATGGCTACTCCTCTGAAACATGTCAACTAATGCTGCCAGGCTTGCTAATAAAGTCTGTTACTCCTGTTTTTGTGCGTTTAGGTCATCCCACTAAGAAATCTGTCCTCTAGCTATAGACATGCTCTTTTGCTGTAATTAACTTCCAAGGTGGCCTTCACTGTGCTTCATTTCACATCAGTGTGTCTTCATGTGCTATTTGGAACTACAGGAAAATATTGTTTGCCTGGCAGGTAGTACTAAACAGTTTAGTGTTAGACATTGTATGTAGGATAAACAAAATTCTTGAGCTTAATTAAGCCGGGGGAATTATGCGCCAAAAAAATAAAAATCTGCAAAAAACCTTAAAAATTCTGCATATTTTATTTGTTAGAATAACACAATATAATCTCACCAGTTTCAATTAGTTTTGGTCATTTTATTTCAAAATACCTGTCAGCAAGTATGTGGGTAACAATAGAGAGAACAAAAAAGGTTCAGGAAATGTTTTTTGACAAATAGATTCCTTACTAGGCATATTACTACAGAACTCTGAGTAATTTATTTAATCTACAATACAGAACTATATTTCCCACATCCCTCAGAAGCAGTGCAAAGGCTTGGGGGAGTCGGGTAATGAGGGAGAGGGAAGTAAATTGCTGGGAAAGCGCCTGGGTGTGAACTCGGAGGCTTGTTGGGTATGGGTGAGAAAAGTATGGAACAGGTATTTTGGGGGGCGTGGGGAGAGATTGTTAGGGAGCTTCCCCCATGCAGACCCTGGCTTACCCATAGCCTCTCCCATTCAGTCAGGCACATCTGGCCTTGTTTCTGTGTGTTCCTACACTGCATGTGTCCTTGCACTCCTTGTCCACATGTCCCTCCACCCCCACTCATACACCCCGTCTTCCCATCCCCAGATGGCCCTGCACCCCTGTCCCCATGTGTCTCTGTGCTCACACTCAGCCACCCTCTGTCCCTATGTAGCTCTGCACTCTGTCATAGAAGATTAGGATTGGAAGAGATCTCAGGAGGTCATCTAGTCCAATCCCCTGCTCAGAGCAGGACCAACACCAACTAAATCATCCCAGCCAGGGCTCTGTCAAGCCAGGCCTTAAAAACCTCTAAGGATGGAGATGTCACCATCTCCCTAGGGAACCCATTCCAGTGCTTCACCACCCTCCCAATGAAATAGTGTTTCCTAATATCTAGCCTAGACCTCCCCTACTGCAACTTGAGACCATTGCTCCCTGTTCTGTCATCAGCCACCACTGAGAACAGCTGAGCTCAATCCTCTTTGGAACTCCCCTTCCGGTAGTTGAAGGCTGCTATCAAATCCCTCCTCACTCTTCTCTTCTGCAGACTAAATAAGCCCAGTTCCCTCAGTCTCTCCTCGTAAGTCATGTGCCCTAGCACCCTAATCATTTTCACTGCCCTCCGCTGGACTTTCTCCAATTTGTCCATATCCTTTCTGTAGTGGGGAGCCCAAAACTGGATGCAGTACTCCAGATGTGGCCTCACCAGTGCCCTTGATCTGCTGGCAGTGCTCCTACTAATGCAGCCCACTATGCCATTGGCCTTCTTGACAACAAGGGTACACTGGTGACTCGTATCCTGCTTCTCGTCCACTGTAATCCCTGGGTCTTTTTCTGCAGAACTGCTGCTTAGCTAGTTGGTCCCCAGCCTATAGTGGTGCATGGGATTCTTCCTTCCTAAGTGCAGGACTCTGCACTTGTCTTTGTTGTACCTTATCAGATTTGTTTTCGCCCAATCCTCCAATTTGTCTAGGTCACTCTGGACCCTATCCCTACCCTCCAGCCTATCTACTTCTCCCCCCAGCTTAGTGTCATCTGCGAGCTTGCTGAGGGTGCAATCTGACCCATCATCCAGATCATTAATGAAGATCAAGTATCAGAGGGGTAGCAGTGTTAGTCTGCATCTGTAAAAGCAGCAGAGTCCTGTGGCACCTTATAGACTAACAGACGCGTTGGAGCATGAGCTTTTGTGGGTGACGAAGTGGGTATTCATCCACGAAAGCTCATGCTCCAAAACGTCTGTTAGTCTATAAGGTGCCACAGGACTCACTAATGAAGATGTTGAACAAAACTGACCCCTGGGGCACTCTGCTCGATACCAGCTGCCAATTAGACATCAAGCCATTGATCACTACAATCTAGCCAGCTTTCTATCATGTCTCCCATCACCATGTGGCCTTGCACCTCCCTCCCTCCCGGCCCTATGCCTCCACTTCCATTCAGCCCCTGCCCCAGTCTGTCCTCCCCCACTAGCCGTTATAAGCCCCCGTCTCACCCCACGAGCAGCCCCATGCTGTCTGTCTCCCCCATAACCCCTGTCTCCTGAACTGCCCCAACAGGCGCTGCGAAGAAGGCAGGCTCTTTCTTTTCCCTATCTGTCTGGGACCTGGTGCTGTGGTCTTTCACCACAGCGCCCTCTGGTGGGCAAAAAGCAGAACTGCAGCAACATTTCAGCAGAAGCTTTTTTCTTTGCAGAAAAATTAATGTGTGGCTCACTAATTGCACACATACAGCACAGAATTCCCCCAGGAGTAATAGATAAATGACTGTTTAAAGGAGTTGAGTATCAGTCTTTATCGTTATAATAGTCACAAGTTTAGGTTGTTGGTATAATATAGTTTGGATGTGTAATTGGAAGGATGGATTTTGGTAACTTTGGGTGGCATACAGATTAAACAATGTTTAGACAAAGATAGTTATTTCACTTGCTACTGTACATGCATAGAACCCACATTGGTGTCTTGAATGTGTAGAAGGTTTAAACTTCACACTCTGGAGCAGACACGCTTGGAACCTGCTGAGACAGCTGTGGGCTGCAAATAACACACATGCCACCATGCTGCAGGTGAAAATCAATGCCATTGCTGCTAAACTTTTGTGGATGTGAAAACAGCTAGTGGACAAACAGTATCACACACAAGTCCAGCATCAACTTGGGTAGGTGATGTTCACATGTATTCCAGTGTCCCAAAGGACCATTCACAGGTGAGGAGATAGATGCAGCCATTGTAGCCGCAAAATTGGGAAAAGCAGCAGGAAAAGATGTCTGTCCTGAATTCCTATATAATGTGGGTCTGCTGGTATGGAAATGTATGAAGAAGATTTTCACCAACATCCTGCAGACTGGTGAAATCCCTGGTGTGATGAGAAGCTACAATCATTGCACTTCTAAAGCCTAGAAAACCTGCAGATCACTCTTCTAGTTGTAGGCTAATCTCCCTCTTGAGCACAAAGTGATGGCATGTATGATTCTGAACTGTATTGGGCCCACTGTGGATGACAGCCACCTCAAGAAAGAAGCTTCTAAAGTGAAGACTTGCATCAACATGATTCAAAAGTTAATGGATACCAGCTGGGAATCAACAGGCCCAGTGCTACAAACCCTGGCCTTGGCCATGGTATATTTAGTTGCAGAGTACTGTGCGTTGGTGTGGACAAGAAGCTGCCATACCCAACTTGTGTAAAGGCAGCTGAATCAGACATGAATCATCATGGGAACTTTTTAAAATCAACACTTCTATTATGGCATTCTGTATTAGCAAACATTGAAACTTCAGCTATCTTTCGAGATACAGCCATAGCATGAGAACGTAACGGTGGTGGAGACCACCCAGGCCTCTCCATCTGGCAGGTTATGGATAACATACCTCAGCAATGCCTGAAATCACAAAAACCATTATGGACCACATGTGACAACTTCATGTCTCTGGAACCAGCCAGGGAATGCGAAACTGTGTGGACATCATCTACTGACACAAGTAATTCCAGGATACAAAATATATATAGGAATGATAGAGTAGGTTATGAAAGCAGAGTCAAAGTAAAAATCAAACTGTATAGATCCATCCTCTTTGGAACCCCCTTTCAGCTGGTTGAAAGCAGCTATCAAATCCCCCCTCATTCTTCTCTTCTGCAGACTAATTCTTGCTAATCTGTAAACTCGGGTTGTACCATATGACTGGAGAATTGCTAACATAGTTCCTATTTTTACGAAAGGGAAAAAGTGATCCGAGTAACTATAGGCCTGTTAGTGTGACATCTGTAGTATGCAAGGTCTTGGAAAAATTTTTGAAGGAGAAAGTAGTTAAGGACATTGAGGTCAGTGGTAATTGGGACAAGATACAACATGGTTTTACAAAAGGTAGATTGTGCCAAACCAACCTGATCTCATTCTTTGTGAAGGTAACAGATTTTTTTTAGACAAAGGAAATGCAGTGGATCTAATTTACCTTGATTTCAATAAGGCATTTGATGTGGTTCCACATGGGGAATTATTAGTTAAATTGGAAAAGATGAGGATCAGTATGAAAATTGAAAGGTGGATGAGAAACTGGTTTAAAGGAGAGACTACAAGTGGTCATACTGAAAGGTGAACTGTCAGGCTGGAGGGAGGTTAGTAGTGGAGTTCCTGAGGGACTGGTTTTGGGACCAATCGTATTTAATCTTTTTATTACTGACCTGGGCACAAAAAGTGGGAATGCGCTAATAAAATTTGCGGATGACACAAAGCTGGGAGATATTGCCAATACAGAGAAGGACTGG
This sequence comes from Mauremys reevesii, assembly GCF_016161935.1. Lineage (NCBI taxonomy): Eukaryota > Metazoa > Chordata > Testudines > Geoemydidae > Mauremys > Mauremys reevesii. Next base: position 15,678,494 of record NC_052648.1, on the reverse strand, counting down.
GATATTCTACAGGAAGATCTGGATGACCTTGTAAACTAGAGTAATAGTAATAGGATGAAATTTAATAGTGAAAAGTGCAAGGTCATGCATTTAGGGATTAATAAGAATCTTTGTTATAAGCTTGGGGTGCATCAGTTGGAAGTAATGGAGGAGAAGGACCTCGGAGTATTGGTTGATCACAGGATGACTATGAGCCGCCAATGTAATATGTCCGTGAAAAAAGCTAATGCGGTCTTGGGATGTGTAAGCTGTTGGTCGGGGCTCAACTCTCCGGCTGGCGGGAGGGGAGCCACTCCGACTCGCTCCTTGTCCCTTCTAACTGGTGGGCCGGCACGAAATCAGGGTTAGCACTGTCTCACATCTCAAGCCCTCTGGAGCAGGGGGCTGAACAACAATCTGTCTCAGTACCTTCAGGGCCCTCTGGGTCAGGGGCTGAATAGCAGTTCAATACAAGTCCAGGCCCTCTGGAGCAAAGGGGCCGGGTATCAGCAGTTCAATATCGGCCCAGGTCCTCTGGAGCAGGGCCCTGGGTAACAGCAATCAGTCTCAATACGCCCAGGCCCTCTGGAGCAGGGGCTTGGGTAACAATAGTTCAATATAAACCCAGGCCCTCTGGATCAGGGCTGGGCAACAGCAAGTTATATAAGCCCAGGCCCTCTGGATCAAGGGGCTGGGCCACAGCAGTTCAGTATAAGCCCAGGCCCTCTGGAGCAGGGGGCTGGGTAACAATAGTTCAATAAGGTCCAGGCCCCTCTGGAGCAGGGGGCTGGATAACAGCAGTTCACTATAAGCCCAGGCCCTCTGGATCAGGGCCGGGCAACAGCAAGTTATATAAGCCCAGGCCCTCTGGATCAAGGGGCTGGGCCACAGCAGTTCAGTATAAGCCCAGGCCCTTAACCAGGGCAGGGCAGCACAATAGCAGTCCTAGCTAAGCCCAGGCCCTCTGGAGCAGGGGGCTAGGCAACAGCAGTCCATATAAGCCCAGGCCCTCTGGAGCAGGGGGCTGGGCAACAGCAGTCCATATAAGCCCAGGCCCTCTGGAGCAGGGGGCTGGGCAACAGCAGTCCATATAAGCCCAGGCCCTCTGGATCAGGGGCGGGGCAGCACAATAGCAGTCCTAGGCTCAGGTCTGCACAGCAATCAGTCTCGTGAAGGTTCTCAGGTGCAGGCCCTCAGGCAGGGGCTGCACAGAAGGCACACAGTCAGTCAGTCTAAGCCCAGGCCCTTAACCAGGAGTAGGGCAGCAGTAGTTCAATATAAACCCAGGCCCTCTGGAGCAGGGGCGGGGTTACAGTAGTTCAGTGGGGCTCAGGTCCTGGTGGCAGGAACTGAGCAATACCAACCACTCGGATCAGTGCAGGCGATTCTGTCTGCGCTGGGGTGAGGGGGAGACTGCCACCCGTGAGTGGGGTGGCAGGGGGGACACAGGCCCTCCCACTCCACTGTGTCCCAGCCCGGGGCCCTATTAGCGGCTAGCACGGCCGCTGGTCAGTGGGGTCCTGACCGAAACACACAGACATGGGCACCTCAGTGCCTATAGCCTGACAGGGGTCGGCTATCCCCGGGCTACAGTCCATTTCCCCCTCTATGGGTACCTGCTCCTCGGTCGCCGTGAGCTCGGACCAGTCCATCGGCGTGGGGTCTGCAGGACCAGGGCTTGGGGGCAGGTCCGGCAACTCCTGCGGGAAGTCTGGCCCGGCCGCCTCCGATGGCTCCTCCGGGTAACAGCAGGGCGGAAGCGGCGGCGGTGGCTCCTCCTCGTACCGGGCGGGAGGAAGTCCTAGCGTCCGCTCCGGGTTCCGGTCCAGGGGAAGTTCCGCGGGTTCCTCATCGTATCGGGCACGGGGCAGTGGGGGCCAGTCTGGATCGCCGCCTCGGGTCCTGGAGGGTTCCCAGTCTGGAGCTCCCGCCGGCACGTCTGCTCGCGGCGGTGGCTGGCTCCTGACTGAGCTCTGGCGTTCTCCTTTTCTACTTCCTGTCCCGCCCCTTGACTTCCGGGGGGCGGGAACAGGAAGTGGTGGCTCAGCCCAGCTGGGCTTCTGGGAGGGAGCGCCCTCTGCTGGGCAGGAGGGGAGCCACACCGACTCGCTACAGGATGCATCAGGCGAGGTATTTCCAGTAGAGATAAGGAGGTATTAGTACCATTATACAAGGCACTGGTGAGACCTCATCTGGAATACTGTGTTCAGTTCTGGTTTCCCATGTTTAAGAAAGATTAATCCAAACTAGAACAGGTACAGAGAAGGGCTACTGGGATGATCCGAGGAATGGAAAACCTGTCTTATGCAAGGAGACTCAAAGAGCTCGGCTTCTTTAGCCTAACCAAAAGAAGGCTGAGGGGATATATGATTGCTCTCTATAAATATATCAGAGAGATAAATATCATGGAGGGAGAGGAATTATTTAAGCTCAGTACCAATGTGGACATAAGAACAAATGGATATAAACTGGACATTAGGAAGTTTAGACTTGGAATTAGAGGAATGTGTCTAACTATCAGGGGAGCGAAGTTCTGGAACAGCCTTCCAAGGGGAGTAGTGGGGGCAAAAGACATATCCGGCTTAAAGACTGATCTTGATAAGTTTATGGAGGGGATGGTATGATGGGATAGCCTAATTTTGGTAATTAATTGATCTTTGACTATTAGCGGTAAATATGCCCAGTGGTCTGTGGGATGTTAGATGTGGTGGGATCTGAGTTACTACAGAGAATTCTTTTCTGGGTGTCTGGCTGGTGAGTCTTGCCCACGTGCTCAGGGTTTAACTGATCACCATATTTGGGGTCGGGAAGGAATTTTCCTCCAGGGCAGATTGGCAGAGGCCCTGGGGGATTTTCTCCTTCCTCTGCAGCATGGGGCACGGGTCACTTGCTGGAGGATTCTCTGCACTTTGAAGTCTTTAAACCATGATTTGAGGACTTCAGTAGCTCAGATCAGGTTATGGGTTTATTACAGGTGGATGAGATTCTGTGGCCTGCATTGTGCAGGAGGTCAGACCAGATGATGATAATGGTCCCTTCTGACCTTCGAGTCATAGACTTTATGATGGGGGAAATAGAAAGCCACTTCAGCCCTGAGGGGGACAGGAGCTGCCGGTGACCATGACTGGTGTGAGTGAAGGATGGGCTCCTTTTCAAATCTGGGGTCCAGCCTTGTGGTTCAGAGGAGCCACCCATGAATGTGGCACAGGCTTGCTCTCCAGTTACACCTTCCCTCTGCATTGGACCGGGATTAGGGATACTGCTGCTGTGGATGCCCCCTCATTTTTGAGGGTATTTTTTTAACCAAATATCACAGAGAAGTCACTAAACCTGTGATTTTTACTAAATTTACCATCATTGCGTTTTGACTTGTGACTTTTTAAAATCACAAGAAATCTGCTGCCCTAATTGTGGCTGATGTTGTCCAAGGAACAAGTCTGTGACAGGAGAGATGATGGCTTCTACTTGAAGTCAGTATTTGGCTGCAGGACATCAATCAGGGCATTATATTCACTCCATGAGTGCATGAAAAGCACAATTTTTCAGTGGTCCTTATATTTCTCATTTCCCAAAATAGAAGACTCCATTGAGTCTGCAGGGGGAGGCATTATTCCTTTCAGCCTGGGCACTGTAGAGCTGGGGCAAGGGAGTAGCTTTAGACCTTCTCTCCTATCATGTAGCAGGAGGTGGAGTCTAAGCTGAGTGGATGGCCTTTGTTTCACCTCTGAGTACAGTGTTGTGATGCATCTGAACATAGTGGTATGTGGCAAAAAGATGCACACCATGGACGTGGCAAGGGTGGGGGACATTGAAGTAAAAATAGAAGTGATTTCCTTAATTTTGGGGCAGAAATGGTTTCGTTTTTGTCTGCCCAGACAACATGGGTTAATTGGATTGGCAGTTGAAAACTCAGTCTTCCTACCAATACACTTGCATCTTTTGTGCTGATAAGTGGGGTCTCAGGTCCACCAAGGAATGAGATCTTACCAAAACCCTTGCTTACTGTTACAACACTGAACGGTTAACTGTAGTCCAGAGTTCTGTAAATCTGCCACTGGCTTTCTCTTATTCTGACTCTGCTGTTGCGCATGTGTGCGTGCACACATAGTTAAAGCATTTAAAACCCAGATTTAATGCTTTTAAAACAATTTTTCTGTACTCCTTTCCCTTTAGCTGTGTAGCCTTTTATAGTTTGGAAATCTGGCAGTCTTTTCAGGTGACAATAGAATTTTAATGCTCTTTTGTTCCTGATGTGTGGGTTTTTTTTTAAGTTCCTCCTTATTGTCCTTATCAGTATGTGCTCCCAGTATGGTTACCATTTCTTTCTCTAATCAATTGCCTACATCTTCCAACTATCATCTGTCACTTCTTTTCCATTTGATTTCTCATTTTTGTGGTGTTACTTAATGTGCCCACTTAACCAAGATGGCTTTCTAACCAAAGTAGCCTCTCTTGCAACAGAAGAACTGTAGGGTTTTTTTGGTCATCAAAAATTTTGCTGAATAATATAACTTTAAACAAAGTGAATAAAAACTTTTTTCCAATAAACTTCTCAGTTATTTAGCTTTGAGAATTTGACTTTTTAAACAAAAACATCCCCCCCCCCAAAAAAACCAACCAAAAAACATCTTAATGAGACTGTGATCTGTTTGCCCAAAGTGTATCCCAAGATAATGCAGTTTTTCTTCCTATACATGATAGAAAGATGCTTGAAGAATGTCTTGTCATTGTCTGTAACATTGGTGCCCCACCTCTTGCTTCATCAGTTAGAACATTGATCCAGAAGACTTCCAAATCCTGTTTCTGAATTAATTAACTTGAAAATAGTTAATGGAATCTCTGATATAGAATGCCACATCTTCTCATACCCATTCTGTCCTTCCTAAATAGTTAAAATGAACCTGAAAGTGTGTGGGAGAAATTTATCTCTAAACAGATATGATAAAGCTCTGACTGCTGTTCTCCTTTCTGAATTGCTGCTGCTTTGTTTTATTGTACTTCTGTTGTGCCTTGGCATGAATGCTTCATAAGGATATGTTACTTGGTGCCCATTACACCCTGAACCACTTACAATACACGTATATGGTATAATGCACAGAAAAATAGGAAATGAGATTCTCTTCTTTTCTCTTAGAATATAATGTGGAGCCAAATACTAAAATACGTAGACAGGAATTTTGTCCCCAAGCCTTGCACCTTGGTTTAGTGTTTGTTTTTGAGTTTCAAATGCACAGACTTTTGATCTTATCAAGATTTGCAGACTAAGCAGTTAGGCACATTCAATACTTGGATGTGAGACTACCTAAGGAAGATGGAGTTGCTGGGGAGAAGTATAGTTGAGTATGCAGTGAATCGTTACTGAACCAATGGTGAATAATAGGTGTATTTGGATTTCTTAAGGGTCTATCCTAGGTCTTAAGCACATTATTAAAGAGCGCACACTATTCAATCTGAGATCTAAGAATGAAATTCAGTTCACTCACTTAGCAACTGTTCTATAGTAGTACAAAGTGGCCTCATGTACCCAGTAACTCCATCGCTAAACTAGGACGAGGAGTCCTACTATAGACTGCCTCTTCTGACACAGTCTGTCAGCACTGCTCTCTCTGAACAGGGTTGCATAACATGGTGGTAAACATTGCCAGCAGCCATTGGCCTGTGTATAATGTGAATATCAGTTTATCTCTACTGGTTTTAGCAAGAGTGGGAAACTTGAAAAAAATAAAATAAAAACCACCCACAACAACCCCCTAGTATAGATGGAGCCTCTGTGCAGCTGCTAGGGTAGCAGAGCTGTAACAATGCCAGAAATGAGTCTCTCCAACCCTACATAATCTCCAGATCCTCACTAGTTGACATAATTTGCTGAAAAAAATGAGCAGGGTGTAACAGTGTATTGGAGTTCACATCTGTCCCTCATCCCATTACTGCAGGCTGTCTGAGGCACATAGGATCCAAAGCCACTCTCCCGTTTATATAAGGCCTTGTCTGCTCTAGGAGGGTTTTTCTAACATAGTTTACCAGCAAAACCAGTTTAGTGTAGATGCAGTTGTATTGGTATAACTGTGCTTGTCCAAGTATAAGCACGACTATACCAATACATCTGTATCCACACTAGGGCATATTTCAGTATAGCTATGCTGGCAAAAATCATGACCCCGGCTGATGTAGTTATAATGTTACTACTTTGTGTAGACCAGGCCTAAGACTCCTGGAATGCTGAATGGGGATGGAGCAGAAGCCTTTGCTCGGCAAGAACTCCACTCAGTCATATTGTACTGGAGGAACAGAAGACCCTAGGAGCTTCTGAAAACCTTCAAAACTTGTGGAATCTTAAAGCCTGCTGAACAGTGGTCTCTAGCTCTGCATGCATCTTCTACTTTGCGAGTTGCTCCTTTTTCTGGCTCATGGAACTGTCTAAGGATCAAATTTTCTCGTGGTATACTGTGTGGTGTCCCCATGATAAGAACATAACGGCCATACTGGGTCAGACCAAAGGTCCATCTAGCCCAGTATCCTGTCTTCTGACAGTGGCCAATGCCAAGTGCCCCAGAGGGAATGAACAGAACAGGTAATCACCAAGTGATCCATCCTCTGTCACACATTCCCAGCTTCTGGCAGACAGAGGCTAGGGACACCATCCCTGTCCCATGTTGTTGAGCAATGGGTGAGTTTGATGGAAGAACACACTGGGTGTGGCACAGAAGAATTTATCCCTGATATAGCCTGGGAAAGATTTGAAATTCCAATTTCCTAAGTCTAATTTGTTCATTTTCAATTGACTAGTGCATGTTAGAGATTTTCCTTGTGAAAATGAAATTAAACCTTATGGGAAGTTGCATCCAAATAGTGTGTGATTCCAGTGTACCCTTATGTATGGCACTGATGGGTCACCCAGAATGAAAGGTCCTCTGGATGTGAAAACTGCTACGTTTCTATTGGTGTCATTGGCAAGTGCTGTGTGCCATACTGAATCTCTGAGGAGAACTTCCTAAATTTTGGTATTTCCATACTGAGTTAAGCTCCTATGTGCTACATACAACCTCCATGGTTATCAGCTGTGTAAACTAAACTTCTGGTGACTAGACATTCAAATACTAGGCAGTGAGTTAAAGGAAATGAGTAAGAATGCATATGCAGCAAGTAAACTAAAAAAAGACTCTTGTGTGAAGTAATTTCTCAAGGTTTGCTTGGCAGAAACAACAAGGCTCACTTCAGAAATTTAACAGGATGAGCATCGTAGTTGTCCTCATTTTTTCTTTAGATTAGGTATTTGAGATCATTCTTACTGCTGCTGCCACTTTCTGATCTAAATTGGCTTTTCTGGAGATAGTGCAGCACACTTTATTTTTTTTTAATCTGTCTCTCCTGCTTTGTCATCAAGTTTCTCTTCCTTTTCACCACTGTCTTCTTGGTCCTCTTCTCTGCCCCCTCCTTCCCCCAGGATCTTTCCGCTGCTGTTAATCTCCTTCATACTTCTGAAGAGTGTTCCCATAATCATTCATAATCATCTGCAGTGATCCTGGTTGGACCTAAAATCTTGTACCTGCTATATAGTCTCATTGTGTCCTAAAAGTAGAAAAAGCTTGGCAACTTAAAAACAAAAGCATAAGGAGAGAAGGCTATTAGGCAGAAAAAGGGACTGGATGGGTGGCTGGAGGCAGCGTGGCGGTGGCTTACGTTTTCTAGGATTTCAGGGGAAAAACTACTACTACATAGTAGGAAAAGCAGGAGTGGAAGCACATCTTTCTAGGTATTACTGGAAATAAAAAACTGTTGGCCAGACTAATTGTTGGATTCTAAATTTAAAGATGTGAAACTGGGTTAAAATACTAAATCTTAATTTCCCCAATCCAAAATCAATTGTGGTTTATATCTAAGGGATGATATTACCTCAAGTAACCCTATAAAGCGGTAATATTCTGAGTAAATGAGACTAGATAGTATCTGATCCTAGGGCTTAATCCACTTCAGTTTGGTTCTTAGACTTGGGTGCTGTAAACCTGTAGGTGTTCGTTTCTCTATTTTTGTTCTTTAAATAAATCCTTAATTAAAAGAATGGATCACTTCTAAACAGTAGATCCCTGCTTTCTGTTCAGAGTAGCATGGTGTATCTTTCTCGTCTTAAAACAAGAATCAAGAAACCCATTAGTCACTAAATAGAGATTTCATTGATGGGATTGTTTCCGAAGTGGCTGACTCCACTGCCTTGGCACGGTAAGTCTTTCCACTGGGAGAATTCTGCATCTCTCTAGTTGCAGAGGATTGGGTATATTGCCCTGGGAGCTGGCTTCTCCCACTCGTTTAGTAATTCGAGGACACGATGTGGCAGTTTGTGATCGATGATCACAGGGTCTGTTAGTGCAGGCATAATATCTTGGGTCCCACCTGCAGCCAACCACAGTTTTTGGTATTCACATGTGACTGACGAAGTGGGTATTCACCCATGAAAGCTTATGCTCCAATACATCTGTTAGTCTTACAGGTGCCACAGTTAAATTTTTTACTTTCTCTTTGAAATTCAGTCTTCAGGATAATCACTGTATCTATTTCTTTCCTTATCTTAGGTGAGTGGAGTCAAGACCCTCTATGAATCTGAACTGGCTGATGCCCGAAGAGTTCTGGATGAGACGGCAAGAGAGAGGGCAAAACTGCAGATTGAAATAGGAAAGCTAAGAGCAGAACTTGAAGAGGTCAATAAGAAGTAAGGAAACTGAACTTCAGTGTGATTTTTTTTACTCCCATTCAGAGTAATGGGTAACATTAGCACATTTTAGACTAGATGATCATAATGGTCCCTTCTGACCTTAAAGTCTGAGTCTGAGATTGGGATTGATGGATGGCTTTCTAAAGTGTGCTATAGCTTTACAAGAAGTTACAGGCTTGATGCAGGAATCACATGGTGAAACTCTGTCCTGCTTGGTGCAGAATTCTGACCAGATGATCATCATTGCCTCTCATGGCATTAAAATCTGACCACTTTCTTTGAGTGCTTGCACATATCCATTTCAATGTAAGTGTATGTGCACACCGAGTCCAGTTGCTGGAAATTTTTCCCTCAGTGGTATCCGTTGGATTGGCTCTAACGCGCTCTGGTGTTGCATGCTCATAGCACCGGTATAAGGGGCTCTGCCGACCTTGCTCTCCTTCAGTTCCTTCTTACAGCCCGTGATGGTTGCTGGCAATTTCCTTCCTTAATGGTTTTCTAATCTTTAATGTAAATAGTTCTCATAGCTTTTAGTAGTTAAGGTAGGTTTACATAGTTTGGACGCCTCCATCCGCAGAGTTGTCCTTTGTCCCGGTGCTGAGACTTGCCTTCATGCAGCAAGTCTATGCCTTTGAACAATCCTCACCCGAGCTGTCTCAGATGTTTAGGGGAAACTCGTAGGAAGGACTGCTGCCAAATTTGTAAAGAATTCAAGCCCTGGAGCTAGAAGAACCACGCTTCTCATTTGAAGGTCCTCCTTATGGAGGCAGCCTTCAGACTGGCCTCAGACCTGTAGCTTCAGCCTCAGTGCAGAGTGCTCCTCCATCAACACAGGCCCCTCGGCACTGATCGTCTTCTCCTGGTGCTTCTTAGGCACTGGCGAAGAGCTGGTTTCCGGTGCCAAAGGACAAAGATGGGGCGAGCGAGACCCATGCCGGGCTGCTCTTCATCCTCGGTACCACGTCACCAGGTGCCCACAGCCCTGGTTCCACAGCATCCTACGATGCCCACTCAAGACCACTGTACTGGCCAATTTGTGGTCCCGTTGATCCCTGAAGCATTTGCGGCTGCCAGGGATCTTTTGATCCTGCTGGTACCAGGCTCCCCGGACAGTCAGGGCTTGGCACCGTCAGTACCCCCAAACAGCAGGGAATCGATGCCAGTGTACTCAGACCAGTGGTCCCCCAACCTTTTCGTCTGGCAGGCGCCAGACGAAGGACCGTGGCTGCCGACAAGTGACATCATCAAGAGGCGTCGCTGCCGAAACGCTGCAGAAATTCGGCAGCATTTCGGCGGGTGCTTCACCGCCGGCCAGGACGTTGGGGGCCCCCTGACCTAGACAGTCAGTGCATCAGCTGTCCAAGAGGAAATCCTCGTTGACAGCCTCAAAGTCCCCCAGGCAGCCTTCTCCAGCACCCGCTGGCACGGCACCGCTGTGATCTTTGCAATGCACCTCTTCGTCCTTTCGGAGGAAGATTAGTATTCCCCCCCCTCAACCAAAGTGACCAACCTTGCTGCTCCCTGGGCTGTTCCCAGTCCATCACGGCACTGAGTTCATCAGGACCTCTGGGTGCCTTGCCACCATGCCTATGGGGCCCAACCACCATGCCAGTTGCCTTTTTGGAACCTGTGGGGGTTTCGTCCACCGCAAGGGACCCCTTCAAGGTGATCTTATTCGGTCGTCTTGGAGGCTACAGTATCCCTAGTACCGTGTAGAGACACCCTGGAACCAGACTCCGGTACCGACCATGGTACCAGACCCCAAGAGGAAGCCCCTGAGGCTCCTGTGGACACCGATTCAGGCTCCCCATCTGGGTTTACTTCCTCTTCATACTCTCTGGATGAAGCCACAGCGGCATCTGGGTCTCCCCACCTCTAGATGACCACAAGGCATACCAAGACCTACTGAAATGGGTAGCCTCAAACCTGGGGGTCCAAGCAGAGGTGGTTAAGGAGGTGACATGGCCTCATGGATATTCTATGGTCAGTGGTCCTGTCCAGAGTTGCTTTGCTTCTACACAATGCCATTGTGTTCTCTATTAAGGGGCTATGGCAAACCCCTGCCTCCCTTCCATCAACAGCAAAACACTCGGCTTGTAAATACTTTGTTCTGGCCAAGGGGTGTAAGTTCCTCTTTACCTCTTTTCCTCTGGGTTCATTGGTGGTTGCAGTGGCCAATGCACAAGACTGCTACTGAGGGCCAAGCTCTCTGCCCCAGGCAAAGGACCCTAAGAAGCTGGACCTCCTTGGGTGCAAGGCTTACTCTTCAGGGGGCTTGCAACTTCATATAGCAAACCAGCAGACCCTGCTGGGGTGTTACAACTTCAATGCCCTGGTCTTCTACATACAAAGGACCAAACCATTCTATAGAGCCACTCAGTTGTTCCTAGCGATGCAGAAAGAATGAAAGGTCTCACCATTTCACCACAGAGAAACTCATTGTGGATCACTTCATGTATCAAGGCATGTTACATCCGAACACCTCACCCTGGCTAACCTAGTGGCTCTACAATGTCTCAAGCTTCTTCCACAGGTTTTTTTTAGCACAGGTTCCAATTCAGGACATCTGCAGGGTGACAACCTGTTTGTTGGTTCATATGTTCACCATGCTATACGCCATTACACAACAGGCCAGAGACTATTTTGGTTGGGCTGTATTGCAGTCAGTTTGCCCTTGATCTCTGAACCCACCTCTGAGGTAGCTGCTTGTAAGTCACCTACATTGGAAGGGACATGTGCAAGCACTCAAAGAAAAACGGTTACTAACCTTTCTGTAACTGTTCTTCATGATGTGTTTCACATCTGTTCCAAAATGCACCTTCCGTCCCCTCTTTGGAGGCGGTCGATCAGAAGAAAGTGAGGGAGGGTAAGGTTGGCGAGGCCCCTTTATACTGGTGCTGTGAGCACATGACACCAGAGGGCGGTAGAGCCAACCCAACAGATACCACTAAGAGAGAAATGTCTGTCAACTGTGCTCGGGGCACTCACACACCTACACTGGAATGGATATGTGCAACACATTTTGAAGAACAATGGTTACAAAAAGGTTACTAATTGTTTTTTGTCTTTGTGTCCAGATATGTTTTATTTCTGAAGTTTAATAGGAGTGTGGGGGGTGAGGTGGGGAGCTGGATTTGGTTTAGTACACCCAGGGCTTGAAAAACCTTTCTCCCAGATGAAAACAAGACCTTGTCTGCTGAGGTATTGGGTGTCTACATCAGCTGTAGTGCTTCTGTGGAATCTAAGGTCTGTTCCTGCTCCAACAAGCAGTAGAATACAAGACTTACCAGGTTCAGTGCTTGTATTCAGTACCATGTGGGCAGCAGTAAAACTGAGAATATCAAGTTAATCCGACGAAGTGGGTATTCACCCACGAAAGCTCATGCTCCCAAATGTTAGTCTGTTAGTCTATAAGGTGCCACAAGACTTTGCTGCTTTTACAAGTTAATTAAGATGCTGCTTGGTAAAGCAATGAGCAGCAAAGGAAGATACTGGAGTTATGTAGGACAATGACCCCAAAACAAACTGCTGGAGGAGTAGACTAGCAGATCCTGCTTCATAGTCCCTTCTTTCAAACAGATCTGACTGCTGCAGGTGTGTGGGGGGGAAGGCAGGAATTCATGCTCTTTAAGCAGCTAGAGGGGGCTGAACTTCACAATTTTCAGCTACCTACTAGACTATGGGAAAGAGACCCTAAAATGTGTCCAGAAACAGCAGCTTGATAAATCCCAGCTCTCTTCCCTTCTAAACAGCTGGTTGCATAGGAGCAGGACTTGTACTGTGCGATTGGGGGTGGTTTCTCCTGTGCCTTCATAGGTGTGTGCAGCACATATCATTAGGGTGTGCACCCAGGGAGCCATGCCCTAGTCTCGCCCTGCCCCATCCACTCCCTCCTACTTCCTGCCCCGACTGCCCCTCTCAGAACCACCAACACCCCCCACCCCCGCTCCTTGTCCCCAACTACCCCCTCCTGGGACCCCTGCCCCTAACTGCCCCCCAGGACCCCACCCTCATCTACGCCTCCCTGCTCCTTGTCCTCTGACTGCCCCCTAGGACCTTACCCCCTACCTGTCACCTGACTGTCCTGACCCCTATCCACCCCCACCCCTGACAGACCCCAAGACTACCATGCCCCATCCAACCCCCTGCTCCTGACTGCCCTCCAGAGACCCTCCCACCCCTATCCAACCCACCCTGCTCCCTGTCCCCTAACTGCCCCGGACTCCTTACCATGAGGCTCCAAGTAGCATGTTCTGCTCTGTGCAGAGCCAAACACTGCCCCGTGGAAGCATGCAGTCCCGCCCCTCAGAATGCTGCACGTGTGGTGGCATGGCTCTGGATGAGCGAGGAGCGTGTCTGCCGCCCCGCGGAGCTCTGGCCCCCAGAGCGCTGCGGGTGCTGCTCCATGGCTGCGGGGGAGGGGCTGTTGGCTTGCTGCTCTCCGGGAGCGTGGACCCTGCGGCTTGCTGTGCCAGGAGAGTGGGGCCATTTTCCCACCCCTGCATTAGGGTGTGCCTGGGCACACCCGGCATGCCCCATGCGCATGCCTATGTGTGCCTTCCTCGTGGGTTTTAGTCCTCTACTTCTGCCTCAAAATAGATATGGAAGATTTTCAAGTGGGGAGGAGAACAAAAGGGTCCAGGAGAAAGCTCCTAGTACTTGCTCACTAGCAGCTGTCAGGAAAAGGAGGGAGGCTGGGATATAAATCTCTAGATGATAGGTGCCTGGCAGACTTCAAGTCCTGCATATGCTTGTCTTGTTCCTCATTGAGCAGTTAATGAATGCATGTGGCAGAATGTTTCACATTACACAATAGTGTGTGTCAGTATGACAAGTAAAATCAGTCTTTGTAAATTTTGGTGTGAAACCTAGCTATAACTGAGGAAATTATGAATCTCATAGGCTCTCATTTATATTCCAGAAGCTGAATAGTATAGAATGAAGAATCAAAGCCTTTTCGCTAGTGTTCAGACCCCAGAGCATGTACATAGCCAACATTTCTGTAAATGTACCAGGGATAACCTTTCATATAGTAACTGATCCCAGGTACACTTACAGAATTGTTTAAATCCAGTGTCAGAATTTTTTATTTAGTTGTGAATCAAATAGAACTGGCTTTTTAAAAATGGTATTTAATTGAGCAAAACTTAATCATTTTGTGAAGGCTACTATTTCCTAGTGAAGAGGCAGGTCTGACTTGAAATGGGGAGATGTTTCTGTTCCATTCAACTAACGAGATTTCTTTGAATGCTGTTATGCAAGTTATAACATCTAAAAGTTTTTTTAAAAAAAAAACCCTGTGTGGTCTGAATAGCTAGCTCCTTAAGCAAATGAGACATTGGATTTGTACATGTGAATGGATCTCACATACACAATTTAATCTGAAAATTTGTACTTGTCATCCTTTCTCCACACTTGTAGAATAAATGTGTAACCAAATGTGGTGGCTTCTGTTCAAACTGAATGTCAGTCTTATTCCAACTGTTTTATTTTTACTCCAAAGTAAGGTTGACACTAACAGAGGAAACTAGTCAATGAGGAAGAAAATAATATTGTAAACAACTGGAGTGTAATGAAAAATAGGGTTGGTACAGCCTGTTGTAAATTCAGGCCTCGATCCTGCAGCTGGATCTGTCTGAGAACCTGTTGTGTCCAAACTAAACCACATTGAATTTTTTTTTAAAAGACAATTCAGAAGGAAATGTAAAGATTGTGTGGCTTCTTGGATGTCTGCTATAGTTGCTTACCGCTTATTTGGAGTTAAACTCTTCCACTTTATTACAAGATCTGTTTCTATGCTATGAGATCCTACACTTCTTTAGAGTTACAAATAATGCCTCTTATAGGCACTGCTTTTTACACACACAAGTTCTGGCCTCAAGCAATACAGAATCCAGAGGGATTTTGTATTTTTATTCACTTTCTGTGAATTATCTGCTAGAAATAGGAATGCCTACATGAATTTCTCTCATGAGTAAGCGTACTTTCTCCATATTTTGCAATAGATCCCCGTTTTTGGAGGTAATGTTGCTCTTCATCTCTCTGGCTTATCCATTTCCAGCTCTTGCTATTTTCTAGTTTCTGAAGTGGTAAAGGACAGACATAGGTTGTGAAACTAATCCATAAATGTTGATATGGCACCCTTAAACCAGTGTTCCCCACCTTAAAAATTCTGGGTCTCCTGTTGCCCTGAGGATATTGAATTGCAGGAAAACACTAAGATCCCTTTTTATTTAAGCTGTTTTTCAGCTGGTGTCTTTCCAAAGGGTTAATAAAGAAGGGGCAAAAGTGAGGGCTGGATCATCAAGGGGAATTGATTCAGGGAAGTTCTGTGGCCTGTATTACACAGGAGGCTAGCCTATATAATCAGTGGTCCCTTCTGGCCTTATCTATAAAAGGGGTGTCCTTATTTCAGGAGTGAAGGTTGGTTAAAACTCTTGCTTTCTGAGAACTACTACAGGTAAGGTGTTCTCATAACACTGGCCTGCACTTTCAAAGCCAACTACTGATTTTGAATATGGGGTTCCCAGCTTGAGGTACCTGAAAGGGGGCCTGATGATCACAAGTGCTGCATATCTGATCATTGAAAATCAAAACCCTTGGCAGTTTCAAGTTGCACACACAATATTACTAGCTACTCTTGAATACTTAAGCCTGCTTCCTTATAAACTGGTGCAAATAACTCTTGTTTGCAGTATAACTTTACTTAATAGAATTTGGTTAATATGTGGTAATTCTTGTTAATTTGAATTTAGAATTTACAACTGGGTTGTATCAGTTTTGTGTTTTAATACTTGGCACTGTTTTCCAGATCCTTTCAAATCACTTTCTAAGCAATAAAGCATCTTGAGGGTTATGTACATCATTTTACAGGTGAGCAAACTGAGACACAGAAGTGTAAAGCTTTTTGACCAAGGTGACGAGTGAGTCAGCACCAAAGAATATTTGAATAAAAATGCATCTCTTTATTACAGGAAAGCTGTTTGTACAGAAACAGTTCTGATTAAGTCTAACACAAAGCTCAAGTTTATGGTCAGTTATGCACTAACATTGGGTCTCTTGAATTTCTAATAATCACATAAATCACTACCTAACAGGTGTCACTCTCTGTGACTCCTGGTGTAGTGACAACACTTGGCACTCTTTGTACGTCTCAAATTGCATCCAAAAGCTAGGTTGGCATCTCCATTTTACTATCAGGAAAACAGAGTTAGAGGAGAAGTGACTTGTGCCAAGTTCACCCAAGTTGTCTTACTCTCAGCACAGTGTCTATGCCTGGGGCCATGCTACCTTTAAATTGGTTTGCAGGAGGATTCCAGTCTTTATCAGCCCCATCAGAGTCCTAGGATTGCTGTTGACCCAGAATCCCATAGTATACCTGTGTTGTGACCCATTGGGCTAGTACGCGTCTTTCTGGCATTTCAGTATAGTTAAATTAGAAAGATCACTTACTGGCTTCTAATTAAATTGGTACAATTAGTTGTCTTTTGAGTATTACAGTTAATATTAGTGTATCTATCTTTGCCTCTGGATGCAAACATACTAATAGCAATCTTTCTGCTGTTGAATCCTGTTTAAGTAAAGGAGGTGACAATCTTGGGAGGAAGTTTTCTATGAAGTAAGAAAATAACTTTTTTGCATTATGAGGTGTATGATGTTTAGTTCTTCAAACTTAAAGAAACAGAACTCATTTTGCCCCATATTTTGAGAAGTGTTCCTGAATGTCTTCCCCTTTCTCCTCTGATCCTGCTTGATTTGCAATATGTAAGGACTACAAGATAAATTAAGGATGACTGAGTTATCCCTTTTTCAGACTATCTTTATCTTCCTTCTCTGCAGTCATTAAAACAGTTGGGCAGAAATATCCTGGGCTTAATCTTTTATCCAAAAGACAGGGCATCAACAATGTAAAACAGTACCTCTTGTCTTCCATCCATTGTCCCTGGCCAAAGAATGCTCTGTACTCCATATGGGGTATGTTGAAACACTTCTAGTGCAAGATCCTGAATAGACAATTTGAGCATTCTGCCATCAGCAAGATTAGTATGTTTACATTAATTTAAACAGTGATCTCACTTAAATGAAAATACTTCACCAGCAAGGAGATCAGCTTCTTTAGTAGGGCTTGAAATTTCAGCAATGAAGTTTTTCACTTAACTTATATTTCAGAACTCTTCACATGGTGGTACCTGAACTGTTATAACATGGTTTGGTTTTTCCCTCTGTACACTAGTCATCTAACCATGTTAGTGAGTTTTTTAGCCTAGGTATCTACTTGGGTTAAACATGGCTATAATACATTCTTCTGTCCCTCCAAACAAGGGAAGAAATCAATCAAGTTCTAAAAAGAAAAGGATTTTATTAAAAGAAAGAAATTACTCTCTCTCTAACACCAGGATGGAAAAAATTACAGGGTCTAACTTATAAAACTGGAGAGACTTCCCCCTCCTCCTTCCTCAGAATAAAGATATTTTTCCAGCAAACACACAAGTGCAAATGCAGAAATTAATTATAAGACTAATCCGCCTTTCTAATACTCACTATACTAGATAGTAGGAAATACTTTTGGAGAACTTGGAGATATGTCTGGCCTCTCTTAGATCCAAAGAGAGAACGGCAACCCAGACAAAGAACACAGACAAAGACTTCCTTCCACAGAGATTTGAAATTATCTTGCTCTTTGATTGGTCCTTTGGTCAGGTGTTCATCAGGTTACTGAGCTTCTTAACCCTTTAGAGGTAAAAGAGACCTTAACTATCTGTTTATGACACGCCCCCCAAATCGCAGACAGTGGGGGAACTACACTGGCGGTGATTTCTTTCTAGAACTTTAAAATAAACAGATTAATAAAACCCATGCACCATTACATATACTACTAAGTATGTAAACAACAAGATTTTTCACATTTTAAGAACACTTTTTAACCATTTGATTCTGGGAAACTTTTACAAGAGAGTTCATCAGCTACTTTGATCTGTTGCTGCTGTAGACGTTCCAGGGTTGTGGAGAGGTTTACCTCTTCCACACCACCATCACTTTTTCCTTCGTAGTAGACACCTTTAGGCCACTTAGCATCGTCTCCTCCCTGGGCTGTAAACTGACAAACCTGTAATTTTCTGGAATAAAATGGCTTTAGAGAGTTAACGTGGTACACCTTAGGCTTTAAGGAAGAATTAGGAAATGCTATGAGGTAGTTAACAACTCCCAGGCGCTCCTGGACCGTGAATGGTCCTTTCCATGACGCTTCCATCTTATGGGCCTGTTGCGCCTTCAAGACCATAACCTGGTCTCCTACTTTGAAGGAACGCTCTCTGGTATGTCTATCATACCAGGCCTTTTGCTCTGCTTGAGCATCCTTTAGGTTTTCTTTAGCCAGGGCTAAAGAATGTCGGAGGGTGCTTTGTAGGTTGCTTACAAAGTCCAGAAGGTGAGTTCCTGGAGAAGGTGTAAACCCCTCCCATTGCTGCTTCACCAACTGTAATGGCCCCTTAACCTTGTGGCCATACACAAGCTCAAATGGTGAGAACCCTAAACTGGGATGTGGTACAGCCCTGTAGGCAAACAGCAACTGCTGCAACACTAGATCCCAATTATTGGAGTGTTCATTCACGAATTTACGGATCATGGCCCCCAAAGTTCCATTAAACCTTTCCACCAGGCCATTGGTTTGGTGGTGGTACGGGGTGGCAACCAAGTGATTCACCCCATGAGTTTCCCACAGGTCTTTCATGGCCCCTGACAGGAAATTTGTTCCTGAATCTGTAAGAATGTCGGAGGGCCAACCTACCCTGGCAAAAATGTCAGTTAAGGCCTGGCACACAGTTTTAGCCCTGGTGTTGCTTAGAGCCACTGCTTCTGGCCATCTGGTAGCAAAATCCACGAAAGTCAGTATGTACTGCTTTCCTCTGGGGGTCTTCTTTGGGAAAGGACGCATAATATCCACAGCTACTCGCTGAAATGGGACCTCAATTATGGGGAGTGGCTGGTGAGGGGCCTTGACCTGGTCTTGGGGCTTTCCTACCTTTTGGCATACCTTACAAGACCGGACATAATTGGCAACGTCCTTGCCCATCCCCTCCCAGTGGAAGGACTTCCCCAACCTGTCCTTGGTTCTGTTCACCCCAGAATGACCACTGGGATGATCATGGGCCAAGCTTAAGAGCTTTTCCCGGTACTTAGTTGGAACTACCAACTGTTGTTGAGGATGCCAGCCTTCTTGGTGTCCACCAGAAAGAATCTCCTTATATAAAAGTCCTTGTTCTACAACAGGGGTCTCAAACTCTAATGACCCCGAGGGCCGCATGAGGACTAGTGCATTGGCCCGAGGGCCGCATCAGTGACACGCCCCCTTGCTGCCCCTGGCCCCACCCCCAATCCACCCCTTCCATGAGGCCCCGCCCCTGCCCTGTCTCTGTCTCAGGACTAAGGCAGAAGGGCAGGGGAAGGGCAGCCTGCCCTGGCCCTAGTGAAGGGGGGCTCTAGAACCCTGCAGCAGCAGGTGATGCCAGAAGCTGGCATAGCAGAGGAGTGAAGTCAGCGTGAGCTCCCGGGCGGTGAGGGGGCAGCAAGTGAGGGCCGGGAGACACTGGGGGGAGGTGCGTGGGGTGGCTGGGGGGGCCAGGGGAGACCCGGCCCCAAACATTGGGAGCAGCGCACGGGAGCTTAGGCACAGAAAATAACTCGGGAGGGGCGGGGTGAGGAGTTTGGCGGTGACAGGAAGTACCGGGGGGAGCTCCAGGGCCGCCCAGAGGATTCCGGGGGCCCGGGGTCTTCGGCGGGGCCCTTCCGTTCGGGACCCGCTGCCAAAGTGCCACGAAGACCTGCGGCGGGGTCCCGCCGTGGGTCTTTGGGGCAGTTAGGCGGCGGGTCCCGAACGGAAGGGCCCCCGCCGCCAAGACCGGCTGCGCTCGGCGGCGGGTCCCTCTCTTCCCCACCCTGGCCGGTCCCGCTTCCCTTCCCGACCCCCCGGCCCGGCCCCGGCGGGTCCCGCTTCCCTTCCCACCCCCGGCCCGGCCCGGCCCGGCGGGTCCGCTTCCCTTCGGGTCCGCTTCCCGGCGGGTCCCGCTTCCTCCCCTCCCCACGGCCCGGCCCGGCGGGTCCGCTTCCCCTCCCCACGGCCCGGCCCCGCGGGTCCCGCTCCTTCCCCTTCCCCACGGCCCGGCCCGGCGGCTCCGCTTCCACCCAGGCCCGGCCCGGCCCGGCGGCTCCCGCTTCCCTTCCCCCTTCCCCACGGCCCGGCCCCGGCGGCTCCCGCATACCACCCAGGCCCCAGCCCGGCCCCGCCCTGGCGGCACCCGCTTCCCTTACCCGAAGCGTGTCGCTGGCGAGGCCTGAGCTTCATCCGCTCAGCCGCGCGTGGTGAGGGCGGGCTGAGCTCCACGCCCGGCGCAGCGCCGGCAGAGCTCAGCCCCGCCTCCCCACGCGGCTCGGATCGGGCGGCTCAGGCGCCGACGGAGACTCGGCGCTCTATGCGCCGACGCTCCAGGAGAGGGGCGGAGGCGGGAGCCTCCGCTTTTCTCTTGGGGGCCCCTGCGGAGCCCGGGGCAAATTGTCGCCTTTGCCCCCCCCTCTGGGCGGCCCTGGGGAGCTCCGCGGGCCGCAGGGAAGAGCTCCGCGGGCCGCATGTTTGAGACCCCTGTTCTACAACAAACCGGGATCGGTTAGAAGAGCCGAGAGGTGGTGGGTTGCTCCGTGCCGCCGCCCAAGCTTCCTTAAGGCTGTCATCGGCTTCCTGCTCAGTCTGGAACTGTTCCCTTGAGGCTGGAGACACTAGTTCCTCCTTAGACTGTGGACTTGGGCTTGGTCCCTCTGGAAGCGATGTAGGTGATGAGGTTGTTTCCGTTGCCTGTGAACCGCTCTCCGCTGGTGCACTAGGTGATATTTCAGGCTCTGGCTGAGCCTCTTGGGTAGGGTTGTCTGCTGCTTCTGCCAGTTCAGGCCCGCTGGCGCCCTCTGGCGATGGGGTTGGAGACGGGTTTGCAAGCGCTGGCGTCAGTGCTGGCGATGGTTCTGCCGCTGGTTGCTCTTCCAGTTCCGGTTCTGGGACTGGATGCACTATGGCTGTTGTAGTCGTTGGCATGGGATCCGGTTCCACCACCTCTGTCTGGGTCTCTGGTAACACAGACGGGGCCCTGGTGGATGGCTCAGGAACAGGGATGGGAGTGGAAGTTTGTCTGGCCTGGCTGCGGGTGACCACTCTCCCCCTCTTGGCCAACTTCACATGGTTGGCCAAGTTCTCCCCCAGTAGCATGGGGATGGAATAATTGTCATAGACAGCAAAAGTCCACTTTCCTGACCAGCCCTTGTACTGGACAGGCAATTCAGCTGTAGGTAAGGTTACAGATTTTGATATGAATGGAGAAATTGTGATTTTGACCTCTGGGTTGATGAATTTGGGGTCCACTAAGGACTGGTGGATAACTGACACATGTGCCCCGGTGTCTCTCCATGCGGCAATCATCTTCCCGCCCACACTCAAGGTTTCCCTGTGCGCCAGGGGTATTTGAGAGATATCTGGGCCTGGGGATTCTTGGCGTGATGGTGTAATGGACTGTACTCGATTGGAGTTCTTGGGGCAGTTGGCCTTTATATGTCCCAGTTCATTACATTTAAAACATTGCCCAGCTGACGGGTCACTGGGCCGAGGTGGGTTGCTGGAGACTGGTGAGGTGGGACTGTAGGTAGTCTGAGGCTTTCCTTGGGTTGTAGCAGGGGTCTTGGGTGGCCCCCGGTGGTAGGGTTTGTCAGCTTGCCCCTTGTTATATTCACTCTCCTTGATAGTAGTTTTTTTCTTTTCTGCTAAGTCCACCCATCTGCCTCCAATCTCCCCTGCCTCTGTTACATCTTTGGGCTCTCTATCTAGGATGTACCGTTCTATTTGCTCAGCAACACCATCTAAGAACTGTTCCATTTGCATCAGGTGGGCCAGGTCTTCTAGAGATTGAATCTTCAGTCCTGACATCCATGCAGCCCAATTCTTTCTAATGTAGTAGGCGTGTCTGGGGAATGACACATCTAGTTTCCACTTTAGGGCTCTGAACCACCGACGGGCATGTTCAGGTGTTAGCCCCATCCTGATTCTGGCCTTTGTTTGAAACAGTTTATAATTGTTCATGTTTTCCTTAGGCATTTCAGCTGCCACTTCTGCTAAGGGTCCACTGAGCTGTGGCCTCAGCTCTATTATGTACTGGTCTTCAGGGATGCTGTACCCATGGCAGGTCCTTTCGAAATTTTCCAAGAAGGCCTCAGTGTCATCACCTGCCATGTAGGTGGGAAATTTCCTGGGATGGGGAACAGTGCCTGGAGAAGGGTTGTTGGGGTTGGCTGGAACATTCTGCTTAGCCTTCTCTAATTCCAGAGCCTGTTTCTGTATTTCCAGTTCTTTCTTTTAACTCCATTTGTCTCCTGTGGTTAGCCTCTTCCCTGGCCATTTCTGCTTTCATTAGTTCCATCTGTCTTTGATGTTCTTTGTCTTTTTCTGTTGCTTGCATTCTAGCCAGTTCGAGTTTCTCAACGGTTTCACTGGTACTCATGTTTCTGTGCTTTCTGGTGCTGGCCACACCCCTCCGCAGTCAGTGACTTAACTGTTTTGCTTGGTTCAGTTGCTTGGATTACAAGTTCCTACCCCTTTCTACTCCCGACTGAATAAAAAGTAAACAAACTTTTCATTTGCAAATGTGGTGCTGGTTGTTCGCTGGCAGAGAAAAGACCAAAAAAAAAAAACTGGTTTGTCCTGTTTCTAGCAATTGCTAATGCTCTCTCAGTGGGAATCTTTCTAACAAAGCTTGTTAGGCAAACAAAGGTTTTCTTCGGGGTATCTCTCCTTCACTGTTTCCCCAGCATCTCAAAGGAGGAAAAAAAAATCTGGCTTTTGGTTCCTAAAAAATCCCAACCGCTGCCTACCATGTCATAGGTTTATTCCCCACTTTGAACTTTAGCGTCCACAAGATGGGGACCTGCATGGACTCCTCTAAACTAAAATCCTAGTTTAGATCTGGTAAAGCTGCCACCAGCCAGATTTTTAGTGTCTGGCACACTCCCTGTTCCCCCTAACTTTCCCTGGGAACACAGATCCAAACTCCTTGAATCACAACACAAAGGGAATTAAACCATTCCCCCACCTTCCTCCCCCTCCCCTAGTCATTGGGAAAGGTACCTTGAATCAAACCAAGAGAGATTCCCTATCCCCCTTCCCTTCCCTTCCCCTGAAAATCCAAACAAGGGAAGAAATCAATAAAGTTCTAAAAAGAAAAGGATTTTATTAAAAGAAAGAAATTACTCTATCTCTAACACCAGGATGGAAAAAATTACAGGGTCTAACATAAAACTGGAGAGACTCCCCCCCCCCCCCCTCAGAATAATCAAAGTAACAGCAAACAGAAATAAAGATATTTTTCCAGCAAACACACAAGTGCAAATGCAGAAATTAATTATAAGACTAATCTGCCTTTCTAATGCTCACTATACTGGATAGTAGGAAATACGTCAGGAAAACTTGGAGATATGTCTGGCCTCTCTTAGATCCAAAGAGAGAATGGCAACCCAAACAAAGAACACAGACAAAGACTTCCCTCCACAGAGATTTGAAATTATCTTGCCCTTTGATTGGTCCTCTGGTCAGGTGTTCATCAGGTTACTGAGCTTGTTAACCCTTTACAGGTAAAAGACCTTAACCCTTAACTATCTGTTTATGACAATGGGCAAGCACACTCATAGAAAATCAGGGTTGGAAGGGAACTCAGGAGGTCATCGAGTCCAACCTCCTGTTCAAAGCAGGACCAATCCCCAGATTTTTATCCCAGTTCCCTAAAGGCCCCCTCAAGGATTGAACTCACAACTCTGGGTTTAGCAGGCCAATGCTCAAACCACTGAGCTATCTCACCCCCCCCAGTTCTAAGTGGGTGATTTAAAACCACATATTGTGAGTACATACCAAATGTTTAGCACAGGGGTCAGCAACCTTTGAGAAGTGGTGTGCTGAGTCTTCATTTATTCACTCTAATTTAAGGTTTTGCGTGCCAATAATACATTTTAACGTTTTTTAGACGGTCTCTTTCTATAAGTCTATAATATATAATTAAACTATTGTATTTAAAGTAAATAAGGTTTTTAAAATGTTTAAGACGCTTCATCTAAAATTAAATTAAAATGCAGAGCCCCCCAGACCAGTGGCCAGGACCCAAGTAGTGAGTATGCCACTGAAAATCAGCTCACGTGCTGCCTTCGGCACACGTGCCATAGGTTGCCTACCTCTGGTTTAGCATATTTTTCTGTTTTAACTTCTGCAAAATGATTTGAAACATTTGAAATACTTTACAGTTCACTTTGCACTGACTGGATCACTGCTGGTGTTGATGTCAAAAGGGATAGGTTTTCCAAATAAATCTGTCTGTTTGATCGGAAACTCTGCTGCTAGTTCAACATTATTGATGTTAAATAATTGCTAAAATTTGATTCCTCTGCATATGTTACCATTGTGGGAAGGCTAATTTACACATGTGGCAGTTGTATAAATAGTCATACTTTTATAGTTTCCCTAAAAGAAGGAGACTTATCAGGGTGAAACTTGACAGTCTTAGTCTGAGTCCCTTAATTAGTTCATCTGTGTATGTTTTTGTTTTAAAAAAAAAGTGTGTGTGTGTGAGAGAGAGAGAGAGAATACATCACTGCTAAAAAGGCTTTTTATCTGATTTTATAACTCTTGGCCATGCTACACATTTGATGTCCTCCCGCTTGAGTCAAGTAACTGGTTATATGCTGGAGACTTTAAAAAGTAGCTGTACTGAGTGGCAATCCATTATCCTATTTCAGCTGCAGGTTTCATGGTGGAACCTGCCTTTCTACCTAAGGCAACTGAATTATGAAAAACCCATTGTCAACAATTGATGCAATGTATGGTTTGTTTGTGATGAGAAGTTTGAGGGACCATGTTGAGTCTGGTATTTAATATTGTTGCTAAACAGGCTTAATCTGGGGACGTTTTATTCCCCCACTTCCCTGATAATGGTGTGCAAATCAGACATGCGTGCATGCATGCAAAGGTGGAACTGGCAGAAATAGAAGGGCAGAAGTAAGTATTTCCATCTTAGTGCTTTAAGGTGGGCATTTAAAAAGTGTTTGAGACTTGAGAGCACAAGAGCCGTTGCAAGTCAGTGCATATTGTGCCCCTAAGTCAGTTAAATGTTTTAGCAGATCCCACCGTATGGCTTTGTTTTCACTAAGTAAAAGAGGGGAGTTAACTCGAGTTAGCTAACATGAGGTAAAATCTTAGTGAAGACAAGTCAGTTTAGTTTTCACGTGAATTAGCAGGTCAATCCAGGGTAACCGTAGGCTTCCCTCTAGTCTTTAACTCTGTTTGCTAACACACGTGAAAGCTACAGACTGCATGTCTTAGCTAACTTGAGTTAAAATCCTAGTTAACGTGAGTTAAGAACACACTTTTTTCAAAGTGAAACACCTTTAGCCTCTACCCCATCAGATTAATAGATTCCAAAGCCCAAAGGGTCCATTGTGATCATCAAGTCTGACCTCTTGTATAACTTCACCAAAATGAAATAAAGCATTCAGGAAATGCATGGGATACCAGAGACTTAGAGGACATAGTATAATTTTTCTACCAAAGTGAACATTTTAAGCAAAGGAAGCGAGTAAGTTTCATCCTGTAAATTTAAATTGCTGACTCAGTGGCCTATAGCAATTTATTTCCACTAATTTGCCAGATAAATCTTAATCAAAGATTATCTTCCAGCAACTGTACATTGAAGGATGTAATCAGCCAGAAAACTTTACCGCCTGATGAAGGTTTTATGTGCCATGTCTCTCCCCCTCCCCCTGCAATCCAGTCAGGTTTGAAAACAGTGTATCCTCTTATATGAATAATGGCTAATATCCTAAATCCAACACCCTTTTTTAAAAGCTACTCATTGCACCACCAAAGTTGTATAGCTAGACAATGTTTCTTCAGAGATCGTTCAATCATGAAAAAATGGACTCCAAGGTAATTTTCATCTGGAGTCCCAGTATGTAGGGCTGCCTATTAAAAAATGAATGAAGAAATTAGGCAGACTATACAGAAAAAAGAAAGGATAGGAAAACTAACAGTCTGAAACTTAATACTGACCACCTACTTTCAGAAGCACAAGAGGACTTTATACCTCATTTTCAGCCCATTTTACTATGCTGTCATACCTGTGAGGTTGCTACCATCTGCCTTCATAATGAGAGTATGGCATCTACTTAATTCTGTTTGCTTCTAAACAAGTACTACAGAAATCTTGACAGTCAAAAAAATGAGTATCGAGGAAGAGGGAATCAGTCCCCGGTAAATGAAAGTTATGCTGCTACTTACAGAAATGCTGGGAAACTAAGCCAGTGTTTATCTGCTAACTTCAGATTTTTTCTTATGAACAATTGGACGCTGGATAAGTATCTAAAGCCTTCATGACCATCAGGCAAACCAGCTGTGCCTTTTCTGCATTGGAGAAGGAATTTGGAATGATCAATAAAAGCACCTTTTATAGTAGTCATGAAAAATAAGCTTTGTAGAGTACGTGTGTGTGCCTTACAAAAACTATCACTATAACTGGTGTATTTGATGTATATATTTTCAGATGGTCTTAGTGGTAGTTATAACACTGCAAATAGGGAATTAACCTTATCGTAGTAAATAGTTTCTTTAAAATTGAAACAGGAGGAGGATTTTTCCTATTAAATTATTTTAAAGAAACCCCTACCTTAATAGACACATAACAATAAATACATACTATCCTCCCCTCTGTCCTTAGCATTTTTCCAGCCTCTGGTGTTGGCACACAGGAAGTGATTAGGGTCCCTTGCTGCAAATGGAGGGTGTGGTCATGCAGCCTGGCTGTAATTTAGGCAGGGAGGAATGCCTGATGACTTGACTTCCTTATAGCCTTTCATGGTATTGTTTTTCTATTAAGATAACAACAGCACCCTGCCCAGATTGGGGCCTTGTTTGATTGGGCACTGTGAGCAAACAGGATAAGAGACAGCTCCTGCCCCAAAGAGGGAATAGAGGGAGGGGATGAGACATAAAGTAGAGGGAACAATGTGTTAGCCTATGACTATTTTGTTCATTCTGTGACTTCTGTTGTTTTATCCCCTCCACATGAAAACCTATTCACAAAATTTCCAACAGCCAAAGGAGAGATGTTGGAGGCAGGGGTGTGGGTGAAGGATAGACGTCAGAGACTAGAAGGAAGGGGTTGGAACAGTTAGCACTGGGTGTCTGTGTAAAGTTTTTACTTTGGAGACACACACACAAACCCCCACCCACCATTGGGGCCCAGAGGGCCATCGGTGTCTGGTAATCCCTCATGCAGATGCTTCTCTTTGCTTCTGCTGGCTAAGTCTCTGGGTAGATCAAGTGAGGATTTTTTTTTTCTTTGAGCTCAGATGCCCCTTCCCACACAGTTAAGGCTGAATGGAGCCTGATGCCCCTGGAGCGGGGTTTTTCTTTGTGCTGTTCTGCTGCTGGGGAGAGGGGCGAAACTCATTTTTAGACCTGGATAAAATTAACTTCTGGTGCAAGTTAGTTGGGAAGGAGATGCACGCAATCTGGTTGCATCCTTCTGAATAAATTGGGCAAAAATTTATAGAAAAATAATCACAGAGAAAACAGAGACAAAAGGAGACTCTGGGCCAGATTTTCAAAGGTATTTTGGTGTCTAAAAGTGCAGATAGGTGCCTGGTGGAATTTTCAAAAGCATTGAAATAGTGTAGGCCTACTTCAGTGCTTTTGAAGATTCAGCTAGGCATCTGTCTGCACCTTTAGGCAACAGAATACCTTTGAAAATTTGGCCCTATGCTCCTTGGTGTAAGGGGTAGTCTAAGACCCATCCAAGGGCTTAGGGCTTATGTGTTCTACGGTAGTACAAGGTAGAATCTTACAGAGATTCCTGTTTTTTCTGAGCCAGGGCTCCAGATAATAAAAAGGATGGTCATCAGCAGAATCCTGCAGGTTTGGCATCTGCTCCTATATGACTGTCTGCCTCCTGCTTTTCTGTTCCATGCTCTGAGCAAACTGTTTGACAGCCTCCCAGGCCCTGGAGCATACTAGCCTTACAGGGAGTAAGCCTCAGGTGGACCTGCTCTCTCTTTCACGCTAGGTTTCCAGCTCCTGCTTTCATGCACAACTCACTTTAATTGTGAAGCTTCCCCCACAAACCTGTATATGCATGGAAGTGTCTGTGTAGGTGAGGGCAAGCTTGATTAGTGAGCTAGTCTGCATGTGAACGTATAGGTTATTTTAAAACCTTACCTACACCTGAAAATTCACTAGTCTGCTCCGCTAGCACAAGTGTTTTGTCTCATTCATGCTTCACAAATTAAAGATAACATCTAGTAGGAGTTGATTATTAAATATAGAGATCCTTCCAATATCCATACTGGTAGGGATTGGCTTTGTGTTTGTCCATCCTTTCCTCCCCCACCCCCAGACAGACTTACCCCAGAAGGTAGGAAAAAGAAACTTAATTTCCTTTCACTTTTGCAAATGCTAATAAATATACATCAGTTTGTTTTCTCGCATCAGCCACTGTATATATAAATCATAAATGTAGGCACTACTCATTGAGCAAATGCTAGATTCTATACAAGTTACAGTAAGAAACAGACCTTTCTGATCTCAGAAGGGAACGAGACCTAGGGAAAAGGCCTCTCTGTTATGGGTCACTATTGAAGGAAGGAGTTTCTGTAATGCAGTTTTACAGTGAGTGTAACTGGTATCTAAAATGAAGCACTTTGTACTGAGAGAAGGGGCAGGGATTGACAATCCAGTCGCTGATAGTTATTAGGAAATATTTCCTGATTAGCAGGGGGCTTGCCTGTTAGCTTCTAGAGAATGTAATCTTTAACTTAATAAAATTAAGCTGTTATCCGTTATGGCTGTGAAGTAAACCTTCCAAAATGAAGTGCTTGTAAACAGATGCAGTGCTGTGTAGTGCCTAATATCAGTTTATATTGATAAGGCAATCTTAAACTGATAGTATTCACACAGTGTGTTTATCCCAATTTAACTAAATGGATTTAGGAACTGATTCAGTTAATGGCTCTATGTAGACTGGGCCTGAGGTAAAATATCACATAGTGGACTCCCCATAGTGGGATACCATAGCGATCAGTGGTGAGGAGGAGGAGAAAACACTGCATATCAGACAGTTGTAGATAATAAATTAGTAGAAATGAAAACTTAGTGAGGACAAAGATAAAATAAATGAATGTAGTGAGGTTAGATACGGTTACAGGAATTTGCATGAACTTCAGCTTGGAAGAATGCAACTATAGATAGATATGTGGGCAAATGGCCTCCAAACTAGAGGGGGAGGGAAGGGCCTTGGAAACAGGAATGAAGAAAGTGACAGTGGACAGGCAGTCTAATAAGAGTTTGCAATGCAGTCTGGCAGTCAGAAAGCCGTTATGATTTTGGGGTGCATACACCAAGGGAACACATCACAAGAGAAGGGATATGATGCTGAAACTGCATCTGGAATATCTTATTCATTTTTGAGCATCTTATCAGAAAGGTGAGAGGTTTGAGAGGAGCAACAAGTACCTGGGCTGGAGGGATTATCATGTGAAGAAAGAATGAAAAGAATTAAATCCAGGTGTACTGTAAGACTTGACTGGGCTACAGCTAAAGTACGAGGGAGCGTTATCTTCAAATATTTACAGTGTAAATTTAAGATGTAAAATTATATATGGTAAAATAATGGATAAGGATAAAATGAAAGTGAGTAATGGGAAAAACTGATAGTGATGAGATCTAGAAGACTAGAATAGGTTTGAGGGAATGGGTGGAAGCACCTTTGCTTGAAACATTTAAAATTATCCTAGAAAAAGAACTGACAGATGCATTGCAATGAACAATCCTGCATTAGCATGGCTTAGAGTTAGTTTAGCATGGTCTTTCCCATCTTTAATATCTATTATGTTAATTATATTAGTAGCTGAAAAATGACTGGAGGATAACTAACGTGATGCCAATTTTTAAAAAGGGCTCCAGAGATGATCCAGGCAATTACATGCCAGTAAGCCTGACTTCAGTACCGGGCAAACTGTTTGAAACTATAGTAAAGAACAGAATTGTTAGATACAGAGATGAATTAGGACTGTCAATTGCAGTTAACTCAAGCGATTAACTAAAAAAATTAATTGCAATTAAATTAATCTTGATTACTTGCACTGTTAAATAGAATACCAATTGAAATTTATTAAATATTTGTGGATTTTTTTCTATGTTTTCAAATAAATTGATTTCAGTTCCAACACAGTACCAAGTGTATAGTGCTCACTTTATATTTATTTTTGATTACAAATATTTGCACTGTAAAAACGATAAAAGAAATAGTACTTTTCAGTTCACCTCATACGGGTACTATAGTGCAATGTCTTTGTCCTGAAAGTGTAATTTACAAATGTGGATTTTTTTTGTTTGTTCCCTAACTGCACTCAAAAACAAAACAATGCAAAATGTTAGAGCCTATAAGTCTTCTAAGTCCTATTTCTTGGTCAGGCAATCGCTGAAACAAGTTTGTTTACATTTTCAGGAGATAATGCTACCTGCTTCTTATTTACAATGTCACCTGAAAGTTAGAACAGGCATTCACATGGCACTTTTGTAGCAGGTGTTGCAAAGTATTTACAGTAACTCCTTGTAACAGGGCGATACTCACCCCTGCGGCGCCTCCTACTGGTTACTCCGGGAATTAGCTCTTCTTCCAGTCCGGAGCGCTTCCTGCAGGCCAGTGATCCACCTGTTTTGCTCTCAGCACTGTGTTCCTCCCTGGACCCGGTGCCCCTTTAACTATAACTGGGTCTCCTCCTCCCAGGGGAGCCCCACCCTACTATCCCCACTTTGCCTCAGTAGTGGCCACTGACAGTCATGGTCTAGCTCCACACCCTGGGGCAGACTGCCGCATCGGCCCACTCATCACAGGCAAAAGGGGTTTGGACCTGCTGCTTTACCTACTCCTGGGTTGTCCCTTGCAACCCCCAGTACCTCTTGCCCTTTCCTAGGCCGCAGCCTGGGGCTTTCCAGGCTGGAGCTTCCCTAGCTCCTCAGCCCTTCCCCAGCCCTGCTTCACCATAGGTACCTTTTCAACCTCTAAGCAGCCAGGCCCATCTCCCTCTGGAAGCAGAGAGAGACTGACTGCTCCTGGCTTCCCTGCCTTCTTATAAGCCCTGTTCAGTTTGGGGCGTGGCCTCCAGCTGCAGCCACTTCCCCAATCAGCCCAGCCAAAAAGCCCCTTCCCAGGGCTGTTTTAAAGCCCCAAAGGGCAGGAGCGGGTAGCCACCCCGCTACACTCCTCAATTAACATTCTAGTTCACGTTCCTGAAAAACGTGACTTTAAGTGAAACAATGTTAAGCAAATCCAATTTCCCCATAAGAATTAATGTAAATGAGGGGGCTAGGTTCCAGGGGAAACTTTTCACCAGACAAAAGACATTATGTGCAGTTTGACTCATAGTTGTGACTAGGCAAGTGAATATCCTCTGGTGAGGGGAGTGGGCCAACAACACCCCCACTCATAGGCCTGCAGAGTTCTCCCTGTATAAGCTCTGCCAGTTTGGGCTCAACATGGGAGCCAGGCAGAGCAGGCAAGCCGCAGCACATGGGAAGGATGCAGCACAGTGTTCCTTTCTAAGTACCCAATGGGATGTGTCTGGCCATTTGAGCAGCAGATCACACAAATGCCTGCTCCAGTTAGTCACTGAACACCCCCTTATCCCCCGGGGTTCTGGGGAGACCTGTTGTCTCTGAAGGGAACTAATCTGCCAGGTTGCATGGCATGCTCGGGATGCACAACACAGAGACACTGGACCTCTATATCACTGCAGAGCTGGAGACAGCCATAGGCTTCTGGGGCCACAGGTGCCACATTTCAAACTGCTGGGGTGTGCTCATCCCCTGGCTCTGCCCCCACTCCACCCCTTCACTCAAGGCCCTACACCGCCTCTTTCTGCCCCCTCCCCTGAGCACACTGGGTCATCATTCCTCCCCACCTCCCTTCCAGCCTCCTTGCATGCTGCAAAACAGCTGATTGCAGCGGGCGGGACACGCTGATTTGCGGGGCCTGCTGGAGGGGGGGAGGTAGAGGGCGTTAGAACATTGCGCAACTTTAAACGAGCATGTTCTCTGATAAACAGCGACTTAATAACAAAACAACTTTAACTGGGAAGACTAATTGAGGAGTTACTGTATGCGCCAGATACACTACACCAGGGGTCAGCAACCTTTCAAAAGTGGTGTGCCGAGTCTTCATTTAGTCACTCTAATTTAAGGTTTTGCGTGCCAGTAGTACATTTTAACGTTTTTAGAAGGTCTCTTTCTCTAAGTCTATAATATATAACTAAACTATTGTTGGATGTAAAGTAATTAAGGTTTTAAAAAATGTTTAAGAAGCTTCATTTAAAATTAAATTAAAATGCAGAGGCCCCGGACCAGTGGCCAGGACCAGGGCAGTGAGAGTGCCACTGAAAATCACCTTCGGCACGTGTGCCATAGGTTGCCTACCCCTGCACTACACATTCATATTCCCCATTATGCTTCGGCCACCATTCCAGAGGACGTTTTTCCGTGCCATTGATGCTCATTTAAAAAAAAATGCATTAATTAAATTTCTGACTGAACTCCTTGGGGGAGAATTGTATGTCTCCTGTTCTATTTTACCTGCATTCTGCCATATATTTCATGTTATAGCAGTCTTGGATGATGACCCTGCAGATGTTCATTTTAAGAACAGTTTCACAGCAGATTTGATAAAATGCAAAGAAAGTACACCTCTACCCCGATATAACGCAACCTGATATAACACAGATTCAGATATAACACGGTAAAGCAGCGTTCTGGGGGGATGGGGCTGCGTGCTCCGGTGGATCAAAGCAAGTTCAGTATAACACAGTTTCACCTATAATGTGGTAAGATTTTTTTTAGCTCCTGAGGACAGCGTTATATCGGGGTAGAGGTGTACCAATGTGAGATTTCTAAAAATAGCTACAGCACTGATGCTTGCTTTCAGAAGTCTTAAAAGAGCAATAATCCAATGTGGAAACTACAGAACCCGAGCCACCAAAAAAGAAAATCAACCTTCTGCTGGTGGCATCAGACTCAGATGATGAAAATGAACATGTCGGTTTGCTCTGCTTTGGATTGGTACCAAGCAGAACCCGTCGTCAGCATGGATGCATGTTCTCTGAAATGGTGGTTGAAGCATAAAGGGACATATGAATCTTTAGCGCATCTGGCACATAAATATCTTGCCACGCTGGCTTACAACAGTGTCATGCAAATGCATGTTCTCGACACTGTAAACAAGAAGTGGGAAGCATTATCTCCTGCAAATTGTAACCAGACTTGTTTGTCTGAGTGATTGGCTGAACAAGAAGTAGGAGTGAGTGGACTTGTAGGGTCTAAGGTTTTACATTTTGTTTTATTTTTGAATGCAGTTATTTTTTGTATGTAATTCTACATTTGTAAGTTCATCTTTCATGATAGAGATTGAATTACAGTACTTGTATTGGGTGATTTGAAAAATACTGTTTTTGTTTTTTACAGTGCAAATATTTGTAATAAAAATAGTGAGCACTGGAGACTGCGTGTTCTGTGGTGTAATTTAAATCAATATATTTGAAAATGTAGAAAACATCCAAAAATATTTAAATAAATGCTATTCTGTTTAACATGATTATTCATGCAATTAATCACAATTAATTTTTTTAATCACTTGACTGCCCTAAGATGAACATAATTTGTTGGAGAAGAGTCTACATGGTTTTTGTAAAGGGAAAATCATGCCTCACCAGTATACTAGAATTTGTTGAGGGGGGTCAACAAGCATATGGACAAGGGGGATCCCGTGGATATAGTGTACTTAGATTTGCAGAACGCCTGTGACAAGGTCCCTCACCAAAGGCTCTTAAGCAAAGTAAGCTGTCCTGGTATAAGAGGGAAGGTCCTCTTATGGATAAGTATTTGGTTAAAAGATAGGAAACAAAAGGTAGGAATAAATGTTCAGTCCCCAGGGGTCTGTACTGGGACCAGTACTATTCAACATATTCATAAATGATCTGGAAAAAATGGTAAACAGTGAGGTGGCAAAATTTGCAGATGATACAAAACTACTCAAGATAGTCCAGAGCAGACTGTAAAGAGCTACAAAGGGATCTCACAAAACTGGATGAGTGGGCAACACAATGGCAGATGAAATTCAGTGTTGATAAAGGCCAAGTAATGTACATTGGAAAACATATCCCAACTATAGATGTAAAATGATGGGTCTAAATTAGCTGTTATCACTCAAAGAGATCTTGGTGTCATTTTGGATCGTTCTCTGAAAACATCCACTCAATATGCAGTGGCAGTCACAAAAAA
This sequence comes from Mauremys reevesii, assembly GCF_016161935.1. Taxonomy (NCBI): domain Eukaryota; kingdom Metazoa; phylum Chordata; order Testudines; family Geoemydidae; genus Mauremys; species Mauremys reevesii. The sequence goes on along the minus strand of NC_052648.1, from coordinate 15,644,415 downwards.
GCTAACAAAATGTTGGAAATCATTAAGACAGAAAATACCATATTGCTTCTATATAAATCCATGGTATGCCCATATCTTGAATATTGTGTGCAGATGTGGTTTCTCCATTTCAAAAAAGATAAATTGGAATTGGAAAAGGTTCAAAAAAGGGCAACAAAAATGCTTCGGGGTATGGAACGGCTTCCGTATGAGGAGAAATTAATAAGATTGGGAATTTTCAGCTTGGAAAAGGGACGACTAAGGGAGGATGTGAATAGAGGTCTATAAAATCCTGAGTGGTATAGAGAAAGTAAATAAGTGTTCTTCGAGTGATTGCTCCTATGCATTCCAGTTAGGTGTGCGTGCGCCGCGTCGGAACATTTTTACCCTAGCAACACTCGGTGGGTCGGCTGGGCGCCCCCTGGAGTGGCGCCGCTGTAGCGCTAGATATATACCCCAGCCGACCCGTCTGCTCCTCAGTTCCTTCTTACTGCCCGTGACGGTCGTTGGAACAGTGGAGTGCTTAGTTGACCTCCACAGCCCTAGCTTTTCACTGCTTTCTATCTCATACTCGTTGTATATAGTTCTTAAATAGTTAGATTAGTTTAAATAGTTTGTTGTAATTAGTGTATAGTTAGTTAGGGGAAATCGAGGGGTCTAGCCCTTCTTTTTCCCTCCCCGGTGCGGGCTCATGCCCAAGGCACCGGGATTTAAGCCATGCTCGGCCTGCCAGCGGCCCATGCCGATTGGAGACCCTCACGACTCCTGCCTGCGGTGCTTAGGAGAGTCTCATCTCACCGATAAGTGCCGCATTTGCAAATCCTTTAAGCCAAGGACAAAGAAGGAGCGGGACTTTCGTTTGAAGCAGCTCCTGATGGAGTCGGCACTTAGCCCTGCGGTGCCGACACCAGCTGCTCCACAGACCTCTTCGGTGCGGAGCGCTCCGGCAGTTCCTGGCCATTCCGGTACCGAGGCCATGAAGGAAAAATCATGAGTGGTATAGAGAAAGTAAATAAGTGTTATTTACTCATAACAAGAACTAGGGGTCATCAAATGAAATTAGTAGGCAGCAGGTTTAAAACAAAAAGAAATATTTCTTTACACAACGCACAGTCAATCTGTGGAACTCTTTGCCAGAGGCTGTTGTGAACACCAAGACTATAACAGGGTTCAAAAAAGATCTAGATAAATTAATGGAGGATAGGTCCATCAATGGCTATTAGCCACGATGGGCAGGGATGTTGTCCCTCGCTTCTGTTTGCCAGAAGCTGGGAATGGGCAATAGGGGATGGATCACTTGATGATTACCTGTTCTGTTCATTCCCTCTGGGGCATCTGGCATTGGCTACTGTCATAAGACAGGATACTGGGCTAGATGGACCATTGGTCTGACCCTGTATCACCATTATGTTCTAAAAAAAAAAAAAAATGCAAAAAGGGGCAAGAAATGTAGAGAATCCATCATAAGGATGGATGAGACACAGAGCATGGATCTGTTACGGAAACAAAATCAATAGTTTCCTTTAGACTTGCATTGAAGTGGGTCTTGGAGGCTTCTCTTTCCTTAGGGGCAGAAATATGAGCTTCATGTCATTTAGAATTAGTAAACTTTAGTGGCATGTTACTTGAAGTGTATGTAAAACAGATGTGTGCATATGTCAAATCGTCAAAGGGTCAGGGCCATATTTTAAAATGTGTTTAGGCAGCTAAAGATGCAGTTAGGTCCCTAGTGGTATTTTCAAAAGTGTCTAGATTCCTAATTCCCATTGATTTAAAGCAGTTAGGTGCCTATGTGCTTTGGAAAATCCCATTAAGCACCTATCTGCATTTTAGCTGCCTTTAAAACTCTGGCCCCTGCTGTTTAGAGTGGCATCTCTGAATCTTGTAATTATAGTATCATGATCAGTATCACTACAACCAGCTATGAATAGCAACAGTGAGTTGAAGTGCTGCCAAGCCACATCCATCTGGTGATATTTTGAAGACATATTGCACATTTTATACAAATCTGTTGTTGGTACTCCTAATGCATTTAACTGCATAAGGTTTGTTTATCGTTTCTTCATCGTTATCCCAAGTAACAGGCAACATAAGAGCTGCCAGAGCACAGCTCATAATTCATAACATCACATTTTAATGAAGAAAAATAAATAAACCACGCAAAAGCTACGGTGCTATGTTAGTATGTAACCAAACTAATTGCATTAGACCTGCTCTATTCAATATGTTGAAAAACAAGGCTTTGTGCTGACCAAAGCTAAGGTACACTTGGCTCTTGTGTACATATTTATGTACTCAAGCTAGAATAGCCTGACAAAATTGTCATGGAAGTTTACCATTCGAGACATAAAAGCTGCTCTTCCACTCTTGACCAAATAATGAAATGAAATGAATAATGAATGAGTAATAAATGGTAAAACATCCTTTGTTTTTTTGACTGTCGGTCAAAAAATCAATTGTGCTGAATATGTGGGTAGTAGAATTTTGCATAAGGATGCTACTTATCATTTACATAGCACTTTCCATCTCAAAGTCTTGTGCAAATGTGAGTGTGAATCCTCCCCATTGTATAGATAGATAAATTAAGCCAGAGATGTTTGTGACTTCTTTAAAGTGAAAGAACTTCTATTCCTGAACCTAGATATCTCTGTACCAAACATGGAGAAATTTATTGGAAACAGAGGTTTTGTCTACATTCAGAAATTTTGCTCTAGGTTAGCTACATTGCTGTAGTTACGCACTATGATGCAGCTCCTTATATAGACATGCTGCACTGACACACAGTGGGGCTTACGCAGGTGTAAGTTAATTCCAGCCCCAGTGTGTGCTGCTGCAAGGGGTCTAGGTATAAGGAGTTTCTACAGTGTTGCTATTAGGGCTAAGTTTCTGACTGTTGACAAATCCTCTGTTTCTAAGAAACTTCTTGTGTGGCACACAGGTGTGTACCTACAGTTGTACGTAATTCCTTAATGTAGACAAGTGCAATGCAGGGCAGAGTTGCACATCTCTTTTCAGACACGGAAACCAGTGAATTGATTTTACACGTTTCCTTAGCTGTCCACTGCTGGTTTCTCTTCCAGAACATAACCAAGTTCCCAGAAGATGAAAACAAAGTGTGTTAAGAGCTGTGGTAAAATCCACAGTGCTGTAAGTTTGCTTTAGTCATTTAGTGAACAGTTCTTTTAAGTCTCTCAAGAATTAAACTGGCATTTATAATTTTATGATTGTGCTTATATATATAAATGAGCATGACTAGGACTGAGCATGAGAGTCAGTAGAAGTGCCACAGAGAAATTGGACATGGAGATTAATGGAATGAGACTAAAGTGGACTGACCAGTTCAAGTACCTTGGTGGCTGGATCATGGAAGATGGTGAGCGTGAACGTGAGATGCAATTGTCACAGTTTGGGGTGCAGTCCAGATCAGTGAGGGGTTGTATCACCACCTGCACTGTAACCTTGGCTGCCTCACAATGCCTTGCTCTTGTAGCTCCCAACATGGGTTGCTCACAAACAGCCAAACAGTTACATCCTGAGTGTCCTGTGTATAGCTGATGTCCTGGTCCAGCAACTCTGACCCCAGTGGACTGTCAGCAACACATCAGCCACACTCTGACTTCCAGCAGCCTTGGTTGTTGGGTGACCCCAACACATTCTTAGTCCTGAGTTTTCTCCAAAATGTGTGATCTGCATTGCCCAACCCTCTCCTGGACAGCTCAGAAACATCTCTACCTCGATCTAACGCTATCCTCGGGAGCCAAAAAATCTTACCGCGTTAGAGGTGAAACCGCGTTATATCGAACTTGCTTTGATCCATCAGAGTGTGCAGCCCCGCCCCCCTGGAGCACTTCTTTACTGCATTATATCCGAATTCGTGTTATATCAGGTCGCGTTATATCGAGGTAGAGGTGTATTATAGGTTCATCACCCCTGTTAAGAGGTCAATATCCCAACAGCTTGCTACTTTAAATGGTGTTAACAGCTCAGTTTAAACACAGCACTGGATTAGTTTTGATTAAAAAATAAAAAGTTTAACTACAAGAGAGATTTTGAGTATAAATATATTGTATAAAGTCAGAACTGGGTACAAGAGAAATAAAGATGAAATGTTTTCTGATGGCTAAAACTTAACAAACCTTACAACATTGCTAACCAAATTTTCACGTCAGGATCCTGGTTCCTTCCTCTTAGGTGAACAAGAGGGAGAGAGAGAGAGATAACGTGGGGTGGGTTTGCTCTTCGCTTTTATATTCCAGTCAACCTTTGTAATGCATTTTTATGAGGGTGACTCTTAGGTAAAGTTCCTTCTGACTGTGAGGATAGAGATTTGGAGTCTTGTGGTGAAAGAGGTTCCATATTGTTCCTTGCTAAAATGCAGATCGATCTATTCCTGCCCCCCTTTGTTGCCAAAGAATGGCCACTTGACCAGTGATTGCCAATCACCTTTGATGACACTGGACTCGAGGTGTTAGCTTGTCCTTTGTCTTTAAGAAACCAGTTTTCCCCTTCTTGCTGTTCTGATGTCCCTGTTTGCTACTTATATGTAAATTGAGGTAAACACACATTCTTCAGGTTGATGGTGCTTATATGTATTCCGGTGTGTATGCGCCAGAGCCAGAAGGTTTTCTTAGCAGTGTCCGTTGACCCACACATGCATCGTGTGTCCCCTTTGTGCTCCCAGTTATAATAGGTTATAATAGACTATGTGCGTCAACGCCTCTCCAGTTCCCTCTTACCACCACATTGCCTGAGTCAGAACCCTGTTTCTTTGTGGTCTTAGTCTTTTAGCTAAGAGAGTGACATACTTTGTTTGCAGGTAACCAAATTAGCTAACACACATGAACTAGTATTAATGAGGGATTTTAACTTCCCTGATAGCTGTTGGAAGACTGTTGCAGCAAAACATAATACGTCCTGCAAATTCTTAGCGTGTAGGAGACAGCTTTCTGATTCAGAATGTTGAGGGAATAGCTTGCGTATTGTCAATTTTGGATCTGTTTTTGACCAACCGGGATGAATTACTTGTGAACATGAAGATGGTCGGGAACTTGGGAGGAAGTGATCATGATCTGATAGCATTCAAGATCGTATAGAAAGGAGGACATGAGAACAGCAAAAGGACGACACTGGACTTCAGAAAGGCAGAATTCAACCGGCTTAGAGAAGTAGTAGTCAAGGTCCCATGGAAAGACCAATTGAAGAAAAGGAGTCAAAAGGGGCTGGCAGTTCTTAAAAGGTGTAATACTAGAGGCTCTTCTGTGTCAAGCTATTTCTGACACTGAAGAAAGATAACAGCCACAGGAGGCCAGTTCGGCTACACAAGGAACTTTTTAGCTATCTAAAAACCAAGAGGGATACATGCAGGAAATGGAAGGAGGGGCATGTCACCAATGAAGTATACATGGGCAAGTGTTTAGGGACAAAATCAGGAAAGCCAAGGCAAAGAATGAGTTATAGCTGGCAAGGAATGTTAGAGGCAATAAGAAGTGTTTTTTCAAATATGTCAGACAAAAAGGAAAGATCAAGGATGGTGTGGGTCCGCTGCTCAATTGAGCAAGTGAGCTGGTAATGGAAGATGATAGAAAGGCAGGGCTGTTCATTACCTACTTTTCTTGTCTTCTCACAAAAAATAACACGTGACCAGATGACTAGTGAAGGAGAAGGGATACAGATCAGGATAAGGAAAGAACACATCAGAGATCTTCTGACCAACTTGAATGAATTCAAGTCATGGTGCTGGATGCCATTCACCTGAGGGTACTGAAGGAATTAGCTGAAGAAATCTCGGAGCCACTGGCAATAATATTTACAAACTCATGGGTGACAGAAGACTGGAGAAGGGCTAACATAGTGCCCATTTTTAAAAAGGGGGAAAAGAGGCTGAACTATAGATGATCAGCTTGACTTTGATACCTGAGACGCTACTAGAACAATGTATAAAACATTCAATTTACAAATACCTGGAGGATGAAGTGATAATCACTAGCAGTCAGCATGGATTTCATAGAATCATAGAATATCAGGGTTGGAAAGGACCTCAGGAGGTCATCTAGTCCAACCCCCTGCTCAAAGTAGGACCAATCCCCAACTAAATCATCCCAGCCAGGGCTTTGTCAAGCCTGACCTTAAAATCCTCTAAGGAAGGAGATTCCACCACCACCCTAGGTAACCCATTCCAGTGCTTCCCCACCCTCCTAGTGAAAAAGTTTTTCCTAATATACCACCTAAACCTCCCCCGCTGCAACTTGAGACCATTGCTCCTTGTTCTGTCATCTGCTACCACTGAGAACAGTCTAGATCCATCCTCTTTGGAACCCCCTTTCAGGTAGTTGAAAGTAGCTATCAAATCCCCCCTCATTCTTCTCTTCTGCAGACTAAACAATCCCAGTTCCCTCAGCCTCTCCTCAGAAGTCATGTGCTCCAGCCCTCTAATCATTTTTGTTGCTAGATCCCTAATGTTATATTATTAAAGCATGAAATAATTATCCACAGACATTCTATGGAACATGTGGATTCACTTAAGATTTTTACTTCATTTGATTCTGCATTTTCTTTCACATATATTGCCACTCCCCTCCCCCCAGGACCTGTTCTGTCCTTCCGATATATTTTGTACCCCGGAATGATTGTGTCTCAGTGGTTGTCCTCAGTCCACTAGGTTTTTGTGATGCCTATTATATCAATATCCTCCTTTATCACTAGACACTCTAGTTCACCCATCTTATTATTTAGACTTCTAGCATTTATATACAAGCACTTTTAAAAAATTGTCACTGTTTGCCCTTTTCTGATGTGTACAATTCTTTTTTTATGTGAATGTTTCTCATCTGATCTGGCCCCTAGATTATCCTACTCAGTACTCAAAGCCGGAGGACATCCTGAAGGACCTGCTACTGGGCTAAATGGAAACGTTGCACCTCATGAGCTCACTGCCATCACCACCAACTGAGTGCAATATCCATACCGATCATCCTTGATTACCACCTTAGGCTCAAAACGTTGGACTTTCCTCTCAGTTTTGTATAGGTCCAGCTGGTAGCACTTGCCCTGCTCCGTCCGCCTACCCAGCACTCCTGCTACAGAGTGGGGTCGGGGCTTGGGGACTTGCCCCACTCTGCCTGCCCATGGGGAGCAGGGCAAGCCCCCATGCCCCAACCCCATTTCCTTGGCAGGAGTGTGGGGGTGACATGGGGGACTGCAGGCAGAAGGGGTGGGAGAGGACACCACTTGTTTGGCCCAGGGCCCCACAAAAGCTTAATCCACCTCTGGTGGCAATGTGGCATTCCATTCACACATTCATGCCATCACTCAAGAGCGGCTGTGGCCATGCCATGCTACAGATACTGCACTTCCACTTAATCCTTGCACCCAACTCCATGCTCACTACTCCCCCATATTTGGAATACATTTAGGGACCGTCACTCAAAGAAGAAGAGGAGGTTACTTACCTGTATTCCAAAACCTGCCTTCCATCCCTCTACTGCAGATTGGACAACTCAGTAGTATCAGGGTCACTGGAGAGGTGTTGATAAACACGGCTTATTATAACCTTGTCTGGGAGCATGAGTGGATTAATGACACACGTGGGTCAACAGACACTGTTAAGAAAATCTTCTGGCACGTGGCGCATGTCCACGCACACATTTGGAATACAAAGAGGAACCACCCATCTCGAACAACCTCCAGTTACAGATAAATAACCACCTCTTTCTTTGTTTAGGATAAACTTGTTTAACAACTTCTTGCTGACTTTTCAGTGCTGCCTTTCTTGACTGTGTGTGTGTGTGTGTGTGTGTATTCATCACATTGGTGTTGGACCACCTTGGCATCAATGGCCTGTTCAGCAGTATATATATGGGCCTTGTACCTCACTCGCTCTTGTTGGCTTGTACAGACATCAGCAATGATGATTAGGTTTTTGGTCACTGAAATCACAGTGCCACATTTTGCATGGGAGAGGTCGGTAACATCTGTTTCTTATGCTGGAGTGCCATAGCAAACTGGAAAGGGTAGTTGTGCCACTAAAAGAGATGTATTCTTGTTCATCTTCTCCATTGGGATTCATCTCCTACTCGTTCCCGTTCCTCTTCCTGGGCATTATACTGGGATCCTGGGAGGGATGCCACAAGACCACTCTATAATTAGGAAAACACATTAGTCTCGTTGGAAACATGCCCTCTGTATCTTCCTTTGTGTTGTTCAGTCCAGTATGCATATGCTTACCAGTCTTGGCTGTGCTGGACATGGGTTATGCAGCCATATGTCTGCAAGCCACTATCCTCTGCGTCCTCCCCCCTCCTTCTTCCTGCTCTCCCCAACTGGTTAGATTGCCTCCACCTTATGGCAGGTTACTTATCTAAGTCAGCGAGTGCAATCACCAAATCTAGAGACTAGAGGTGGAATGAGGAAGATCAGTGTGCAGAGGTGAATGAGCAATTGATTCCAGCTCTAGGATTCTCCTCTCCTGTTGACACTGTTAATCCATCCATGCCACCCACCAGATAATCTCAGAATCTTCCACAACCTTGTGAAATATATAGCTGAGACCCTTTACGTGGGAGGTGGTTCAAGCGAAGCCTAAAATTATTTGATATTCTGCACCATACTATGCCTGGAAATCATAGAAGATTAGGGTTGGAAGGGACCTCAGGAGATCATCTAGTCCAACCCCTTGCTCAAAGCAGGACCAATCCCCAGACAGATTTTTAGCCCAGTTCCCTAAATGGCCCCCTCAAGGATTGAACTCGCAACCCTGGGTTTAGCAGGCCAATGCTCAAACCACTGAGCTATCCCTCCCCTCCCAATCTTGCAATGCTGATCAACAAGGAATTATTGGAGCCAGCAAAGGACCTGTGGCAGACCCTAGCCTCTGATATTGTCTACATCTAAAAGAGCTGATAGATGATACCAGTTCCTTCCTAAGAGCTTTGAGTATTTCTACTCACATCAAGTGCCAGGATCTCTTGCAAGAAAAATCTTAACAACCAGGATTTCCTAAGATGACACCAAGGGACAAGGACTCTCTCTAAAAAGCTTGACCTTTTCAGTAGGAAAGCCTGTTCTTCTATCAGTCTACAAATGCACATTGCCAACTATCAAGTGTTCCTGGCTATCTGCACTGGGAAAAATGATCTGTCATCGTTTGTGGTGTATTGTACTGGGTACTGTTAAATGATTGGATGAATTGGGGAATTATAGGCCTGTTAGTCTAACATCTGTAGTATGCAAAGTCATGGAAAAAATCTTAAAAGAGAGAGTGGTTCCGGAGCATGAGGCCGATGGCAACTGGGATAGATTACAGCATGGATTTACGAAAGGTAGATCGTGCCAAACCAACTTGATCTCCTTCTTTGAGAAAGTAACAGATTTTTTAGACAAGGGAAATGCGGTGGATCTAATATATCTGGATTTCAGTAAGGCGTTTGATACGGTACCGCATGAAGAATTACTGGTTAAATTGGAAAAGATGGGGATCGAAATGAAAATCCAGAGGTGGATAAGGAGCTGGTTAAAGGGGAGACTGCAGAGGGTAGTATTGAAGGGGGAACTGTCCGGTTGGAGGGGGGTTACCAGTGGAGTTCCTCAAGGCTCGGTTTTGGGTCCGATTTTATTCAATCTATTTATTGCTGACCTGGGAACCAAGAGTAGGAGTGGGCTGATAAAGTTTGCGGATGACACCAAGTTGGGGGGTATTGTCAATTCGGAAGAGGATCGGGATATTCTCCAGGGAGATTTAGATGACCTTGTAAACTGGAGTATTAGTAACAGGATGAAATTCAATAGTGAGAAGTGTAAGGTTATGCATTTAGGGATGTCTAACAAGAACTTTAGTTATAAGCTGGGGACGCACCAGTTGGAAGTAACGGAGGAGGAGAAGGACCTAGGAGTCCTGGTTGATCGCAGGATGACTATGAGTAGGCAATGTGATGTGGCCGTTAAAAAAGCTAATGCGGTCTTGGGTTGCATTAGGCGAGGTATTTCTAGTAGGGATAAGGAGGTGCTAGTCCCGTTATATAAGGCGTTGGTGAGACCTCATTTGGAGTATTGTGTGCAGTTTTGGTCTCCCATGTTTAAGAAGGATGAATTCAAACTAGAACAGGTACAAAGAAGGGCCACTAGAATGATCCGAGGAATGGAAGGCCTTTCGTATGAAAGGAGACTTGAGGAGCTCGGTTTGTTTTCCTTAACCAAAAGAAGGATAAGAGGAGATATGATTACACTCTTTAAATATATCAGAGGATAAATACCAGGGAAGGAGAAGAATTATTTCAGCTCAGTGCTAATGTGGACACGAGGACGAACGGATATAAACTGTCAGTCAGGAAATTCAGGCTTGAAATTAGACGAAGGTTTCTAACCATCAGGGGAGTGCAATACTGGAACAGCCTACCGAGGGAAACAGTGGGGGCGAAGGACCTCCATGACTTTAAGATTAAGCTAGATAAGTTTATGGAGGGGATGGTATGATAGGATAACGGGCTTAGTCAATAGGTCAATTAAGTGCCACACTGGTAAATAGTACAATGGGTCAATGGTATGATATAACCTTTTCCAGAGGGTTTGGCTGGAGAGTCTTGCCCGCATGCTCGGGGTTCAGCTGACCGCCATATTTGGGGTCGGGAAGGAATTTTCCTCCAGGGAAGATTGGCAATGGCCCTGGAGGTTTTTCGCCTTCCTCCGAAGCATGGGGCAGGGGTCGCTTGCTAAGGAGTGGGTGGATCGGCTTATGTGGCCTGCATCTTGCAGGAGGTCAGACTAGATGATCATAATGGTCCCTTCTGATCTTGAATTCTATGATTCTATGATTCTATGATTGCTACTTTGCCTCCAAGATGTGACTGCATTTCAGTGGTGGGTGAAATGATTTTTTGGTTTGGGAATTAGCACATTATGTGGAATGGCCCTGATCCTTAGAAGCACTGAACACCTGCAACACACATTAACTTCAGTGGGAGTTACAGGTGCTCTCCTACTCTAAGGATCAGGTCCAAGGTTTGTAAGGCTCCTGGGGATGAAATGTGCTATCCAACTTTTAAGTTAATTGATTAATGGAATTTTTATTCAGCACTGGACATTGTGCTGTGTGTGTATATTATGCTGACTTTATCACGATCTGTTGGGGAGACAGTTTAATGTAACTTTCACCCCCACAAGTGGCTAAAGTTGCTAAAGTTTCTCTTAAGTAATCAACAGATTTGCAACAGCTCAATGGAAAAAAAGGTTTTTAGAGCGGTTTGTTATTTTTAATAATTTAAAATAGTAGTCTGGGGCCACCTAGAGGTACATAATGGGTAATAATTGCTAGAGGTCAGTTTGGGATATGGAATCTCAGTGTAACAAAACCTTTTGAAAGAAATAAAACTAGCAGCCAGCATGTGGAAATAAGACACACATATCTATTATTTTTTTAGCTACAAAAAGAAAGATGCAGATTTGTCCGTGGCTCAAAGTCGCATTAAGGATCTTGAAGCCCTGTTCCATAGAAGTGAAGCAGAACTCAGTACTGCTCTTAATGAGAAGCGCAGTTTGGAAGCAGAGGTTGCTGACCTGCGGGCCCAGCTTGCTAAGGTATGTAAATGAACATTTTAGAGTTTACTTACATACAAAGAAAGACTCTATCCTGTTGAATTTGTTACATTAGTTTATTGTTGTAATGTGTTGTACAACCATGCTAATATATCTACTTAGAGATTGCTTTGTGAAGTATTGAGGTTAAATTTGTATGTGTGTGGCTCTTGCTCCATAGAACATCTCCGGTATGCAGATGCCTGTTTTTCTCAACTGGTTTATGAAACCTACAAATGTTTGTTCATGAGCAAGGGCAGCCTAACATTGTCTTGAGTAAAGCCTGGCATTTCAGCACTGCTTCAGCACCATCCTTTTACATCATCAAGTACATGCAGAAGTACCGGTAATACCCTGGCTGTCCCAGTGGAAAATATTTAAAGAATAATCTATTCCATGTATAAAGTGTAGGGAGCTAACAATTCCCAGTTATGTTATCAGACAGTACTGAGATAAATATGAATTGTAGTAGGTGATAACAGCATATGAAAGTTGTTTTAAATGTAATCACTGGTATTCTTTTGGGAAACTCGTTAACTTGGGAATGGACAAATAGTTGGGAACACTTGGGAACAGGCAATTAAATTAAGGGCACTGTGTAGAATTTCATAAATGGAGAACAAGGATGCCAGTTGAACTTAAATGCAGTTTTAAAATTTGGATTCTGAATTTCTCACTAGGCAGAAGATGGTCATGCTGTGGCTAAAAAGCAATTGGAAAAGGAGACATTGATGCGGGTGGACTTGGAAAATCGCTGCCAGAGCTTACAAGAGGACCTGGATTTCCGGAAGAACATATTTGAGGAGGTATGCTCAATCTGACAACTTAATCTTAAAACAGAGTTTATGTAGCCTTTGCTCAAAGTGCTCTGCAAACGTTGACTAATCTTGTGAGTTAAGGAAATGATCATCGTCTCCATTTTATAAATAGAGAAACTGAGGCACAAAGCTATTAAATGACTTGCATAAAGTCACACATTAAATCAGTGGCAGAGCTGGGGTAAGCACCCAGAACTACCTGGCTCTGCACTTCTAGTTATCTTGGCATATAAATACACCACAAGATGGAATTCTCTCTATATCAGATTAAGGCACATCACAGTGAATGGAAAGACATTTTTTCGTCATTTGAGAGTCTCTCTTCTGTTTGCAGATGTAGGATATTCCTGTAAGACAATTTGTAAAGTCATTCTGAATTCCTGTTAGCATTCTGTGTATGTTGCTCATGCATGCAAAAATGTTGAAAGGTTAATTTAGGGCAGGGGTTGGCAACCTTTCAGAAGCGGTGTGCCGAGTCTTCATTTATTCACTCTAATTTAAGGTTTTTTGTGCCAGTAATACATTTTAACGTTTTTAGAAGGTCTCTTTCTCTAAGTCTATAATATATAACTAAACTGTTGTATGTAAAGTAAATAAGGTTTTTAAAATGTTTAAGACGCTTCATTTAAAATTAAATTAAAATGCAGAGTCCCCCGGACCGGTGGCCAGGATCCGGGCAGTGTGAGTGCCACTGAAAATCAGCTCACATGCCGCTTTCGGCATGTGTGCCATAGGTTGCCTACCCCTGATTTAGGACATCAAGAGCCCACAGTTCTCTGGAAAGAGAGAGAATGTTTGAGTGAAAACAAAATTCAAGAGGATCACATTTTAGGTCCTATTATACTTCAGGGAAGGAAGATACATGTAGGTTTTTTACTGTTAATTCAAAGCCTTAAATAAATAGGGCTCATCCAGATTGAACTCTTAAGTGCACACCCATATGAATTCATTATTTTCACCTCCTGTAACTGGTTCACAGTGTACCTACTTTTACCAGAGTAATATATGAATCTCTAAAGAGAGTGTCATCTACCAGTGGGTTTAATGTGTATGTGTTATGGGGAGAGGATTTTGTGCTGCACTTGTTCTGCTGTTAAAACTGATATTTGATCCTGCTTTCTCTTATTTGGTTAATGCAGCACAGAATAACCCCTTATTTTAGAATCTCTTTATGTTTTTTAAATGAAGACAATTAATATTTGAACATATTTATAAATTAGCTCCTGTAGAAAGGGTCTGGATAACTTTGTATCTGTTAAAACATTTAGCTCACCTTAACAGATCTAAAGTTCGTGTTTTTAACTGTGTTGGACTTTGTGATATGCTTTCAATACCCTGGCAGCTAAATAACATCAAAATAATTAATTGTGGTATAAAATAAATTGATCATGTTGTTTACCCTAACTTGGGCCTTTGCCTGCATTTTTGTTTATGTAGGAAGTAAGAGAGACAAGGAAACGGCATGAGCACCGTTTAGTTGAGATAGACAGCAGTCACCAGCAGGAGTATGAATCCAAAATGGCCCAGGCCCTGCAGGATCTGCGCAATCAACATGATGAACAGGTCAAACTGTACAAAATGGAGCTGGAACAGACCTATCAGGCCAAGGTAGATATTACCGGTATCTTAGTGTTCTACTGGCTGCCTCACAATCAAAGGGAAAACTCTATCCCTATCTCAGGGAGCGTTCATGCTACTATGGAAGCACTCTGAGTGCCCCATAGTTAAGGTAACACCAGGATTTTCTTTGTAACGGGACCTGTGCAATTTGTCTAGTTCCATCTTGAATATTTTTTGAAAAACGTATCTAAGTACACTTGTTTCTCTGGGTTTCTCTACGAGGAGGCAAGGTCACAGTAATGCGCCTTGCCCTTGAAGTGGAAGATGAGGAGGTTTATGATGGTTCTTAGTTCCTGGGGGAATTAATTCTGCATTCTTGGTCTGGCCTCCGAGAAAGCTCTGTCTCCTGCACAAACAAGCTTTATCCTTCTTGTAGGGAGTCTCACTATGTGTGGACCACAGTCTTCATCCCAGAGCTTTAGATAGTCTTTCAGATACCCTGGGCCCAGGCTGTTGAGCACCTTGAAGAGAAGGACTGGGACCTTGAACTTGATTCAGTGTTCTGTGGGAAGTTAGTATAGGGAGTGGATGACAGATTTGATGTTCTTGCAGAAGCCAGTGTTGCTGAGGTGTCACAGAGTTCTGTACTAGCTGAAATTTCCCAAAGGCTGATGGCATCAGACCCAGGTGCTCATATAGAACACCTACCAAATTAATGTATTAAAAATGCTCTTATCTATTAGAAACCCTGCCTCTGAGTAATATAGTATAGTTCACAGTACATCTCTACCTTGATATAACGCGACCCGATATAACACGAATTCGGATATAACGTGGTAAAGCAGTGCTCCGGAGGGGCGGGGCTGCGGTGGATCAAAGCAAGTTCGATATAACGTGGTTTCACCTATAACGCGGCAAGATTTTTTGGCTCCCAAGGACAGCATTATATCGGGGTAGAGGTGTACTATTATTATAAACCAATGAACACATCTGTTGTAAATGGTGAAAGTGAATTAACATGAAATTCAAAACCACAGACGGTGGGAAATAAAAATTAATCCCATGAGAACAATGGTATCAAACAGAGGGCCAGGTTAAGGTTGTCTGGATGGCAGATGAAGTTCAATATTGATAAATTAAAGTAATGCACATTGAAGGGAAAAAGATAAACTATTCCTATACCTTACAGGATTCTAATTAACTGTATCAACTCCCATACCCGAAGAAGAGCTCTGTGTAAGCTTGAAAACTTGTCACTCTCACCAACAGAAGTTGGTCTAATAAAAGATATTACCTCACCCAATTTTTCTCTCTAATATCTTGGGACCAACATGACTACAGCAACAGTGCATGTATCAACTCAGCAATGCAACCTGGGCATCATTGTAGACAGCTCTATGAAGACTTGCTTGATAATCAGCTGCGGTCAAAAAAGCTAACAGAATGTTTGGATGTATAGGAAAAGAGATAGAGAATAGATTATAATAGCATTATAAAAATCTGTACCGTCACCCCATCACAAAAAGGATATTATGGAATTAAAGGGGGTTCAGACAAGGACATTGAAAATGATTAGAGAGCTGGAAAAACTTTCACATGAAGAGAGAATGAAAAAACATATTGTTTGCCTGGGGTGGGGAGAGGCTTGATAAAAGTATATAAAATAACTGGTCTGAGAAGGTATATCAGGAGTTTCTGTTCTCCCTGTGTCATAATGCAAGAACAAGGAGAGTTTCAATGAAATTAGAAGGGGTGATAAATTCATTATAGACTTAAAAAAAAACTTTTTCACACAGCACATCTTAGACTGTGAAACTCACTGCCTCAGGAAGTCATTGAGACAAAGAATTTAGCAAGATTCAGAAAGCGATTGGACATTTGTAAGGATAACAAATATCCAGTGTTACAGTTAATGCTGACAAAATTTTTTGAAGGGTTAATAAATCTCATGTGTCAGGGCTACAACCAACCTCTGAACTGCTAGAGATCACCATGAGACCTAATGAGGGGAGTGGATTATCTACCAGCTGCAGGGCTTTTACTCCTTCCTTTGAAGCATCTGGCACTGATGCATGTTCACTGGACTAGATGGACCTCAGTTTAGATATCAGTATTGTAGGATTTCCTGGTGCCTGTGGCAGGGCCCACTCACTCCTACCTCTGCTCAAGTCCACAAACCGTTCAGAGACCTTTATGCTAGTAAAACACCCAGTGCAGTTTATTTACGTCAGTTCCCACCACCCTAGTACAATATATAGCCGTACTCCTACCATCTTAGGAAGCCCTCAGCTCCTGAGGCAAGCAGGGAAGAGCAGAGCCTTGGCCTAATGGCTTAA
This sequence comes from Mauremys reevesii, assembly GCF_016161935.1. Lineage (NCBI taxonomy): Eukaryota > Metazoa > Chordata > Testudines > Geoemydidae > Mauremys > Mauremys reevesii. Next base: position 15,628,157 of record NC_052648.1, on the reverse strand, counting down.
TTAGCCTTCCAGGTCTCCTCCCCTCACCAGTTAGGCACAACTCTTCTTAACCAGGTCTGTTCTGCCGTGTTTAATTGCAGCTGCAGTGACCAGAGTGCTGGCTCAGCTGTTGTTGCCCAGCATTCTGTCACAGTGCCCAAGGCTTATGTGCAGCTTGGGAGTTATTCAGCCTGTCAGTACTGATTTTCCTGGCTGTTCAGGATTCTCATCCAGCTCCGGCGTCTAAAGTATCAATGTCGACTGTTCCTCTGATGCCCCATATGGTACCTTCAGGCCCACCCTTTAATGTGCATCTCAGATCAGTAGCAAGTAGGGGAAAACCAGCCATGATCTTGCAGTACCTCCAACTCCAGGCTCTGAACCTGTCTCCCCAGTACTGATGGTGACAGCTCTCTCCTGGTGGGAGGATGAGGACTTGTCATTGGATTCCGAGGTTCTTCTTCGAGTGCTTGCTCATATCGATTCCAATTAGGTGTGCGCGCACCGCGTGCATGTTCGTCGGAAGATTTTTACCCTAGCAACACTCGGTCGGTCGGCTGGGCGCCCCCTGGAGTGGCGCCGCTATGGCACCGGATATATACCCCTGCCGACCCATCCGCCCCTCAGTTTCTTCTTACCGCCCATGTCGGTCGTTGGAACATGTTGGTCGCTGACCTCCACTTCCCTAGCTACTCGTAGTTCTCTCGTTAATTCTTGTGTATATAGTTCAGATTTATATAGTTGTAGTTAACTTTATTCGTTTGTAGTATAGTTAGTGTATATAGTTCAGAGGGGTTCGGGGATTATCTCCTTCCCCGCACCCGGTGCCAGGGCCTATGCCCGGTTCACCGGCTTTCAAACGTGCTCGGCCTGCCACAAGCTGATGCTGACAAGAGATCCCCACGACTCCTGTCTTAAGTGCCTCAGGGAATCTCACCTAACAGCTAAGTGCCGCATTTGTAAGGCCTTTAAGCCGAGAACAAAAAAAGGAGCGGGACTTTCGTCTCAAGCAGCTCCAGATGGAGGCAGCTCTTACTCCTCCGCCCTCGGCACAGAGCACTGGACAGTCTTCAAGAAGCGCTCCCTCGGCACCGGATCGCGCTGGTACCGCCAAGGCCTCTTGGCACCAGCCGTCGCCGGTACCGACGTCCGCTCGGCATCGATCCCTCTCCCCGACGGCGAAGAGGCACAAGACTCCTGCTGCGTCCGAGCAGCCTGCTCTGCAGCCCGAGCGCTATACTAAGTCAGACCGCCCGGCACCGATACCTGCCATGGCACCGACAATATCGGCACCATCAATTCCGGCCACGCAAGAGCCGTCGAGTCCGGTGCCTAAAAGCTCCCCGGTGCAAGCCGTGGTTGAGCTCACTATTCCCTCCATGCCGGAGACATTTTCCATGGCGAGTTGATTGCAATGACAGCATCTGCGCTGCCTCAACCCCCGGCACTGCCGGTGCGGGTTATACAGTCGATCGGCAAGCCTGCCTTGATCGGACCACCCTCCGTTGGCACCGCAGAGCGGCACCGTTCATGATTGCGGTCCCGCAGACGTTCTCGGTCCCGTCGCCGATCCAGGTCCCGATGCCGCTTGCAGTCCCTGCACCATTCTCCATTTCGGTACCGGTCGTACTCACGGCACCGGTCAGCGTCCCGTTCGCCGGCCCGGTACACTCGGCACCGCTCCAGCTCCCGGCACCGCTCCAGGCACCGTGACTCCCGTAGCCATTCCCGACATCGAGCCTCAAGATCTCGGTCGACCTCCCGGCACCGCTCCGGTCGCAGGTCCCATTCTCGCTCCCGGTACCAGTATGCCTTCCGGTACCGACCCCGGTGCCGCATCAAGCGACGTCAGCTAGAGAGGGAGACTCTGCCCAGGGCTTTTCAGCTCCTCCATGGCCATCCAGACATGCATCAGTGTCGTCCCACGCGGGCAGTTCATACGCGCAGGACTGTGATTCGGATGTGCCCACCAGAGTCTTCCAGGAGCCCCAGGCCCAGGACTCTGGCCCCCATCAGTGGTCATTCTGGACACCTTGAGCGTACCAATGATCCCATCTCGCTCTGTTCCATCAGAGCACTGGGTGCCAGAGGCGACAGTTAGCCACCCCCCTCCGACCGGTACGGAGGAAGCCCCGGTTCAGCCACTGGACTCCCAGATCCCACCGGAACAGGAGGTCGTCCAGGAGCACGAGCCCACGCAGGATCCGCTTGTCCCCGGCCTTCCTTCTTCCTCCTCCCCAGATGAGGCGGTGGCAGGAACATCCTCCTTGGGCCCTCCTCCAATCGACTTGAGGGCCCATCAGGACCTCCTGAGATGGGTGGCACTCAATATGAACCTCCAAGTGGAGAAAGCCTCGGAGATAGAGGATCCGGTCATAGACATTCTGTCAGCTGATGCCCCCACTAGAGTGGCCCTACCGTTCATTCGGACAATCCAAGCCAATGCGGATACCATCTGGCAGTCTCCAGCCACTATCCCGCCCGCGGGCAGAGGAGTCAAACGCAAGTACATGGTACCCTCCTGGGGGTACGAGTACCTATATGTATATCCGCCCCCCTGCTCCCTTGTCGTCCAGTTCGTCAGTGAGAGGGAACGCCATGGCCAGCAGGCACCAGCTCCTAAATCTAAGGAGGCTAGGCGAATGGACTTACTGGGCCTTAAGGTGTACTCGGCAGGGGCCCTGCAACTCCGCTTAGCAAACCAGCAAGCCCTGCTTAGCCGTTACAATTACAACACCTGGGTGGTGGTGGGCAAATTTACCGAGTTGGTTCCTCGGGACTCCCATCAAGAGTTTGCTGCCCTCCTGGAAGAAGGGAAGAAAGTGGCAAGAACTTCCCTCCAGGCCTCGTTGGATGCAGCTGACTCCGCTGCCAGGACTTTGGCCTCGGGTGTTGCCATGAGGCGCATTTCATGGCTCCAGGTGTCGGGCCTTCCCCCAGAGCTGCAGCATACTATACAGGACTTGCCCTTCGATGGCAAAGGCCTGTTCTCCGAAAAAACTGACCCTAGGCTGCAAAGCCTAAAGGACAGCAGGGTCACTATGTGCTCTCTCGGCATGCATATGCCGGTGACTCAGCGCCGACCTTTCTGTCCCCAGCCTCACCGCCCTTACCCTGCGCCTAGACAAAGACAGAACTTTGCCAGCAGGCGTGGCCGAGGCGGTCGTAGGCGTCCATCAGGACCCCAAGGGGGCCAAAATCAGGGTCCCTCTAAACCACCAATGGGGCCAAAGCCTAACTTTTGAAGGCACGCCCGAGGACGGCGCACCAATTATTACCCAGGATCCGTTCCCTCCCTTTTACAACCGCCTCTCCTTTTTCCTCCCTGCATGGTCCCATCTAACCTCAGATTGTTGGGTCCTACGCACGGTGGAACTTGGGTACCGCCTCCAGTTTATTTCGTCCCCCACCTCCCACCCTCCATCCTCGTCCCGCTTTAGGGACCCCTCTCACGAGCAATTCCTCTTGCAAGAGGTGCGGACGCTCCTCACCATCGGAGCTATAGAGGAGGTACCAAAAAAGGACGAAAGGGGCAAGGGGTTCTACTCCCATTATTTCCTAATCTCCAAGGTGAAGGGAGGTCTCAGACCTATCCTAGACCTGTGGGAACTCAACACGTTCATGATAAAGCTGAAGTTCTGCATGGATCCATGGGGACCGTCATCCCATCCTTGGATCCCAGAAACTGGTATGCCGCCCTCGATATGAAGGGCGCGTATTTTCACGTCGCCATTTATCCTCCACACAGAAGGTACCTCCGGTTTGTGGCCAACCGTCCATCATTTCCAGTTTATGGTCCATCATTTCCAGTTTATGGCCTCTCTACAGCCCCAAGAGTATTCAAAGTGCATGGCTGTAGTCACCGCCTCCCTCTGCCGCCGTCGGATACACGTTTTTCCGTATCTAGACGATTGGCTCATTCGAGGGACCTCCGAGGCCCAAGTTACCAGTCATGTGGGCATCGTCAAAGACCTATTCCTGCGTCTAGGCCTGATGATCAATATAGAAAATCCACTCTGATTCCCACACAGAGAATAGAATTCATTGGGGCCATCCTGGACTACAGTCTCGCCAGAGCCTGCTTACCTCAGCCTCGGTTTCAGGCGATGGTAACAATTATACAAGGGCTACGGAACTTCCCGACAACTTTGGCTCGCACTTGCTTATGTCTCCTGGGTCACATGGCACTGTGAAAGCTATAGCCCCCACCCCCACCCAACCTTTTCATAGTTTTGCAAACGGCCAGTAGGTGGAGGCAGAAGCCTCCACAAGGCCTCACGTACACAGTACCTTAAACTTTGTAACTAATTTTTCTTTTGCTGTCAGAGACAGAAAAAGATTCCGCTTCAAGCCAGTCTTTCTTGAACAGATAGTGGTGTTACAGGGCTTGACACCCACCAATGAAGTGTTAACACGGCATGGTCTTTGTTTAAAAGTGTATAAAAAGCTTGTGAAACTTGTGTGCAGTAGAGTTTTCTGTATGTACTACAGAGCTCTCCTTTCTTCTGCAAAATAAAGCATTTTTCCTTATCCCTGTCAGGCTGTTATTGGCTCTCAGCTAAGCAAACCTGATATTTTGGTAACAGTTTTTGGCGACCCAGACACTTCTATAATCATCCCTCTGGACTCCCTGGTAGTCTCCGTAGCCAATGAAAAAGAGGAGACAGGGTCACCAGACATTATTACTGAAAAGCAAAAAAGTAAAGAAATTGGACTAATTTGGAAGGAAGCTTTATTCCACAGGAAGTTCATAGCTTTGAATTGCAAACCAGGAGGCTCTGCTGGGTCATTACAATATTATCTCACGGGGTAAAATTGTAAAATGTAAGGACAGGCTTCTAGATGACCTGAAACAGGGATTTACTGTGATGGTGGATGAGGGGAAATTAGTTGCCAGAACGTCTTTGCAGGCTGATCTAGACCCAACTGACTCTGCAGCTTGAGACATGGCCTCATTAGGTGGTGGTGTTCATGGCTGCAGTCATTTTGGGCTGTCTCTGTCTCTCTCCCTCCCCAAGGTTCACCAGACTATTCCAGACCTCCAAACGGGTACTTAGAATAGGGGGTGGTGCCAGTAGACCATTCAATATCCTTTTTGAGGGTCCTTCACTCTTTTCTGGAAAGACTGACGAGACTGCATAGTCACAAGGACTCAAAAGCGACCCTTAAGTCTCTGGGTATTTATATGCTGGCAACAAAAAGAAACTCCTTTCACCCATAGCACTCCCACTATCCAAATTTCATGACCTGTACCAAGGACTTGTCTAGGAAGAAGAACAGAAGTTACAAGAGACGTCTACCACCTCTTTCTGCCTCTGCAATGCCAATTCATCTAGGCAAGCTGGGTCCTCCAAACAAACATTTTGACGCATTGGTCAAGGACAGACTGCCAGTCCCCAGAGTGCCATCTTTTCACATCTCCCATTTGTTAATCGCCTATCCAACTTCCTAAAATCTTGGTCTGGCATCACCACAGATTGGTGGGTTTTAAGAATAGTGGAATTGGGATGTACCCTTGAGTTTGTTTCCATCCCCCCTCCTACTCCTGTTCCTTGCCCTTGTCCAGGGATCTCTGTCATGAAGATGTTGTATTACAGGAGGTCCAATCTCTGTCTTGTGGGAGCCATAGATGAAGTTCCCGTGTTACTCACAGGAAAGAGGTTTTATTCCTGCTATTTTCTAATCCCAAAAGCAAAAGGAGGTCTAAGACCTATTTTAGATCTGAAAGAACTCAACAAGTTCCTGAAGAAAATAAAATTCCAGAAGGTCACCCTAGCTTCCATTATTCCTTCTCTGGATCCCAGGCACTGGTATGCTGTCATCAACTTAAAAGATGTGTTTGAATTTATATGTGAAATTATTAATTCCCTTTGTATAATATTATTAAAACATATTTTAAACAAAGACATCCTAGTCTAGTAAAAGTGATAAACAGGCCTGTCTTAGACAAAGAAATTTAGGTTTACCTCAGTTTACATATTAGCCACAAAGCTATCAGGGAAACCAGCAGGGATTGTCTTAGCCTGAACTTGAGAGAGAGGGAGGGAATTAACATGGCTCCTGCACCCCAGAGAGACACTGGAGGCTGAATCTCCAGGAGGCTTTACTAACGTTTAGAATGACAATTCTCTAGGAATATAATTTACTCCTGAGGGAATTCTGCATCAAAAAAAAAAAAAAATTATATCCACAGATACAGTGTCCTGACACTGCCCCTCCCCCATGGAACTTGAATCTAATTTCAGCAAAGCTGATGGGTTCCCCCTTTGGGTTTCTGGCAACCTGTTCACTGCTACACCTTTCAATTAAAGTGGCGCTTTTTTGGCTGCTGATACATTGACCAGAAAAGTGGGGAAATTGTAAGTTCTAGTGTGTCAGCGCCTCCCTATATGGTCTTCTGTAGTAACAGTTTGCCTTTGTCCTCACCCGAAGTTTCTTTCTAAAGCAGTTTCCAGCTTTCACGTTAATCAAGCAATCTGATGACTGATCTTCTTTCCAAAGCCTCATATGCATAAAGACAAGGAAAAGCTTCTCACTCTAGACGTTAGAAGAGCTTTGGCTTTTTACCTGGATCAGACAAATCGTTTAGGTCTTCAATACAACTGTTCATCACAGTTACAGACAGAATGAAAGGCTGTCCAGTGTCCACTCAGAGAATCTCTTCTTGGATATCCAGTTATAGTCAGTTATGCTATCAGTTTGATAATGTGATGCCGCGGAGTAGAGTGTTGGCCCATTCAGCGAGGTCTCAGGCAGCTTCTGCGGTATTTCTGGCTCATATACCCATCTTGGACATTTGTAAGAAAGCACCCTGGTCGTCATTCCATACATTTGCCTCTCACTTTGCTGCCTCTCAGCAATCCAGAGACAGTGCCAGATTTGGATGAATAATCGTCTATTCCTTATTAAAGTAAACACTGAAACCACCTCCAGTTCAAACTGCTTGTGAGTCACCTACAGTGGAATAGACATGTGCAGTCACTCCAAGTAGAGACTGTTACTGACACAGATGCTGTGCCTAGCTATATTTCTTAGCCAGTTTTTCAGTCATATTAAAATTGAGTGTGTGTAATGGAGATGATGATGGACTTTCTGTTCTAGTAGCACAAGCAGGTTTAGTCAGTGCAACCCTAAGCCTGTGAAGCCTAGTCTAATGTGAGTATCCTGTGCCAAACTCTCTTCCAGTTGGAGAATGCCAAACTGTCCTCTGACCAAAATGACAAAGCTGCCAGTGCTGCCCGGGAGGAGCTGAAGGAAGCTCGCATGAGGATAGAGTCTCTCAGCTACCAGCTTTCTGGCTTGCAAAAACAGGTGAAGGGACTACATTTCCGTACATCTAAAACTGTGTGAATGGTTGGTCAAATAAAACTTGAATTCCTTTCCCTTTGTTCACACTCCATGAATGCTCTGGAGAATGAGTTGACTAGCAGGTATGTTTGTAGAAAACAGTACATTTTACACACATTTTAATGGAAGGTGAATTTTAAACTTGTAATTGTGAGTATTTGCAATGAAAATTTTATTCTAAAGTTACATATCAGACAATGTGACCTGTATGCCATTTTACACTAATTATTAAACTGTTCCTGGTACAGTAACCCCTGTGGCATATATTCCATCTCAAAACTCAACTTTTTTCCTACATTTCAGGGGATGAAAGGGGCTTTGGAGCATTCCCAAAAGATTAACTAGTCTGGATTTCAGTAGACAAGGGGCCTAGTGAATGTCTAAGTTGCAGGAGCACACCCTGCCAAGAGTTCCCTAAAGCCCTCTTGCTTTTGCCATTTAAAGCTATAGAGTGAATAATACACTGCCTTTTCCCTGTGGGATGGACTAGATGGTGACCCATATGTCTGTTCTGCCTCTGGAAATGCATGGCTGTAATTGAATTCCTGAGTCTAGCTGTCTAGTTTTGTTTCCCCTTTTGCAATACCTGTCAGAGGGAAATCATGTATCCTCCTCTGTCTCCACACACATGCTAGGTTGACTTCTTGTTTTACTGTGTCCATAGGCTAGTGTCGCAGAAGATCGCATTCGGGAACTGGAGGATATGATGGCTGGTGAGCAGGACAAGTTCAGGAAGATGCTAGATGCCAAGGAAAGGGAAATGATGGAAATGAGGGACCAGATGCAGCAGCAGCTTGCAGAATACCAGGAACTGCTTGATGTCAAATTAGCACTGGACATGGAGATCAGTGCCTACCGAAAACTTCTGGAGAGTGAGGAAAAGAGGTAGGTATAGGTTTCACATGCTTCACACTCTGCACAGGTGGGAATTTTTCCCAGCTCTGACATTATTTTGTCCCATTTGAACACCAGTGCCCAAACTTTGCCTAATTGAGGGCCACGCTGGCCTCTTGGAACCTGAGGCCACTATATACATAATGTTCATAAAATGAGGCAGTTGCAGCTGTTCTCATCTGAACACCCATCTCGTCAAATGTTTATGAAATAGTGTGGATTAACATGTGCTTGACATTCAGCTCCTTTTGTACTTACCTGCCAAATGTTGCAGGGCTCTGTGTTTCTCCTGCTTCTGTCATCATGCCTTAAAGCAGTTCATGTAAAAGCCTAGGGTATTGGTGCATGTTATTGTGTATATTAATTCTTTCAAATAATCCCCTGGACCACTCCTGAGAATCTAACTTCATCTGGTTAAAATGTCTGTTTGATTGCATTAAGATTGAAGCTGTCTCCAAGCCCGTCCTCCCGTGTTACAGTCTCCAAGGCTACCTCCAGCAGCAGTAGCACCAGCACTTCGGTTGTTCGCTCTTCTCGGGGCAAGAGAAAACGGGTTGAAGCAGAGGAGCTTTCAGGCAGTGGTACAAGTGGAATTGGCACTGGGAGTAGTAGTGGTAGCACCAGCGGTAGCAGCAGTAGTTTCCAAATGTCCCAGCAAGCCTCAGCCACAGGAGGCATCAGCATAGAAGAGATAGACCTGGAGGGAAAATATGTTCAACTTAAGAACAACTCTGAGAAGGTGAGTGTCAGTAGAACCTTTAGAAAGGCTGCAGTGAGCTAGCATGCAGATATGACATGGCCTTTTGTAACCCAAACATACTGTGCCCCGGTATGAGAGATGATGGCCAGTCTCCCTTGGGCACCGCTCCTTCAGAAGTGACAAAGTGGTACTTAAATGCTGATAGTATTGTTTCAGCACCAATATTGTGGTCAGTGCTATACAGGACACAGGAGGGGATAGTTTGTGTTCCAGGAAGCTTACCATTTAGTAGCCTGATCCTGCAAACATACCTCTAGGTAAGTTTACTCATTTGAGTAGTCTCATTGACTCTAATGGGATTAGTGGGTGAGTACAGTTACTTGTGTATTTGCAGGATTGGGCCTTAAATAAGGAGCTTGCAATCTAAACTATTCATTGGGTTAAAAAAAAAAATACTCCCAGAAGCTACAGTGCATGTGACCCAATAACAAACCGTGGGAAAAGCTAGTGACTGTATCCTTAGCATTTTAATAAATACACAGGCATTAGAGATGCCATTTGTCTGGCTATAGAGATCTATTCCTAAATAAACTTTTATATCTTTCCATTAGGACCAGTCTCTGGGTAACTGGAGACTGAAGAGACAAATTGGAGATGCGGAAGAAATTGCTTATAAATTTACTCCAAAGTATGTCCTCAGGGCTGGGCAAACTGTTACAGTAAGTCACTGAGGAGGCACTTTTGTTGTTGCTGTGGCATCTGGTGTGAATGTGAGCGAGTGTTTAACTGGGCTTGATATAGAGCTTGCCCCTGCTCCCATTGAGCTCACCTTTGTTTGGAGTAAGATCATGCTCCTAAAGAATACGATATGGGAGTTGAATTTCTCCAGAACTATCTTAGTGGATTAAGAACTGTTGGGCTAGGCCTGTTATCTAGCATTTTATATGCATTTTTGTGTTCACCAAATAAATCATGACTAAATTAGATATTTTGTCTGCAATCTGCATTAAAAGTCCCTCCATAGGAAAGGAGCAGCTTTCCTTGTATTATTGCTTAAATATTTGGCATAGCAAGTGGGAACTTATAGCCTTTTAAGAGGTTAACGGGATGAGTATGCAGCTCTATTTTGTCTCTGGGCTCTACCATGATAGTAACTGCACGGAGTCCAGGAGGATTAATTGCTATATGCAGAAAAGAAATGACAACTGAAATATTAAACTCCATTTATTTTCTCTTCTCTGTAACTGTGGTTGCTATTAACTTGCAGCTTCTTAACGCTTTGTAGGGGAAAAAACATTTTCCTGCAAATAGTTTCACTCTAGTTTCATCTATTTCACTGTCATTGGGAAATGAGGAGAAAGTGGGGTGGCAAGAAAAGAGTAATGAGAAAAGTAAAAATATAGGGTTTTTTACATATATATATATATATATATAAAGAAAAAGGGTACAAACATCTGCGTATAGAATTTCTCTTTCTTAGATCTGGGCTGCAGATGCAGGTGTGACTCATAGCCCCCCTTCTGTCCTTGTGTGGAAGAATCAGAGCAGCTGGGGCACTGGAGGAGACATCCGCACATATCTGGTGAACTCTGATGGAGAGGTAAGCTTTGTCTTCTGGAAAATGATGTGGGCTGCATTACCTCCCAAACCTGTCTATGCATTTTTGACAAAATTGCAGTTTTACACTATCCTTAATGCTCTTCTTTTAAAAAAAGGAGTGTTTTCATTTGTCTGTAAGGTTTAAGGGATAAACATCTATGAGCTCAAATGTGGTTTTAGGAAACATGCTGTTCAACATACTGATCACTTTAGTTGATCTTTTTAGTGAACTGTCCTAGAGAATAGAGGATTTGAGTATACATTTCGAGTAGAGAATGCAAATGCATTGCTCATTATTCCAAATGATGATACTTAGCATATTTTAGGGTGCTATGTAAACAATAATAATGCAAAAAAATAGAGATTTCTTCAGTGCTGCAACCATTTGCGGATGACACCAAGTTGGGAGGTATTGCCAATTCGGAAAAGGATCGGGATATCCTCCAGGGAGATTTGGATGACCTTGTAAACTGGAGTATTAGTAACAGGATGAAATTCAATAGTGAAAAGTGTAAGGTTATGCATTTAGGGATGACTAACATGAATTTTAGTTATAAGCTGGGGACGCACCAGTTGGAAGTAACGGAGGAGGAGAAGGACCTAGGAGTCCTGGTTGATCGTAAGATGACTATGAGTAGGCAATGTGATGTGGCCGTTAAAAAAGCTAATGCGGTCTTGGGATGCATTAGGCGAGGTATTTCTAGTAGGGATAAGGAGGTGCTAGTCCCGTTATATAAGGCGTTGGTGAGACCTCATTTGGAGTATTGTGTGCAGTTTTGGTCTCCCATGTTTAAGAAGGATGAATTCAAACTGGAACGGGTACAAAGAAGGGCCACTAGAATGATCCGAGGAATGGAAGGCCTGTTGTATGAAAGGAGACTTGAGGAGCTCGGTTTGTTTTCCTTAACCAAAAGAAGGATAAGAGGAGATATGATTGCACTCTTTAAATATATCAGAGGGATAAATACCAGGGAAGGAGAGGAATTATTTCAGCTCAGTGCTAATGTGGACACGAGGACAAACGGATATAAATTGTCAGTCAGGAAATTCAGGCTTGAAATTAGACGAAGGTTTCTAACCATCAGGGGAGTGCAATACTGGAACAGCCTACCGAGGGAAACAGTGGGGGCGAAGGACCTCCATGACTTTAAGATTAAGCTAGATAAGTTTATGGAGGAGATGGTATGATAGGATAACGGGCTTGGTCAATAGGTCAATTAAGGGCCACACTGAAGTAAATAGTACAATGGGTCAATGATATGATATAACATTTTTCAAGAGGGTATAGCTGGAGAGTCTTGCCCGCATGCTCGGGGTTCAGCTGACCGCCATATTTGGGGTCGGGAAGGAATTTTCCTCCAGGGAAGATTGGCAGTGGCCCTGGAGGTTTTTTGCCTTCCTCCGAAGCATGAGGCAGGGGTCGCTTGCTAAAGGAGTGGGTGGAGCGGCTTATGTGGCCTGCATCTTGCAGGAGGTCAGACTAGATGATCATAATGGTCCCTTCTGATCTTGAATTCTATGATTCTATGATTCATATCAGGAGTTTCCACTGGGCACAGTTTCCTGCGTATTCTTTGTTGTCCTGCATCCTCCCACAACTGTTTTTGAAAACTGTCCCTGCAGCAGAATCTTGCAAGGGAGGATCATGCTTTGGCTGCTGTTGGTAAACATGCATTGCTTCAGGTGCCCAGTAGCAATAGCAAAGTAAAACTGACCAGCATTGTATCAGTTTTCATGCTTTTCTTGCTGACAGTTCTATGAAGGTATTGCAGGAACAGCAGCACAGGACACAGAGGTAGGATAAAAGGTCATAGATATAAACAGGGAAGAGAACTAGCCCAGTATTCAGATTGGACACATTTATTCAATTAGTAGCTGAAGGATCCTCAAAAATAAAATAACCTCTCCCCACAGCCTGATATTTGTCAGTCCCTCCACTTGGAAATGTCTGTATCTAGGAAGATTTTCCCAGAAATTCAGATGTACCCCCTACATACAATTTCAGTGCGCAACTGCTGTGAGGACCAACAGTGTCTTATTACTAATCTTTGCTACAATAAATTAGGAAGAAAAGAAACTTCCTGAGTTTTAAAATAATCCTTGTAGCTTAGTGAAGACAACAATTCCAAATAATTGGTACATGCAACTGACATAGAATATGAGTGGAAATTAGACAGAGGTTTCAGTTTAGCTCTGTAATAGTTAAGAGAAATAGATCAGATCTTAGCACATTCCACAGTCTTTTATGACACAGTTCCCAGTTAAGCCCATTAGTAGTTTTTAAAAAATGAATAAACCCCACATGAGAGGTAGAAAGGCATCTTATCTGCTCCCTCTCAAACTTCTAGGAATAAGAGAAAATAGCTAAAGATAAGGATGATTGAAAACAAAAATTACATCACTACAGTTAGAGATGGGCAGAAATAAGGGAGGGCCTTTAGTTTGCAGAACCTTATTGGCTAGGATTTGGCTTCATAAAAACCCCAAACCAGGGATGATCGTTCAAATATGTGGCCAACTGCTTGGAATTCCCCAAAGTCTGGGTGAGAGGAGAAGAGCTGATGGCAAAGTGAACACCTTTGTCTGTCCCCTTGTCTAGGAAGTTGCAGTAAGAAGCATCACAAAATCAGTTGTGGTGCGGGAGAATGAGGAGGAGGATGAAGCAGAGTTTGGAGAAGAGGATCTCTTTCACCAGCAGGTAATATGATAACCATTTGTTTAAATTCAGGCTATCCTCCCACTTCTCCTCACTTGTGCCTGGTGAATTGGGTTAGATTCAAGCATGGAATGGTGCATCTTCCAACAGCTTTTGCAAGCTTCTGATCCCAGCTTTTGGAATAGGTTCCTGTAAAGGATGTGCCAAAGAGCATTCTGCAATCCCTGCTCCTGAGTTCTTAACTTCAGGAACTGATGTACCCTTTTGGGCCCCACAAGATGCACTAGAGGCAGTGACTGCTGACAGGTCAGGGTGCCATAGACTTTAAGACATAATCCTGGTGCTAATGGATTTGCAACAGCAGGAGTGTTTCTGAGAAAGGCCGTGAAGGTTGGTGATAGTGGAAACTCCATAGAACAAAGAAAAATCTTTATTGCCCTGTAGATTGCTATTGCTGCTCTTCAACAGCTGTATGAAATAAGAGTGGGGAAATTGTGTGATCAGTGATTCCCATGAGCCTGTGCTGCCTTCCCTACTAGCAGGGCTAGCACTAATGTCTGTAGCATCCTTGCTCTAAAGAGACAGAAGATATTCTGAAAAATATGGCAGTTAATTACAGGGAAATGGACAATCCTGTTCCCACTATGGCACCTGGGCTTTGCTGGTGTGTTTTCCTGCAGGATACAAATGTTACACAATAAATAAACCTGGCTGACCTTGTTACGATCACCTTTTATGTAAATTCCAGTGCTTTAGAATGAGTATGGGAGAATGAATGGCCAGTAGCTAATGGAGCTGACAGAAGAGAAAAACTTTGTGCTTGTTATACTAGAGGGCACTTTCAAACTACTGTAAACTGTTGCCATATATTCAGATTTGATCAGTGGCCATTAGTAGCCTCTTTCACAATGAACTCAGCAGGCTAGGCCAATGCAATTTTAAAATCAACTTCTGGATATTTTTGGTTTCAAGGAAATTGAATTCAGAGAGTGGAAGAATCTGAAAACAAATACACAGTGTTGTGTGTTTTGTATCCATAGAAGCATGGTGCCAGCATACAGCTCGGTGCCACATATCTGGTTGAGCTTCATTGGTGTGTGTTTGTGCATTATTACAGACTGCATTTAGAGGAAGTTCTAAATAATACAGTTCTAAAGATGACTCAATATCACACTTCTTCCCTCCTCTCTGCCAGTGTGGAATAATAGCAAGGAACTCTGCCAACACTGCTTCTTGCCATACTCCCAACATGTTTAGTGATAGCACCAACTGGGGGTTTATCTGGATTAGGAGAAAGATGCTTTTTAAACCAGTATGATACCTGAGACTAGATTACAACAGGACCAGCTAACAAGTTTGTAAAGGTGTTAAACTGTCTGCACTAGGTGCCAATTGTGTTTCAAGTCATGTTAGCTAACTTGAGTTATCTTTTGTACTAGTCAAGACGACGTGAGGTGCTTGTGGCCTGCTGTCATTCTACTCTGCACTAACTAATTTCTTTGTTCCTCCAGGGGGATCCCAGGACAACGTCTAGAGGATGTTCAGTGATGTGAAAAAACATTATTATTTGCTACTTTTTTCCTTTCTTTCCTTTTATTTTTGCTATTTTTTTCCTCCAGAGCCACTGAAAACTATTTTTATATGTATCATCTGATTTCTTTAAAAGTTTACTCCTTGCTACATTTTTATAGAAAAAAAATTAATCAAGCAAAACTGCCAGGATTTTTAAATAGATTTCTTTATCCTCCCCCCTGCCTACTATTGGAATATTGGATTATTTCCCCACCATTAAAACTTTTGTCTTATATATAAACCTGCAGTAGAATGAATTTTAAGCTAAAATGGGACTGGACTCCTTGAGAGTAGGGTAAATATTAGGGCTGTTGATTAATCGCAGTTAACTCATGCGATCAACTCAAAAAAATTAATCGCGATTAATCACACTGTTAAAAGAATACCAATTGGAATTTATGAAATATTTTTGGATGCTTTTCATACATTTTCAAATACATTGATTTCTATAACAACACAGAATACAAAATGTACAGTGCTCACTTTATATTATTGTTGATTACAAATATTTGCACTGTAAAAACGATGAACAAAAGAAATAGTATTTTTCAATTCACCTCATACTTACAAATGCAGATTTGTTTTGTTATATAACTGCACTCAAAAACAAAACAATGTAAAACTTTAGAGCCTACAAGTCCACTCAGTCCTACTTCTTGTTCAGCCAATTGCTATGAGAAACAAGTTTGTTTACATTTGCATGAGATACTGCTGCCTGCTTCTTATTTGCAATGTCACCTGAAAGTGAGAACAGACATTTGCATGGCATTTTGTAGCGGGCG
This sequence comes from Mauremys reevesii, assembly GCF_016161935.1. Taxonomy (NCBI): domain Eukaryota; kingdom Metazoa; phylum Chordata; order Testudines; family Geoemydidae; genus Mauremys; species Mauremys reevesii. Next base: position 15,612,628 of record NC_052648.1, on the reverse strand, counting down.
TTGCAAGGTATTTACGTGCCAGATATCCTAAACATTTGTATGCCCCTTCATGCTTCGACCACCATTCCAGAGGACATGCTTCCATGTTGATGATGCTCATTAAAAAAATAATGCATTAATTAAATTTGCGACTGAACTCCTTGGGGGAAAATTGTATGTCTCCTGTTTTACTCGCATTCTGCCATATATTTCATGTTATGGCAGTCTTGAATGATGACTCAGCACATGTTCGTTTTAAGAACACTTTCACAGCAAATTTGACAAAATGCAAAGAAGGTACCAATGTGAGATTTATAAAAATAGTTACAGCACTCGACCCAAGGTTTAAGAATCTGAAGTGCCATCCAAAATCTGAGAGGGACGAAGTGTGGAGCATGCTTTCAGAAGTTTTAAAAGAGCAATACTCCGATGTGGAAACCATGGAACCTGAACCATCAAAAAAGAAAATTAACCTTCTGCTGGTGGCATTTGACTCAGATGATGAAAATGAACATGCGTCGGTCTGCTCTGCTTTGGATCATTATCGAGCAGAACCCGTCATCAGCATGGATGCTTGTCCTCTGAAATGGTGGTTGAAGCATGAAAGGACATATGAATCTTTAGTGCATCTGGCACGTAAATGTCTTGCCACACTGGCTTACAACAGTGTCATGTGAATACCAGTTCTCACTTTCAGGTGACATTGTAAACAAGATGTGGGCAGCATTTTCTTCTGCAAATTGTAACCAAACTCGTTTCTCTGAGGGATTGGCTGAAGTAAGACTGGGTGGACTCTAAAGTTTTACATTGTTTTAATTTTGAATTGAGTTTTTTTGTACATAATTCTACATTTGTAAGTTCAACTTTCATGATAAAGAGATTGCACTACAGTACTTGTATTAGGTGAATTGAAAAATACTATTTCTTTTGTTTTTTTCAGTGCAAATATTTTTAATCGAAAATAAATATAAAGTGAGCACTGTACACTCTGTATTCTGTGTTGTAATTGAAATCAATATATTTGAAAATGTGGACAACATCAAAAATATTTAAATAAATGGTATTCTATTATTGTTTAAAAGTGCCATTAATCACAACTAATTATTTTTAATCATGTGATTAATCACAACTAATTTTTTTAATCGCTTGACAGTCTTAGTAAATATGTCATTCTTTAACCTCAAACTGGTTTTTAAATAACAGATTTAAGGCAGTGTGAGCCTGTACAGGGCTTTCGGAGAACCCAACATGAGTGCTTCCCACAGTACTGGAGCCATTTAAGAAAATGGTAATATCCTTTTGATATACTGAGTCTTGTATACATTAGGAAAATTATAACCCAGAATTTACCACAGATGCTGCTCCACTAGTGGAAGCAATGATAGAAGCTGCAGTGTAGACAGAGGTGGCAAGAGTACCTATTCCAAGTAGGATCAGACAACATCTGAACCCTGTCCGCATTATCGCTCCGTCATTGCTAACACTGGTGGAGAATGATGGGTCCCAGTTACTCTTGGGCAGGTATAGTCTGAATGTAATGAGGGATCAGAGCTGAAATTTTTCACAGTTTTATTTATTGGGACTTTCAGTCACGATTGAGACCCTAATAAATAGTGGATGCAAGGGTGAAATTGTGATGGACAACAGATATGATGATATGAATGGTTGTAAAGTATTTGGCATTAAACAGAACTTTTGGTTCAATAATTCAGATTTTAGATGTTAAAATACTTTATTTTTGGCTATGATGGGGTTTTAAAAAGCAATCGTAAAAGTTGATTTTTTTTATCACTGCTACGTTCAGTTTATTAATACTTCTATTGTATGTAAAGGGACATTGTCAGATAGTTAAGGCAACAAAGCATTTGCAAAATGTCTTTAAAAAGTGAGAAGTTTTTGGTTTGGGTGTAAGCAGTTTCTTGCATTGTTTGCCGCAGCAGGTTGTCCAGCCTGACTGAAATGCTCTAAGTAAACACAAATAATGTAAGTACAATACATATTAGAAGTAAGATATTACAATAACTTTTTTTTAGTATCTGGTAATGTCTCCTTAAGTTCAGGTTTCCTCTCTTGTGTTTTTACCAGAGGTAACTTTTGACAACCAGAAGCATTAGGATTCTTGTGATAGTGCACCTTTATACACTATGAAGTATAATTGACTGCTCCAAAGAATATATTGACTGCAATGTAAGCAAACATTTTTTCCCAATAGTTGATAATTTGGATACCATTTGATACCAGCATAGAACTCTTGTACAACCTGCACTCTTGAACTCTGGTCTTGTTATTCAAGTAGTTTAGATTCATCACACAAGCTAGAAGGTTTGGATGTTTTCGGTGGCTTTTGGACATTATGTTCTCTGAACAGTATTTAGACTGACAGATATAACTTAGAAGGCCAGGTTAGTGGCTTTAATGGCTGGCTTTCCTACAATGCAAGCAGGGTGGGAAAGTGATTTTTAAAAAGGTTATGAACTTTCTCCTCTCACTTAAAAAATGTCAGAGGTGCTAATTTTCTGCAGGTGTTCACAAAATGTTCACCTCAGTAAGGTGATTTAATTATCACAATTAAATGCTAGTAAAGTATTTAGAATTATATTTTAGTCCATTATCAACAGTTCATTGTGGAAAAATCAGTAAAAAGAAATGGATTTTTGGAATAATGTTTCTCTTTGTCCTTGTATTTGGTCATTTTTCTTATATTCCCACTCTGCTTGAGTAGGTGGTTGAATATGTAGTAAATCATACCTATTGCTGTAAAATATATATAGCTGAAATTGTGTTTCTCAGCCATACCACTACCAATTACCGTTTCTAAATTATTGTTATGCAAATGAATGCAATCAGGGTGAAACTGTTTTTGCAATATATCTTCTAATCACTGGACTCTGTTTTCCTTTCCAACTCTGTTTTCATGATTTACTTTATATAGAAGATAGGGTTTTTTTAAAGATCTCTCTATATATATTTTTTAATGTTGGACAGTATTCAGAGTGCTCATTCTGTTTTGTAGTAGACTTATTCCTTTAATATTTTAAACTATATAGAATAATATGTAGTTCATTCATTCAAGCCGACTCAGTTGGCTTTATTTAGTGAATTTCCTTGTAAAGTCTGGGCTAGAAGGGCAGCTTGTATCAGAAAAGACCTCATGTGACCTGAGCCATAGTTTATGCAACACGTACTGAATATGAGTCTGTGTCTTGCTCTAGGGTATGATGCTGGCAGACCCTTCCTACTGGCTGTAGTGCCTTTTACCTTTAACTAGCTCATCGAAGTCAGTGGGACTGGCCAAGATGGTGAGCACAACATCCCCTAGTAAGTGTCTACAGAATTGGGCCCTAAATGTGGAGTTGTTTCCTATGAAACTTCCTAGAAGCTTGTTCAAATGCCAGTGCTGGTACAGATTAACTTCCTCTGAGTTCTGCACATGCAAGGTTGAAGAGCTTGATGTTTTACGGCCTTTTTAACTGTAATACTCCTGCCTGAAACTGACACACAAGCGTACACCATTAAGAAAGGCAAAAAAGGCTGCAACAGTGATTTCTGGATGTAAATTGCTTCTTCCTCCTGCCATGCCATGTTTATGTAACATAGGTGCTTAGAGATGGTGGTGAGGTGGGACAGTATAAGAAGCTCAATAGACTAAGACTAACCTCCTAAAAGCATCTTTGCTTTGGTGATTGTTACCACTGCATTTTTCAGAAGGCTACTTAAAATGTAAGAAGCAATTCTTGATTGTAAAGTGCAATACACAGTAAAACTACTGTATTCCGCTTCTTGTTTGCATTAATGTGTCTCTTCTGAAAACACCACATTTCCCATTTATATTTGACTTCCTGAGCATTCAGCCTGACTCTTTCATTAGATTAAAGTAGGCACTCCAAACTGGAAGCATTTTCTGCTGTACCAGATCTAAAGCAGCACTGTTAAAAATTTTTATTTATTTATTTTTCTTTTTTTTCCTTGTTTTTGGCAATCCCAATAGTTAGTTAAAGCTTTGTGTTCAGACCAAGTGTAGCTTCTCCCTACCTAGCCATCTTTTTCTATTAGATCCTGCAGGTGAGCCATTCATGTTGTATGTGGAAGATCATCAGAATTTCCATGGCAATAGACTAAATATTACAAATGCAGGTTTCCTGAAGAAGGCAGAGTTGGCCTGTGAGGAGAACTGATCAGTCTAGTTAGCACAAAATAATTATTTTGCTCTAGCTATACCAATATAACTCATTGGTGTGGACATTCTATTCTGGAATTCAAGTCATTTTATTCTGACCTAAGGAAGTTACACTGGAATAACTATAGCTGATCAATTTCCCCATGTAGGCAAGCCTTTATTCACTAATAGCAAAGGGAACAGCAACAAAGAGCTATGTGAAAAGCGTGCTATAAATGCTCCCTCTTCCAGGTTTGCATATTGTGAAGGTACTTGGGGTGTGAGAGGGGAGCAAATCCAGTACCCTCCTGCATGGCATGGCCATAGAGCAGAGGTGGGCAAAATACAGCCGGCGGGACCGTCCTGCCCAGCCCTTGAGCTCTTGGCTGGGGAGGCTAACCCCCAGCTCCTCCCCTGCTGTCGCCCCCTGCCCCACAGCCTCAGCTCTTCATGCCACCAGCGCTCTGGGTGGCGGGGCTGCGAGCTCCTGCCGGGCAGCGTGGCTGCGAGAGCCGCCGTCCTGCCACGGTGCTCTAGACTACGCAACGGTGTTGCTGGCTCCGACCAGGCAGCGTGGCTGCCTGTCCTGGTGCTCTGAGTGGCATGGTAAGGGGGCGGGGATTGGGGGCGTTGGATAAGGGGCAAGGGGGCCCCAGGGGGACAGTCAGGGAGCAGGGGGTGGTTGGATAGACGTGGGAGACCCAGGGAACCTGTTGGGGCGGGGGCATGGATGGGGTTGGGGCAGTCAGGGGACAGGGAGGGTTGGATAGGGGGTAGGGTCCCGGGGGGGGGGCGGTTAGGGGCAGGGGACAAGGAGCAGGGGGGTTTGGATGGGTCGGGTGTTCTGAGGGGGGCAGGAAGTGGGAGGGGGCCAGGACCAGAACCAGGCTGTTTGGGGAGGCACAGCCTTTCCTACCTGGCCCTCCATACATTTTCAGAACACTGATGTGGCCCTCATGCCAAAAAGTTTGCCCACCCCTGCCACAGAGGAATCTGAGCTCCTGGTGTGACAACACGCAGCGGGAGAGGCATGGCTACACAAATCCTCATGTCCCTCTCCTTCCTGACAACCTGCTTCAGGCCACATTAAAGTTATTGTGCTGCAATAGCCTCTGGGAAATGGCAGCTCTGCCCAGGCAATGGAGCGGCCATGATTCCTCTCTCCCTGCACATGCCTAATACCCAGTCTGGCTACTTGGGCTGGTACAGGACTCTGGATTTGTCCCTGAAAGCATAAAAGAAGGAGTTAGCAATGATTTGTAGGTCTTTCATCAGTGTTGCTATGCCAATGGCTGGGGGTTTGCCAGCATATAGTGTGCATTCATAGTAGGAACCAAAATATAGTCTCAGGAAGCGGGGGGGGTGGGGGGGGGGGGTGGAGTCAGCTTCCCACAGCCTGAAATGTAAAGGCTAGCTTAGTTTGACTCTGTTGAATGTAATTGCTGTTGGTTACATTACAATGTGAACCAAAGTGTACTGTGAAGGGAAATGCACTCAGTATACATGTTTTTTTGTTGAGCAACAGGGCATGCAGAACCCACAGCATGTGCCCAGAGAGGTTTAATGTTCTTTATACACTTAAAATACTTCTTTTCAAACATCCCATGTAAAGATCCTTAACCTGAAACCAGTCAGACATACTGTAGGGGTCAGAAAGTGGCTCCTAGAGATTACCCTCATCCCATCTGAAAGGTGAATCCTTCCTTTCATATTCTCCCCTTCCCAGTGTTAATAGGAGAAGGATAGTACAAGTGGCAGGTTTTTAACAATATAATGCATGCCTTGTAGCCACTTATCTCACTTTCAGTCTTAAGCCATTTTATAATTATTCTTTCTACATCTAGTTTTGAAAGGCTAAACTCTAAAGAGCGGGCATGTCCATATTGGATACTGGCTTTTACCATCACTGTTGGGCCCAATTACAAACCCCTGACTTGGAAGGAAACACAGCCTTATTAGGGACCAGTGAGTGGAAGGATGGTTGGTGATTGCATTTCAAAGCATTGCATTAGCTGAATGTGGAGACAAATTGTGTTAGCTTTTTTTTACTGTTTGAAACGTAAAATGGCCTGGGAAACAGAATTTCTGTTTGCCCTTAAATATGCTTAGCTTTAAAATAATTTAAAGGTGATTTTTATATAAGCCCATATTTACATGCAATTATTATTTGTAAACATAATGCCTTTCTTGAAATGCTAACGTCTAGAGGGAAAAAAAGGTGCTTACTTTTGAGAGAATTAGTTCAAAGAAGCACAATGCACTGTATTGACTTTGGGGTTAGTAAAAGAAAAATGTCTTTTATTGAATTTCCAAGAATTTGTAGTCATGAGTTAATGTAGATTTGATGTAGTCTACATGATGTAGTCTGCTGGGTCGGACAGACATTCTGGTGTTTTTCAGATACCCAGATTGTTACACTAATATTGCAAGCAATAAGCTATTTTAAACAAAGTTTAAGCCAAGAGGCTTTACATTTGGACAGAATGATACTGTCTTGTTTGAACTCTATTTTCGTAACAGTGATGCCTTTTGACTTGAATTGTAATTTTTTAACACAGCCTTTTGGTAGCTCCAGGTATAGGCCACTGCTCGCCTTGACTGACATTTCCTTGGGAAATTTGCTGTAAAAGAGTTTTTTGATAATGGCTTATTGAGTTTTTAAATAAGTTATTATGAAAAAAAAATCTAAGTGAAGAACAGAGAAATAGAAAATGTTGGTGTGGAGGATATGAAAACTACACAAAGATCTAGACTTTATCATTTCATAATTTTTTGTTTTAAGAAATATGCATGCCAAATGTCTCTTTCAATGATTTGTAATATACATTTTATGACTGGAAGCCTTTTTGTACAACACACTCCAATAAATGTTTTGAATTTTATCTGTTACCTTCTTTTGTTTAAAACAAACCGAAGCTCATTCAAAGGCTGCCTCGTGTGTCATAACTGGGTGTCATCCCCACATAGACAAACAGAGGAGAGAAGAGCCAACGGCATATTGGACTGTATTAGTAGGAACATTGCCAGCAGATCGAGGAAGTGATTATTCCCCTCTATTCGGCACTGGTGAGGCCGTACCTGGAGTATTGCATCCAGTTTTCGTCCCCCCACTACAGAAGGGATGTGGACAAATTGGAGTGAGTCCAGCAGAGGTCAACGAAAATGATTAGGAGCACATGACAAGGAGAGGCTGAGAGATGAGGGAACGGGGGTTATTTAGTCTGAAGAGAAGAGTGAGGGGGGATTTGATAGCAGCCCTTCAACTACCTGAAGTGAGTTTCCAAAGAGGATGGAGCTCGACTGTTCTCGGTGGTGGTAGATGACAGAACAATGGTCTCAAGTTGCAGTGGGGGGAGGTCTAGGTTGGCTAGTAGGAAACACTATTTCACTAGGAGGATGGTGAAGCATTGGAATGGGTTACCTAGGGAGGTGGTGGAATCCCTATCCTTTGAGGTTTTTAAGGCCCGGCTTGACAAAGACTCGTCTGGGATGATTTAGTTGATGTTGGTCCTGCTTTGAGCAGGGGATTGGACTAGATGACCTCCTGAAGTCTCTTCCAACCCTAAGATTCTATGATATCAGTGTAATATGTTGTCCCCTTGGGTGTGGTGCAGGGGTAACTGAGTCCTTTTCTAATCTGGCATTTGACTTCCAATAGTAGCAGTGCAAACTTCCACCTCTTTTCCCTCACTGCAGGAGATCCTGACCCCACTGGATTTTGTGCAGTGTTTGCTCTGTGTTCTGGAGGGATTGTTTCTGTTGGCTTCCTGTGATGACCAAAAAGGGGAAAATCATTGGCAGCTGGTGGTGATGGATTCCTACCCACTGGGAACTGAACGAAAGCCACCAGCTCATGTTTTAATTAGGGCTGTCCAAACTATTAAAAAAATTGTGATTTTAAAAAAGTGTGATAATCAGTTTTAATTGCACTGTTAAACAATAATAGAATACCATTTATTTAAATATTTTTGGATGTTTTTTCCATTTTGAAAAGTGCCATGTGAACACCTGTTCTCAAATTCAAGTGACATTGTAAATAAGCAGGCAGTAGTATCTCCTGTAAATGTAAACAAACTTGTTTGTTTTAGAGATTGGCTGAACAAAATGTAGGACTGAGTGGACTTGTAGGCTCTAACCTGAGTTAGATTTCCAGCCAGTGATTGAGATCACCTGAGCCAGCTGGTTTTAGGCATTGGTTTACACTTCTAGTGTAACATTATTCAGCTGCTCTCTCTACTGAATAATGTTACTATTGTTTACTGGCAGTGTGGGCCCTTTGGAGGACCTCAGCTGGTACTCTGATGTCTCCAAGGCTATCAGCCCAGCTTTTCTCACCAGCACTTATTTATAGTAAACAATTCTATCTGAACTAGTCTAGTTCTTCTTCGAGTGCTTGCTCATATCGATTCCAATTAGGTGTGTTCTTGCCGCGTGCACGTTTGTCGGAAGATTTTTACCCTAGCAACACTCGGTGGGTCAGCTGAGGCGCCCCCTGGAGTGGCGCCACTATAGCGCCGGACATATACCCCTGCCGGCCCATCGCCCCCTCAGTTCCTTCTTACCTCCCGTGACAGTCGTTGGAACAGTGGAGCGCGGCTTAGCTGATCTCCACTTCCCTAGCCTACTCGTAGTTCCTTACTAATAGTTGTGTATATAGTTATAATCTTTATAGTTGTAGTTAGTTTTAGTCGTTTTCTATAATATTGTTAGTGTATATAGTTGCGAGGGGATCAGGGATTAGCCCCTTCCCCCCACCCGGTACTGGGGCTCATGCCCGGGTCTCCGGGCTTCAAACCGTGCTCAGCCTGCCATAAGCTGATGCCAACGGGAGATCTCCATGACTCCTGCCTTAAGTGCCTCGGGGAATCCCATCTCTCAGATAAGTGCCGGATCTGTAAGGCCTTTAAGCCGAGGACAAATAAAGAGCGGGACTTTCGCCTCAAACAGCTCCTGATGGAGGCAGCTCTTAGTCCAATGCCCTCGGAACTGAGCGCTGAACAATCTACATCAGGGAAAAGGGCTCTTTTGGCTCTGGATCGCCCCGGTACCACTAAGGCCCCTCTGCTCCGAGTCCGGTGCCTGAAAGCTCCCCGGCGCACGCTGTAGTCGAGCTCACTATCCCATCCACACCAGAGACCTTTTCCACGGTGAGGGATTTAATTGCACTGATGGAGTCTGCACTGCCTCAACCCCCGGCAGCGCCAGTGCGGGTCATTCAGTCCATTGGCAAGCCTGCCCTCCTGAGGCCACCCTCTGTCGGCACTGCTGAGAGGCACCGATCAAGATCTTGGTCCCAGCGGCATTCTCGGTCCCATCGCCAATCCTGGTCCCGATGTCGTTCGCAGTCCCGGCACCGCTCTCCATCACAGTACCAGTCGCACTCGCGGCACCGCTCAGCGTCCCGTTTGCAGGCCCGGCACTCCCTGTACCGATCCAGCTCCCGGCACCGTTCCAGGCACGGTGCCTCTCACAGCCGCTCCAGGCGACGAGCCTCGAGATCTCGGTCGACCTCCCAGCACCGATACGGTCGCAGGTCCCAGTCTCATTCACAGTACCGTATGGCGCCTGGTACCGCTCTCCGGTGCCACCCCGAGAGAGATCGTCTAGAGACGTGGCCCCTTCTCAGCTCCTCCTTGGCCGTCTAGACACACCTCAGTGTCATCTCACGCGGACAGTGCTTCCTATGCACAGGACCGTGACTCGGACGTGCCCAGACGAGTCTTCCAGGAGACCCAAGGTCAAGAACAAGGGCCCCATCAGTGGTCATTCTGGACACCTTGGGCGTATCACCAAGCCCAAGGTGCGCCCCCAGAGGCATCACGCTCCATGCCATCTGAACGTCGGGTGCCAGAGGCGACTGTAAGCCGCCCCCCTCCTGCGGGTATAGATGAAGCTTCCGTTCCGCCGACAGACTCTCAGGTCCCACTGAACCTGACACCGCCCAACAACAAGAGCCTATGCAGGACCCTCTTGTCCCTGGCCTCTCCTCTTCCTCTTCTCCAGATGAAGCGGTGGCGGGGACATCCTCCTCCGGCCCTCCCCCTATTGACCTGAGGGCCCATCAGGACCTTCTGAGGCGGGTGGCCCAGAATATGAATCTTCAGGTGGAGGAGGTCCCGGAGATAGACCCTGTGGTGGATATTTTATCAGCTGACACCCCCACAAGAGTGGCCTTGCCCTTTATTCGTACTGTTCAGGCAAACGCCGATACCATCTGGCAATCTCCAGCCTCTATTCCGCCCACGGCCAGGGGAGTTGAGCGGAAGTACATGGTACCCTCTAAGGGCTACGAGTATCTGTATGTGCACCCTCCTCCCGGCTCATGCAATTGGTTAACGAAAGGGAGCGCCATGGCCAGCAAGCTCCTTCGCCAGAATCCAAGGAGGCTAGCGCATGGACTTATTGGGCCGCAAAGTATACTCTGCTGGAGGCCTCCAACTCAGGGTGGCAAACCAGCAAGCCCTACTTAGCTGATACAACTACAACACCTGGACGGTGGTGGGCAAATTCACGGAGCTACTTCCCCAAGACTCCCGCCAGGAGTTTGCAGCCCTCTTGGAGGAAGGAAAGAAGGTGGCAAGAACCTCTCTCCAAGCCTCACTGGACGAGGCTGACTTGGCAGCCAGAACTCTGGCTCAGGAGTGGCCATGAAGAGAATATCATGGCTTCAGGTGTCAGGCCTCCCACCTGAGTTACAGCAGACTATACAAGACTAGCCCTTTGACGGCCAAGGCCTATTTTCTGAAAAGACTGACCCTAGGCTGCAAAGCCTAAAGGACAACAGGGTGATCACGCGCTCGCTGGGAATGCACACCCCGGTGCCTCAGCGCAGGTCCTTCCATCCTCAGCCTCACCGCGCTTACCCCCCGCCTAGGCCGCGACAGGACTTCAGCAGAAGACGCGGCCTGGGGAATTGCAGAAGGCAGTCTGGGCCCCAAGGGGGTCAAAATCAGGGGCCCCCCAAACCACCCGCGGGACCCAAACCAAACTTTTGATGGGATGCCCGAGGACAGCATACCAATTCTTTCCCAGGATCCTTTTCTGCCTTTTTACAACCACCTCTCCCATTTCCTCCCTGCATGGGCCCAACTAACATCAGATCGTTGGGTCCTACGCACGGTAGAATTGGGATACCACCTCCAATTTATTTCGCCTCCCACCCCCCATCCTTGTCCCTCTTCAGGGACCCCTCTCACGAGCAATTCCTCTTGCAAGAGGTACAGACGCTCCTAACCATGGGAGCTATAGACGAGGTACCGAAAGACTCGAGGGGCAAGGGGTTTTATTCCCGCTATTTCCTAATCCCCAAAGCAAAGTGAGGTCTGAGACCTATCCTAGACCTGCGAGGACTCAACACATTCATGATAAAGTTGACGTTCCGCATGGTATCCCTGGGGACCATCATCCCATCCTTGGATCCCGGAGACTGGTATGCCGCCCTCGATATGAGGGATGCGTATTTTCACATCGCCATTTACCCACCACACAGACTATATCTCCGTTTTGTGGTCAACCATCAACATTTTCAATTTATGGTCCTTCCGTTTGGCCTTTCTGTGGCCTCAGAGTATTCACAAAATGCATGGCTGTAGTCGCTGCATCCCTCCGTCGTCGTCGAGTACATGTCTTCCCGTATCTTGACGATTGGCTCATTCGAGAGACCTCCGAGACGCAAGTCACCAGTCATGTCGGCATCGTCAACGGCCTATTCAGATGACTAGGCCTGATGATCAATATAGAAAAATCCACTCTGGTTCCCACTCAGAGAATAGACTTCATTGGGGCCATCCTGGACTCCACTCTAGCCAGAGCCTGCTTACTACAGCCCCAGTTTCAGGTGATGGTATCAATTATCCAAAGCCTGCAAAACTTCCTGACAGCTTCGGCTCACACTTGTCTCAGCCTCCTAGGTCACATGGCGGCCTGCACGTTCGTGACCAAACACGCCAGACTACGCCTCCGTCCCCTTCAAACTTGGCTCAACTCGGTATACCACCGGGGCAGAGACAGCATAGACATGATCCTCACGATCCCCCCGAGCATCATAGACTCCCTGACCTGGTGGCTGTCGCCCCCCTGTTCTGCGCAGGGATGCCTTTCCACCCGCCTCAACCTTCAATGGCCCTGACCACGGACGCGTCATCTCTGGGTTGTGGAGCCCACCTCGAGGATCTCTGCACTCAAGGCCTTTGGTCAGCTCAAGAACTGACCTTGCACATCAATGTGCGGGAGCTGAGGGCAGTTGTCTCAGTGTTCACAGACAACACAACGGCCATGTTTTACATAAACAAGCAGGGCGGCGCATGTTCCTCCCCCCTTTGTCAGGAAGCCATCCAACTCTGGGACTTTTGCATAGCCCACTCGATCGACCTGGTAGCGTCTTTTCTCCCAGGGGTTCAGAACACTCTGGCGGATCACCTCAGCAGATCCTTCCTGTCTCACGAGTGGTCGATTCATCCGGACGTTATCCATTCTGTTTTCTGGAAGTGGGGTTCTCCCCACATAGACCTCTTCGCCTCCCGTGAGAACAGGAAATGCCATGTGTTCTGCTCCTTCCAGGGTCACTCCCCGGGCTCCCTCTCAGACGCATTCCTGATACCATGGACGAGCCATCTACTTTATGCCTTTCCACCATTCCCGCTGGTTCACAGGGTCCTGCTCAAGCTCTGCGGAGACAGAGCCCACCTGATCATAATCGCTCCAGCATGGCCGAGGGAACACTGGTACACCATGTTGCTCGACCTCTCGCTGACCAACCCAATCCCCCTACCTCTTTGGCCGGATCTCATAACTCAGGACCACGGCAGACTTCACCACCCAGATCTGCAGTCTCTTCACCTTACGGCATGGTTGCTGCATAGTTAAGCCAGTCTGAGTTACACTGCTCTGCCTCGGTACAACAAGTACTCCTGGGTAGTAGGAAATCTTCCACTAGGTTAACGTATCTGGCCAAGTGGAAGCGTAACGCTGTTCCCACCGAGGCACCAGTTCTTACTATCTTGGACTACCTCTGGTCCCTAAAACAACACGGCCTAGCGATCTCATCAATAAAGGTGCACTTGGCGGCCATCTCTGCCTTCCACCCAGGGGAGAGCGGCCGCTCGGTCTTCTCTAACACCATGGTTTTGAGGTTCCCTCAAGGGCTTGGAACATTTATACCCACAGGTACGCCGCCCCGCCCCTACCTGGGACCTCAGTCTAGTTCTAGCCAAACTTATGGCTGCTCCCTTCGAGCCGCTAGCAACCTGCTCGCTGCTGTACCTGTCCTGGAAGACAGCATTCCTCTTAGCCATTACATCAGCAAGACAAGTCTCCGAACTTCGGGCTGTCACAGTGGACCCCCCCATATACAGTGTTTCACAAGGACAAGGTACAGCTGTGACCACATCCAGCCTTCCTCCCTAAAGTGGTGTCAGCCTTCCATATCAATCAAGATATCTTCGTTCCGGTTTTCTTCCCGAAGCCGCACTCATCTCACCAAGAGCAGCAACTGCACTCCCTAGATGTCCGTAGGGCTCTCGCATTTATATTGAAACACCCCAACTCTTGGCAGATCGAATGAAGGACCTACCTGTCTCCTCCCAGAGGATTTCATCTTGGGTGCACGTTCCGATGAGCCACCTCACCGCACATTCTACTAGGGATCAGGGTTCATCTGCCGCCTTCCTGGCTCATGTACCCATCCAGGAAATTTGTCGTGCAGCTACCTGGTCCTCGGTCCACACCTTTGCGTCACATTACACATTGGTATAACAATCCAGAGATGACGCGGCATTTAGCTCAGCAGTTCTACATTCTGCGACATCTCACTCCGACCCCACCACCTAGGTAAGGCTTGGGAGTCACCTAATTGGAATCGATATGAGCAAGCACTCGAAGAAGAAAAGACAGTTACTCACCTTTGTAACCGTTGTTCTTCGAGATGTGTTGCTCATATCCATTCCAAACCCGCACTCCTTCCCCTCTGTCGGAGTAGCCGGCAAGAAGGAACTGAAGGGCTGTTGGGTCGGCAGGCGTATATATTCACTGCCATAGCGGCGCCACTCCAGGGGGCGACCCAGCCAACCCACCGAGTGTTGCTAGGGTAAAAATCTTCCGACGAATGTGCACGTGGCGCGCGCACAACTAATTGGAATGAATATGAACACATCTCGAAGAACAACAGTTACAAAGGTGAGTAACCATCTTTTTTTTACAGTTATAGTTAGTTATTAGTGTTTTGTATATAGATAGTGTATATAGTATTTGTGTATAGTGTATATAGTATTTGGAGGAATTGAGGATCATTCCCCTTCCTCCAACCCAGTACTGGGGCCCATGCCCAGGTCACCGGGCTTCAAACCGTGCTTGGCATGCCTCAAGCTGATGCCAACAGGAGATCCCCACGACTCCTGTCTGAAGTGCCTCAGGGAATCCCATCTACCTGATAAGTGCCGCATTTGCAAGGCTTTTAAGCCTAGAACAAAGAAGGAGCGGGACTTTCGTTTAAAGCTGCTCCTAATGGAGGCGGCACTTAGCCCAGCGCCCTCGGTACCGAGCGCGGAGCAGACTCCTTCAGTTCGACGCGCTTCTTCGGCACCAGAACGATCCGGCACCGCCAAAGAACCTCAGCACCGACCTTCTCCGGCACCGATACCATCGCGGTCTAGGAAGCAGCAAAAACCACCTGCTACTTTGGCACCGCCCGTGCCGCCACTGGAGAAACAGCTCAGACCGGATCGCCCTTCCAAAGCATCCGCCACAGCTGCACAGACTTCGGCACCGTTGATTCCGGTTCCACAAGGGCCATCGAGTCCGGTGCTCCAAAGCTCCCCGGTGTGCACCGTGGTTGAGCTGGGTCTCCCGTCCACTCCGGAGACCTTCTCCACCGCCCGCAACCTGATCGCGCTGACAGAACCTGGACCACCTCAGCCCCCAGCACCGCCGGTGCGGGCAATTCAGTTGACTGGCAAGTCTGCCTTGATGAGGCCTGCCTCCTTGGGAGTGACTGATAAACATCGGTCCCGATCTTGGTCCCAGTACCACTCGCAGTCCCGGCACCGCTCTCCATCACAGCACCAGTCATACTCACGGCACCGCTCTACCTCCCGTACACCTGCCCAGTACAGTCGGTACCAATCCGGGTTCCAGCACCGATCCTGGCACCAGTCTTCTCATAGCCGATCTCGACACTGCAGATCATTGTCGAGATCCAGGTCGGCCTCCCGGCACCGCTATAGTCGTTGGTCCCGGTCGTGGTACCACCGCAGATCCCAGCACCGGTCTCCTGCTCCAACCCGCGACCTAACAGTTCAGAATGGCGCAGCCTCTCAGGGACGCTCGCCCCCCCCCCCCTTGGCCTTTGAGACACAATTTGTCATCGTCTCAGGCGGGGAGCGGCTACTATGTCCAAGGTCGTGACACGGAGGGCGCGAGGAGTCAGACCTATGCTGAGAATCAAGATCCGGATCAGGGACCATCACAATGGTCCTTCTGGACACCTTGGGCATACCATCAAGCCCAAGGTCCCCCCTCAGGTGCCTCCCGGTCAGCCCATTCTCACCATTACATGCCTGGGCCCACCGTGAGCCATCCTCTGCCTATGGACACAGATGACACTGTTGTCCCACCAACCGACACTCAGGCTCCGGCTGTACCTGACCCCGAACACCAGGACCCACCACAACAGGAGCTTCCTCAGGATCCCCTAGTTCCTGGTCTTTCCTTCTCCTGCTCGCCAGATGGGGCAGTGGCAGGAACATCCTCCTCTGATCCTCCGCCAATAGATCTGAGAGCTCACCAAGATCTCCTGTGTAGGGTGGTGCAGAATATGAACCTCTAAGTGGAGGAGGTTCCAGAAATAGAGGACCCAGTGGTTGACATTTTGTCGGCAGATACACCTAGCAGAGTCACCCAGCCATTTATCAGGACCGTTCAGGCGAATGTGGATACAATCTGGCAGTCCCCAGCATCTATTCCTCCCACGGCCAGAGGGGTGGAGAGGAAATATATGATGCCATCCAAGGGCTATGAGTATCTGTATGTACACCCTCACCCTTGCTCCTTGGTGGTACAGTCAGTTAATGAGAGAGAGCGGCATGGCCAGCAAGCTCCTGCCCCCAAGTCCAAGGAAGCCAGGCGCCTGGACTTATTTGGTCATAAGATCTACTCAGCGGGGGGCCTTCAACTTAGGGTAGCTAATCAACAAGCTCTCCTAAGCCGGTACAGTTATAACACATGGACCTCCATGGGGAAGTTTAAAGAACTTGTTCCCCAAGAGTCCCGACAGGAGTTTGCGGCCTTACTAGAAGAAGGCAAAAAGATGGCAAGGACCTCCCTTCAGGCGTCCTTGGATGCGGCGGACTCTGTGGCCAGAACTCTAGCTTCGGGAGTGGCCATGCGGTGCATCTCCTGGCTTCAGATGTCCGGCCTTCCGCCTGAGCTTCAACAAACAATTCAAGACTTGCCCTTCGAAGGCCAGGGCTTATTCTCGGTTAAAACTGATCTCAGGCTCCAAAGCCTGAAGGATAACCAAGTGATCATGCACTCACTGGGGATGCACACCCCAGTAACCCAGAGCAGACTCTTCCGCCCCCAGCCTCAACGCACCTACCCAAACCCTCGGTCACGGCAGGACTTCGCTAGAAGACGTGGCCGGGGTAACCGTAGGAGGCAATCTGGTCCCCAAGGGGCTCAGAATCAGGGCCCCCCAAAACCACCAGTGGGGCCCAAACGTTACTTCGAGGACGGAGCACCAGTCTCTTTCCCAGATCCTTCTCCACCCTTCTGCAACCGCCTCTCCTATTTCCTCCCTGCGTGGTCCTGCCTGACCTCAGATTGTTGGGTCCTCCGCACGGTGGAAATGGGATACCAACTTCAGCTTGTTTTGCCTCCCACCCTGTCCCTCTTCAGGGACCCCTCTCACGAGCAGTTCCTCGTACAGGAGGTACAGACGCTCCTGGATATCGGAGCGATAGAAGAAGTCCCAAAGGACCTGAGGGGCAAGGGGTTTTACTCCCGCTACTTCCTAATTCCCAAGGCAAAGGGAGGTCAATGATTGGCTCATTCGAGGCTCCTCCGAGAAGCAAGTGCGGCATCATGTGCATCTCATCAGAGAACTGTTCAGGCAACTCGGCCTTATGCTCAACATCGAAAAGTCCACTCTGGTACCCACACAGAGGATAGACTTCATTGGAGCGATCTTGGACTCCAATCTCGCCAGGGCTTGCTTACCATAGCCCCGCTTTCAGGCAATGGTAGCCATAATTCAAGGCCTCCACAACTTTCAGACCTCGTCGGTTCGCACGTGTCTCGGTCTCCTAGGTCACATGGCCACCTGCACTTTTGTGACCAGGCATGCCAGACTACGCCTCTGTCCACTTCAGACCTGGCTCTCCTCGGTGTACTGGCCAGGCCGCGACAGCCTGGACACGATTCTCACTGTACCCAGGGACGTCTTAGCCTCCCTGACTTGGTGGCTGAACCCCTCCCTGGTCTGCACAGGTATGCCATTCCATGCCCCACAACCTTCGATAGCCCTGACCACAGATGTGTCATCTTTAGGCGGGGGTGCCCACCTTGCGGGACTCCGTACGTGAGGCCTCTGGTCCGCACAGGAAGTGGCCTTGCATATCAATGTGAGGGAACTGAGGGCAGTACGTCTCGCGTGTCAAGTGTTTCACGAACACCTCGAAGGCCGTTGTGTTACAGTATTCACAGACAACACAATGGCCATGTTATACATCATCAAGCAAGGTGGAGCACACCCCTCCCTCCTTTGTCAGGAAGCCATACACCTCTGGGAGTTTTGTATAGCCCATTCGATCGATCTGGTGGCATCCTTTCTCCCAGGAGTCCAGAACACCCTGGCACATCACCTCAGCAGATCCTTCCTAGCTCATGAGTGGTCGATTCGCCTGGACGTCATCCATTCTGTTTTCCAGAAGTGGGGATTTCCCCACATAGACCTCTTCACCTCTCGCGAGAATCGGAAGTGCCACGTGTTCTGCTCCCTCCAGGGGCACTCCCCGGGCTCCCTCTCAGACGCATTCCTGATACCTTAGAAAGACCATCTGCTCTACGCCTTTCCTCCGTTCTCACTGGTCCACAGGGTCCTGCTCAAGCTACGCAGAGACAAGGCCCACTTAATCCTGATTACTCCAGCGTGGCCAAGGCAGCACTGGTACACCACGTTGCTCGACCTGTCGGTGACTGACCCAAATCCCCTACCGCTTTGGCCGGATCTCATAACTCAAGAACACGGCAGGCTACACCACCCAGACCTGCAGTCCCTCCATCTCACAGCATGGATGCTGCATGGTTAAATCAATCCGAGCTGCGTTGCTCCACCTCGGTACAACAGGTGCTCCTGGGCAGCAGGAAACCTTCCACTAGGTCCACATACCTGGCCAAGTGGAAGCATTTTTCCTGCTGGTATGCCCAGAACGATACTGCCCCCATGCAGGTACCAGTCCCTACCATCCTGGAGTATTTCTGGTCCCTGAAGCAGCACGGCCTTGTGGTCTCGTCCATCAAGGTACACCTGGCAGCCATCTCAGCCTTCCATCCAGGGGAGAACGGACGTTCAGTCTTTTCTAACCCTATGGTTACCAGATTCCTTAAGGGCTTGGAGCGCTTGTACCCACAGGTCCGTCGTCTGGCCCCTACGTGGGATCTCAATCTAGTTCTAACTAGGCTCATAGGTGCTCCCTTTGAGCCAATGGCCACCTGCTCGATGCTGTACCTTTCCTGGAAGACAGCCTTCCTCGTCACTATTACATCGGCGAGGCGAGTGTCGGAACTTTGGGCCCTCACAGCGGACCCCCCATATACAGTATTCCATAAGGATAAGGTACAACTGCAACCACACCCCGCCTTCCTCCCTAAGGTGGTGTCTGCCTTTCACGTCAACCAGGACATCTTCCTCCCGGTCTTCTTCCCGAAATCACACTCCTCATGTAGGCAGCAACAGCTGCATTCCCTGGACGTTTGTAGGGCTCTCGCCTTTTACATGAAGAGAACAAAGCCCTTTCGAAAGACACCGCAACTCTTCGTAGCGGTGGCAGACCGGATGAAGGGCCAACCGGTCTCATCGCAGCGAATTTCATCTTGGGTGACGTCTTGCATCTGTGCCTGTTATGACTTGGCTCACGTTTCCACTAGCCATCTCACCGCCCATTCTACTCGGGCTCAAGCTTCATCTGCTGCCTTCCTGGCCCATGTACCCATCCAGGAGATCTGTAGGGCAGCGACCTGGTCGTCCGTGCACACCTTCGCTTCACACTATGCGTTAGTGCAGCAGTCCAGAGATGATGCGGCATTTGGTTCAGCGGTACTTCATTCCGCAACATCTCACTCCGACCCCACCACCTAGGTAAGGCTTGGAAGTCACCTAATTGGAATCGATATGAGCAAGCAGTTGAAGAAGAAAAGGCGGTTACTCACCTTTGTAGCTGTTGTTCTTCGAGATGTGTTGCTCATATCCATTCCAAACCCATCCTCCTTCCCCTCTGTCAGAGTAGCCGGAACTGAGGGGGCGATGGGTCGGCAGGGGTATATATCCGGTGCCATAGTGGCGCCACTCCAGGGGGCGCCTCAGCCAACCCACCGAGTGTTGCTAGGGTAAAAATCTTCCGACAAACGTGCACGTGGCGCGCACACCCCCCTAATTGGAATGGATATGAGCAACACATCTCGAAGAACAACAGTTACAAAGGTGAGTAACCGTCTTTTTCTGTTCCTAGTTGTTGGAGCACAAGACTGGGAAGTGGGAGACCTGGGTCTATTCTCAGCTCTGCTGCTGGCCTGCAACACATTTTCTGTGCCTCAGTTTCCCATCTGTAAAATGGGGATGATGACAAAACTGGGCTGCTCTGTTCTCTCTCTGTCAAAGATTTGACACAGGTGGGATGCTCCCCTAGCCTGATCTGGAGGACAGGAGACAACAGAGTCTTAGTCCTCAGTGTGCCTTTTGTCCTCCTACAGTTGCCAATCCTCCAGAATTGTCCTGGATAGGGTTGCCAACTTTCTACTTGCACAAAACCAAACACTCTTGCCCCGCTGCCCCTCCTCTGAGGCTCTACCCCCTGCTTGCTCCATCCCCCCCCCCCCGTCCCTTGCTTTCTCCACCCTCAGTTGTTTTCAGGGGGCTGGCTCAAGGGGTTGGGGTGTGGGAGGGGGTGAGGGCTCCAGGCTCTGAGGTGGGGCCAGGGATGAGGGGTTTGGGGTGCAGGAGGGGGGCTCTGGGCTCGGGGGGTGGAGCTGAGGGATTCGGAGTATGGGAGGGGGCTCTGGGCTGAGGCAGAAGAGTGGGGTGTGAGAAGGAGGCTGGGGCTGGGGCAGGGGCTTGAAGTGTGTGGGGGGGTGAGGGCTCCGCATGGGGATGCAGACTCGGGCTGAGGATGAGGGGTTTGGGGTGCTGGAGGGGGTTCTGAGCTGGGGGGTTCAGAGGGCAGGAGGGGGGGATAAGGGCTGGGGTGAGTGGTCAGAGGTGCAGGCTCAGGGCAGCACTTACCTCAAGCAGCTCCCTGATGCAGTGGCTTGTTTCCCTCTCTGGCTCCTACGTGGAGGCTTGGTCAGATGGATCTGTGCACTGCCCTGACCACAGGTTCTGCCCCCATACTTCCCATTGGCAGCAGTTCCCAGCCAATGGGAGCTGCAGAGATGGCACTTGGGGTGGGGGCAGCGCGCAGAGCCACCTGGCTGCCCCTACCCATAGGAGCACATGCTGCTGCTTCCAGGAGCCATGGCAGGCAAGGAGCCTGCCTTAGCCCTACTGTGCCGCTGACCAGACTTTTAATGGCCAGGGTCGCTTTTTGACTGGGCATTCAAGTCAAAAAACACCCCTGGCAAACCCTAGTCTTGGAGTCTCCAGGAATTGAAGAATAATCTTTTAATTAAAGATTGTCATAGAATCCTAGGACAGGAAGAGACCTCAAGAGGTCATCTAGCCCAGCCCCCTGCCTCATGGCAGGCCTGAGTATTGTGTATTATGTCATGGGATGACACCTCCAAACAAAATTGGCAACCGTAATCCTCTCCTGAGCTGGGAGCTCAAAGCCTTCACTCCCAGCCCTTGGGTTACAGATGGTAACGGCTGTTGGAACGAACTGACAATCCACTTTGCTTTCCAGGGGGGTGGTGATACTAGAGCAGAGGTGGACAAACTATGGCCCATGGGATGGCTCCTCCCCCAGAGCCTCGGCTTGCAGTGCCGCGGTGTGGCTGGCTCCGGCCAGCCGGGGCTGCCTGGCTCAGGGGCAGATTTACAAGTGAACACAGGGTGCCTTGGCATGGGCCCCCCAACAACAGGGGCACCCAGGACCGGGCACTCGGGCAGCTCAGCACAGGCGCGGTGGGGGCTGCACTGCGGGAGCAGGGGGGCGGCAGCGCGGGGAACGCAGGCGCAGGACTCAGAAGCAGCTTTGAAGGGGAAATCGCGGCTGCCCCTGCCCCTCCTGAGTCCTCCGCCCATGTTTGCAGGGCCACGTTCCGAAAGGGGCTGGGAGCGGGGGCTCGGGGGGCGGTCAGGGGCCAAGGAGCGGGGTTCTGAGGGGAGCAGTTAGGGGGCGGGGGCAGGCCGTTTGGGGAGGCCGCAGCCTCCAGGCCGTTTCACACCCCCACTATGGCCCTGGGGCCGACCCCTGTACTGAGGGGTGCTGGCGAGGACGCTCTCGGGGTGGACTGAGCGCGGGCGCCGGGGCTGCCGGGCACAGTCTAGGCCACACCCTGTATCCCGTAATGCCTCGGGCGGCATGCGTAGCGCGGTGCATGCTGGGAGTTGTAGGCCCGGCGGCCTGCTCGTCCCGCGGTGCCTTGCGCGGGCCCGTCAGTTCCGAGCGGGCGCGGTGGGCGGGCAGGCGGCGCGGGGATGGAGGGCGGGTTCGGCTCCGAGTTCGGGCCCGCGGGGGGGAAGCTGGACCCGGGGCTCATCATGGAGCAGGTGAAGGTGCAGATCGCCGTGGCCAACGCGCAGGAGCTGCTGCAGGTGGGGCCGGGGGCAGGAGGGATGGCGGGCCGGGGAGGGGGATGCCGGGCCCGGGCGGGCCCAGGCCCGGGCCGGGGGAGGAGGATGGCGGGCTCGGGCCGGGGAGGAGGAGCTCGGGGTGGGGTGGGGCCGGGGAGGAGGGAGCCCGGGGCCGGGCCGGGGAGGAGGGGATGGCAGGCCCGGGCTCAGGCCGGGGAGGAGGAGGGCGGACCCGGGCCGGGAGGAGGGAGCTCAGGCCCGGGCCCGGGCCGGGGAGGTATGGCGGGGCCAGGCCGGGGAGGAGGGAGCTCGGGGTGGGGTGGGGCCGGGGAGGAGGGAGCCCGGGGCCGGGCCGGGGGGAGGAGGGATGGCGGGCTCGGGCCGGGGGAGGAGGGAGCTCGGGGCCGGGCCGGGCCGGGCCGGGCTCTGACGCGCTGCGCTCCCCCCAGAGGATGACCGACAAGTGTTTCCGGAAGTGCATCGGGAAGCCGGGCAGCTCGCTGGATAACTCGGAGCAGGTGAGAGCGCGACCCGGCCTGTGCCCGCCCGCGGGGGCTGGAGGTCGCTGTCCCGGTGCCACAGGGCAGCTCCCCGTCGCTGGCTCCCCGCACTCAGCCGCGTAGACAGCCGGGCTTGAGACCCTCCCAGCTCCCCAGGCCGCAGAGCCCTGCAGTCCGAGCCTGACCATCGGCGGTTTTATAGCCCGCTGACCCAGGCCAGCCACGGGGCGTTCATTGGAGCGCGGACATGCTCAGGGAGGCCCCCGTGCTGCGTCCGTGATCCCCAGGGCAAATCTTCAGCGGGAATGTGGCTCCTTTCCACTGCGCCGCCACAGCCCCCAGGGGCCACCTGCCCAGCCCTGGGTGGGAGCCAGGCCCTGGCCATGCCTGCAGCTCCACTGCTTGCTCGGTCCTGCCCCCCCTGTGAGACCCCCACTGCTGCCCGTCCCCACTTCAGAGGGGCAGTGGTTAATTTAAACATGCCAGCAGGCACTGGGGTGGTGTAAGCCAGCGGCTTTCAAACTTTTTTCTGGCGACCCAGTTGAAGAAAAATTTTGATGCCTGTGACCCAACAGAGCTGGGTGTGGAAGGGGGCTCTGGGATGGGGCAGAGGGTTGGGATGTGGGGGTGGGGCTGGGAGTGAGAGGTTCAGGGTGTGGAAGGGGGCTCTGGGATGGGGCAGGGGGTTGGGTGTGGAAGGGGGTCTGGGTTGGGGGGTGCAGGCTCTGGGATGGGTATGAGGGGTTTGTGGTGCAGGAAGGGGCTCTGGGTTGGGGGGGTTCAGGTCTGGGGTAGGGGGATTGGTGCACGGAGTTGGGGTGCAGGCTTACCTCGGGCAGCTCCCTGTCAGCGGTGCAGCAGGGGTGCTAAGGCAGGCTTCCTGCCTGTCCTGGCACCGCGGATCATGCTGCGCCCCGGAAGCAGCCAGCTGCAGATCCGTCTCCTAGGTGGAGGCATGAAAGTGGTTCCACAAGGATCTTGCCTGCAGGCACTGCCTCCCCCCCCATCAGTTCCTGGCCAGTGGGAGTGCGGAGCCAGGGTGAGGGCAGCACGCAGAGCCCCGTGGCCCCCCGCCTAGGCGCTGGACCTGCTGCTGGCCGCTTCTGGGGCGCAGCACAGTGTCAGAACAGTTAGGGACTAACCTGCCTTAGCTGGGCAGCACTTTTAACGGCCCGGTCGGCAGTGCTGACCAGAGCCATCGTGACCCAGTGCCATATATTCCACGACCCAGTATTGGGTTGTGACCCACAGTTTGAAAACCACTGGTGTAATGGCATGTGTCTCATAACATAAAAGCGGCCATACTGGGTCAGACAAATGGTCCATCAAGCCCAATACCTTGTCTTCCAACAGTGGCCAATGCTAAGTGCCCCAGAGGGAATGAACAGAGCAGGTAATCACCAAGTGATCCATGCCCTGCCACCCATTCCCAGCTTCTGGCAAACAGAAGTCTCTGTAGGGTGCTTGGGGGAGGGGGAATTCCTGATCTTTGCTGTGTTGCCCAGAGTGGATTCTCAGAGCTGGGCTGCTTTGTGCCATCTCCCTGAGGCTCTCAAAGCACTGTACAAGGTGAATATCCTCATCTGTATGATGGAAAAAGCTGCTGAGAAAGGAAATGACTTGCCCAAGGCTACTGGCAGAGAGGGAAGGCCAGGGACTCCCTGTAACAAGCTTTAGCCAGCTGCCCTGCCCTGTTCTGTTGCCTGAGCTTTGTGCTTGCTTTGGTGTGGCAGTGCACTGGATCTGGCGTCTGTTCCTAGCTCTGTCACTGGCCTGCTCAGCAACCTTGGGCAAGTCATCTCCTCTGTGCATGCCTCAGATTCCCCATCTCTAACATGGGGATAATGAGCCCTGCTCTCCTTGCTAAAACGCTTTGGGTCTGGGGTGAAGACTGAAGTCGCATTATTATTCTATTGCAGAAGTGTATTGCCATGTGTATGGACCGGTACATGGACGCCTGGAACACAGTCTCACGAGCATACAACTCCCGGCTGCAGAGGGAGAGAGCCAACATGTGACCAGTTTCCAGCAGCCCTGACAACATGCTTCAATACTGCCCCCTGCTCGGGGAGAGTGACTTGATTCCTGGACTAGCTGGAGTCGCCTTATGAGAATGAAAGGAAAGGTGGTGGGAGTGAAATCCCTGTGATTTAGTTAATTTGGCATTTTCATCATGGTAGAGCAATAAAGCCACGTCTGGAGCCTCTCCCTGTTATTAGCCTGCGTGAGCTCAGTGTCTGACTAGTGCAGAATGCAGGCTCAAAGCAGGGAGGGGTGATGGTGCCCAGCCACAGGGGTGGCTGCTGCCCATTCTGTCAGTGCCGTCATCTGCTAGCTGGCTTTGCTTTAGTGCCCTGGGTGGAGTCTGAGGCCCAGGGTAGAGGTCTGAGAGACTGGCTAGGGAATATGTTAATTGATGGGTGCCCTGTGAAAGGGCTACAGGGGGCAAGGAATCCTTCTGGAAAGGGGGCTGAGCAATCCACTTGCCCCCCTCCCCAAGGAAGCGAACATGAGCCTTATCGGCAGCGCGCATCCACCCCTGGACTGTGGGTTTGGTGGCTCTAGTAGGAAGGTTGGTTTCTGGGCTGGGCAGGTAGGTTTGGTGGACTAACAAGGAAATTGTCAGGCAGTGGTGTGGGGCTCACAGCTTGCTGCCAAGTACCCCACGGGTGGGAGGGTGTCAGTACATGGGGGCATTGGATTATTACATGAAATAGTCTGGCCTGCGTTGGCTTGCAGAGCTGGGTGCTGGGATTGCATCAGCCCCAGCCCCCACAGCGGCACCCCCAATAGTTGCTGCCAAATGAGAGGTTTGGAATTAAAAAATCTCCCCCTTTGTCCCAGCATAGAGCTCAGCTGCAGGCCCCCGGCAGCCTGTCCTGGCCGGTGTTAGCCTTTCCTGCGTCACCAGTGCACCTTGTCCTGGCTCGGTGGCCTCTGCTGGCTTCGTTCTGTTATTGAGGTGCCTGACAAGGAATCCACAACGGGGAAGGAAATGAGTGCGCCAGGATCGCTGGGGGGGCGTAGAGACGGGCTGCAGGAATTGCTCAGAGCAAAGGTTAAAGAAGCTGCCTCAGCCAGCTGGCCTCTTGCTGTTTGTTTTCCCTCTCATGCCCCTTCATTTTCAGTCTCTGCCCTTTGCTTTTCTGGGCCATGAAGATGTCCCTTCCCCACTTGGGATGTGGTGAATCTCTGCTCCAGGTATTGGATTAAATCCTGTGACCAGCTAATGGCTGCCCCCTGTAGAGCCACCTCTGAGGTTCAGGCAACTCAACCAAGGGCTGGATGGTTTCATGGGGGCCCTAAGCCAGGAGCCCCAGAGGGCAGGGCCAACAGAGCTGCCCTGGTCCTTCCAGCGCCTACGGTGCCCCCTTTTTGCTCTTTCCCAGTCAGTGGGTCCCCTGAGACTGGTTATTCCTTGAGTCACTGAGAACCTATGGACCAGGAGTAGGGACCAAACGCTAGAGGTGCCTGGCAACTGTCTGTTAAAATGTCAGTTGTTTTGTTCAGCTTGTTTGGCTTCTGGCTCTAGCTCAGTTGAGGGGAAGTTAAATAACAACAGAGCGAGGGGAGCAGGGTGCTGTGGCTCTGCAGCGCAGTGCTCGCGGAGGTGCTACTCCATATGCAGCTGTGATCCAGAGCCAGGTGGGGTTAGAACTCAGCGCCGCTCTTAGGCTGTGCTGAGAAGAAAATCTCAACACCCTGTGGGCTCTTTCTTGATCACAGCTGTGCATGGAGCAGATGCCTCCCTGAGCACTATGCTGAATAGGACCAGAATCACCTCTGGGCCGTCACTTGGCCTCAGGCGGGGTCATCCTGCTCTCTGGTCCTGCACAGGTGCATTATGGAGTTGTGTGCAGCCCGAGGCTTGGACTGGGTGGGCTTGTTCTAGCAAATCTGAAAAACTGTCTTGTTCTAGCAAATCCTGTTCCTAAGAACAAAGCAGGATTTGTGAGCAGGAGGAGTCTGCCCCCAGGAATGTTTAATAGCTGCAGGGGCCAGCAGAGCCCAACCCACTCTGCTAGGAGACAGCACTGCAATCCCAGAATCCTAGGGCAGTTCCAGGCCAAGAGGATGTTGTATTGTGACCTGGGGAATCATTGCTGCTTAAATAACTCAGCAAGGGCTTGAAGTTGCCTTCTAAGCTGCACTAAGGTTAGAACATAACTTCTAATGGCACAAAGGGTTGGAACCAGTCCCACAACCTCCCTGACACCATGGCCGGGCAGCGGGCACTTACAGTAGATCAGCAGCCTGGAGGCCTTTTTAAATCAATCAATGGGCCTAGCCAGAAGCCTGTCCAGGAATCCCTAAGCAGGAGCAATGCCTGGACCACCCACCCAATTGCTGCATTAGCTCACGCTGTGCTCACCTGAAAGGGCTCTGGGCCCAGCCTGTGCTGTAATGTGGCACAATGGTACCTACTGGGAGCTCCATGGGTGGGGCTGCGCTTTGGCCACGGTAGGCTGAAGGGTTGTCTCTGCACCAGATGTTCACCGAGGGTTGCATCCTGAAATCCTCAACTCCCCCACTCGGCTGCTGGAGGCACCTAAATTTCCAGCAGCTGGTGCATAAAACTGCCTCAGTCCTGACACCGCCAAGCTGCTCTGCCCCTCCCTTGCACCTAGGCATCGCCCCATTGCCTATGGGCCCAATCTGGCAGGTGTGGTCAGAAGGGTTGACCAGCTCAGGAGTTTTGGGGACTAGCTAAGTCTATTCAGCCCAGGTGTTTGGGCACTCCTCTGTGACATGGGCCAGCTGTTTTCAAATCCTTGCTGTGCTGGATTTAGAACTGGGGTCACCTGCCTTCCAGGCAAGTGCCCTAAACACCCAGCCGTTGACTCTCTTGGGTGGGAGTCTCTCAACCTCTTGCTGAAGCTGTTTCCATTTGTATAACTAACTCCTGGCAGCCAGAGAGAACCCAGTGAGAGCTGTGAGGTGAGGGTGCTCCCTGGGGAGGTGGGAGACAAGTCCTTGCTCCACCTCAGGAAGAGCAGGGATTTGAAAACTGGCTTCCCACCCCAGCTGAGTGCCCAAAGGACAGGGCATTGAGCTTTAAGGGAGGTGGGGGCTGCTTTGCCACTGAGGCTTTCCCTGAGAAAGGGCTGACTTGGCATTCTCAGCTGCACGCTTTGTCTGGCTAAGGACAAGTGAAGACAGGTGCCACGTTAGCTTGGAGGAGCTGGGCTTATCCCCAGTCCTTGGCATTACCCACTGGCTGACGTAGGCAGCTCCCCGCTCAGCACACCGGCTGTTGAGCATCCCTGTCTTAGGTGAGTGACGCTCCCCTAAGGGTTCCTGTGAGTTACGCACTGCAGTACTGCACGTTGTGATACTAAAGTCCTGTTGTCCCTGGCATGGTGCTTGAGGCTGGTTGGGGCATGGGCAGGGGTACAGATCTGGGGCAGGTCTTCTGCCAGTGAGAGGCATCCAAGGAATTGGGTCTTGGGTGGTCAAGCTGTGGTGCAGTAGGTGGGTTTGGTTTGGTTTCTTGTCGATGGCAGCCCAGCTCTGCAACCCCAAGGCAGAGAGTCTGCAGAGCCACCTCCTGGAGCGTCTGCAAGTGCCACTCATGGGCCCCTCTGGAAGGCCCTCGCTGCATTAGCACCAGGGTGTAAATCACCTGCTTGGAGCCACTGCAGTGGTAGTGGGTGGCTTTTTACTCTATGTAGCCTGGCTTTCCAGCAGATTGGGGCCACTCTAGCCCTCACACACACTGTGCTGCAGGGGCTTGGGTGAAACAGGCCACATTTATTTACAGGAGCCACTGTCTAGAATCGCACCGTTCTAGGCAAGTCAGCTCTGCTTAGTGCATGCCCTGGTGATGAATCGGAGCTGGTACAGAGCGTTTGGCTGCACCTGCTTTTGGCATTGGGCCATCTTCACCCCTCGGCAGCATGAAGGAGTGTATGTGGGCTAAGGAAGTAGTGCTCCAGGTGCTCTGGTAACCATTGCACCCCACGTTTCTCTCCTTCCCTGAGTGCAGAAATGCAGCTTCACAGCTTGAGGTTCTGCCCAATCCAGCCCCGGATGGCGGTGACTTTGGTGTAAACTCCAGGGAAGTAAGGCCTTGCACAGCCATAGCCCCAGCTTGTGATTCCAGCTAGAAACCACCGCCCTGAGGGTTCCTTGCAGGCCAAGGGGCCACCGGCATCGCCCTGTGGAAAGAGGGAGACCAGCCTGTGTCAGGTCAAGAGACCCCAGCAGCCCTCGACATGCTGGGGTGCCCCATGCCTGCATGCTGTTTACAGGTGCTCTTGCTCCCAGCAGCCGGTCCTGAGTCACCTTCTCAGGGGCCCAGCCCAGCTCCATGGGGGCCTGCTCCCCAAAACTCCCTGCTTCTGGGATGGCTCTGCACATGAGCTTGTGTACACAGGCTGTGGCCTGAGATTAGGGGTCTCTTGTGAGGAGAGAGGCCCTGGGAGTGGTGACTGGCAATGAAATGGAACAGTCCAGGGCAGCGGGGGGGAAGATCCCAAGCAATCAGTGGGGGCAAGGGCCCAACAAGGGAGAGGTTGGGCTGAGGGAAGTTTCTGCCCTGTGGGCCCAGCTCCAGGGCTCCCTTGGCCAGTCTGCTCACCGAGCAGCTGTCGATGGTGCCCTGCGGGAAGCCAGCACACACCATCCTGCCGCTGATCTGGATGGGGTAGAATTTCTTGCAGGCCTGGTCACCAATGACGTTTACTGCAGCCTTTTGCAGGTGCTTGGACATGAGGCCTATAAAGACAAAGATCACTGTTAGCCTGTGCACCTAACCCTGGAACTTGGGGAGCGAGGTGCATGGGGTTTAGGGTACGAGGTGTCCTATGATGCTTGGCTGCAGCATGTGGCACCCAGGCTATGGGCCAGCTCTTGTGGCATGCAGGTGAGGCCTCGATTGGGGAAGGCTGAGCTCTCTTCCTGCCAGGGCAGGTGTGCACTGGGCAGCTGGATTTGTTAGTCATGGGTTGTGTTGATGGGAATGGTGCAGGTGTTCACAGGCAGATGATTTAGCTGGAGTGTGGGAATCAGGGATGGCACAGGTGACAGCCAAATGGGGGTGGTGCATGCATCAGAGCAGGGGGAGTGGGAGCACAGCTGTAAGGGACTGGCGTGGATATTGGCTGCACTGGGTAGGTGGGTATATCATATGGGAGGAACAAGCTAGAGGGGGTGTTGGTGTTGGCTGGAGGGGTACAGCACGGTGTGGGTGTTACTGGAGGGGTAGGGGGCAAACAGTGGCCAGCTGGGGCAGTGCATGCATTGGCTGGACGCACAGGTGGCCATGGCTGTACTGTGTACAGGACGGTACCATCTGGGTCCCCGGGGCCATACCTCCTTCCTTGGTGGCGCCCCAGCCTGTGATGAAACAGCGGGCCCCTTCCCTGAAGACGTGGGAGTTGTCCGGGAGGCAGATGGGCTTGATGGTGCTGGTGAACCGCACAGCTGTGGCCAGCTCCAGCAGGGCCACGTCGTAGTCCAGTGTGTAGACGTTGTAGAATGGGTGCTTGTAGATGCGGAAGATTTTCTCCACCCTCCCGTCTGTGCCACTCAGGAAGGGCGTCCCCAGAACGGCCACCCACATCTTGGGATCACTGTAGCTGCAGGGTGGGAGAGAGCAGTAGGACTGTTTAGGAGGAGGCTCAGCTCAGCACAGCCAGCAAGGGGGCCCATTCCTGCAGGCGCTTGGGGCTAGCATACGGCGTGGCAGCGCTTGCTGAGCCAAACGAGGAAGCGTTTGCCCCAGCCCTGAGCTCAGTGAAGGCCCAGCGGTCGGAAGTGCTGGCAGCAGCCTCCCCTTGCCCAGGGTTTCAATGGCAGTGCCCCTATGACTGGTTCTCCATGGTCCCTGCTCCGGGCAGTAGCTGTGGTGGGGCTCTGACACTGGGCAGGAGTGCTGGCTTGGCAGCCTAGAGCCTCCCCCAGGGCACCCTGTGCAAAGGGTCTGAGTGGAACCAGGAAGCATCCTGGAGGAGTGTTGGACGAGGAGGCTGAGGACACGTGGCGGGAGAGCTGAGCAGACCGCCTGCCTCTGGTGGGCCAGAGGAGGGCCCGGCTGGGCCAGGCTGTGGTGACCCTGTCTCACTTACACGTCAAAGCAGTGAGCTGCTGAGAGCAGCCATTTGTCAGCAATGAGGACGGCTCCACACTTGTGCTCCTTCCGCCGCAGCCAGAGGCTGACCTGCCAGGGCCACTCGCCCCGGGCCGCTCCGCTGCCACCCACTATCTTGCTGAAGGCCACGGCAGGGGTCATGCCACAATCTGAGACAGAGGGAGAAGGCAGCTGCTGGTTAAGCAGACATGAGAGTCTGAGCTCCCTCCCTGCCCCACAACGGGCAGGTTCCTGGGAGAGGCGTGGCCAGCCCACGGGGCAGTATGACAGCCGGGCCCATGAAGCTGCCCTAGGATGTTGGTGGGGGGGCTGGGGGAATGGCTGTGGGGGATGTGGGGAAGGAAGGAAGGAGCTGGTTAGCCAGATACGGAGTAAACTGGTTTTGCTGGGACCCTGGTGTGAAGGACCCAATGGCTGTCATGGAGGGGTTGGGTTGGATGATCAAGGGGTGTTTCCTGCCCAGGCAGGCTGGGCCGTCAGGCTCTATGGAGCTTCCCTCCTGCACTCCCAACCCCTCAGCCCCAGCCCCGCCCCAGATCATGGTCAGACTTGGGTGGAGCAGCCCGGGGGTCGGTGGCGGGCCAGGCGCGGGACGCGCGGCCCGGGGGTCGGTGGCGGGCCGGGCGTGGGACGCGCGACAGGCCATAGGTGCCCACTTCCTGTCACAGCACTCACTGCAGTTGCGCTCGTCAGAGCCGTTGCTGCAGTCAGTGACGCCGTCGCACTCTGGGTTCGCTTTCCCAATGCAGATCTTGCTGGAGCACTTGAAGGTGAAGCTGGTACAGGGCACCACTGGAAGGCGACAACCCACAGCCCACTCAGCATATGGCCTGCGGGGCTGGGCCTGTCTGATATGGGGCTGGGTTGTTCCCTGCGACAGAATGTGCTTGCTGCATGGCAGGGGTGCTTGTCCCCCCCATACCCCACTGGTGCCTGCCATGCAGTTTGGGTGCCTTCCCCCTTCTCTGGTGACTGATGTGTGGTGGGGGCTCTCCCTCCCCATTCACAGGCACCCCAAGCCTAGCCCAAGTCTGTTACCTGGGAGCTGGCTGGGCCTGGCAGCCCCTGTGGTCTTTGGAGCTGCAGTGGTGGTTTTCCTGGGGGTAGCAGCTGGCTTGGTGGTAATTTGGCTGGCTAGGCTGGTGGCTGCCTCGCTGCTGGGCTTGGCTGAGGAGCTGCTTGTGCTGGAGGTTCTGGCAGCTGCCGTGCTGGGCGAGGTGCCTGCTCCAGAGCTGAAGTTGGGCTTGGATGAGATGGCGTCTAGGATCCAGTCCTTGAGTTTGGTTATTCTGGAGTACACCCCTGGTCTCTTAGCCTGAGCACAGCCAATCCCCCAGCTTACAACACCGGCCAGGTAGAACAGGCCTGGGGTCTCCTCACAGGCCAGCGGTCCACCCGAGTCCCCCTGGGGAGAAGCCAGGCAGTGACAGCTCGGTATACTCTTTCCAGAGCCCCTGAGGGAACTCCTCAAACAGAGGAACCGCCAGGTGCTACAGAAAAATGGACAAGAAACTGTGTATTGCACACTCGTGGAATATCCTGCTTGTAGGGGGAATTTCACTCAGCCTCTCAAGGTCAGCTCATGCCCTGAAGCATCCATACCCTCTCACCCCATCTAGTGTGACAGTGCACACTGTCTTTAGCTAATTCAGTGGCCAGCTGTGTTTAGAATCTGAACCTCTGGGCCCCACTGATATCCTGTGGCATTGAGTTCCACAGGGTAACTAAGTAAAACAGTATTTCCTGTTTTGAGTTTTCAGTGCACTGCCCTTCCCTTGTACAGAACAGCCCCTTGTTCTCCTGTCAGGAGGGTCTGGGGTCAACAAGTGCAGCTCAGTGACGTGCCTTACGGCACTCAGCATGTCTACAGGCCTCCAGGAAGCAGTCACAGTCTCTCTAGACAACCCTATGGCCAGCCATTGGGGCAGGGGCAGCATTTTGTCCCTGGGATCTTGAATACTCCTGTGGTGTAGCAGAATTGTGGTTTAGAAGGTCACTCACTAAACTGCATGGGGCTTCATTTACCTTCCCTAAGACAGCGAAGAGCCAAGCTACCCGCTGATCCTGGCAGATGGACTGTCCTCCTCATCTGTCCATGTCAGAGGTGGGCAAACTTTTTGGCCCAAGGGCCACATCTGGGTATGGAAATTATATGGTGGGCCATGAATGCTCACAAAATTGGGGGTTGGAGTGCAGGAGGGGGTGAGGGCTTTGGTTCGGGGTGTGGGTTCTAAGGTGGGGCTGGGGATGAGGGGTTGGGAGTGCAGGAGGGTGCTCCAGGCTGAAACTGAGGGGTTCGGAGGGAGCGGGATCAGGGCTGGGGTAGGGCACAGGAGGGAGTCGGGTGCAGGCTCTGGGCGGCATTTACCTCAAGCAACTCCCAGAAGCAGCAGCATGTCCCCTCTCCAGCTCCTAAGCAGAGGAGTAGCCAGGAGGTTCTGCGTGCTGCCCCATCCGTAGGTGCCACCCCTGCAGCTCAAATTGGCCATGGTTGCCAGCCAATAGGAGCTGTGGGGGCAGTGCGCGGAGACCCCTGGCTGCCCTTATGCATAGGAGGCGGAGAGGGGACATGCTGCTGTTTCCGGGAGCCACATGGAGCCCCGGCATGCAGGGAGCGGGGCAAGCCCCCAACCCCGCTCCCTGGCTGGAGCTGGGCAAGCCCCAGACTCCACTCCCCAGCTGGAGCTCGAGGGCCAGATTAAAATGTCGGAAGGGCCAGATGCAGCCCCCAGGCCGTAGTTTGCCCACCCTTGGTCCATGTAGATCTTGCTCATGGCAGCACATGGACAAAACCTCTGGAAGAAGCACAGTTACTGCATGGTCTGTCTCCACCTTCCCCCAAGGCAGATTCTGAGCCCACAAGCTCCCAGCAGCTCTCTGGGTCTTTCCAGGGTGGCCTGGAGAGAGTCAAGAACTCCAAGGTTCTTACCTGACATGAGTCAACCCTCCCCTCCAGGAAGCCTGCACAAATCATCCGGTCCGTGAGGGAGAAGTTGTAGAGAACATTGCAGGTCTTCTGGTCAATGATGCCGACAGAAGCTTTCTGCAGACTCTCGGGCTTTGTGACTGCATGAAAACAAAGGGATTAGCAAGCATGGGGCTGCGAGGAGAAGGGGAGCTGAAGCCCACTTGCTCAGGGCAGTCAGAGTCCAGATGGCAGCCTGCAGCTCTGACACAAGTGGCAGCCTAGATTCCAGGAGGCCACGCTCCACACTGAGTACAGCAGAGACCACTCTGAGCCTGCTGGGACTCAGCCTTGGTGGACTGTATTTCCTCCCACTCTGTGTAAGCTACAGCTGTGCAGCCCTTGGGTTTCTGTTATGCTGCCAGGCTGGCTCTTGGGGGGCTGGAGCCAGGCAGTGCTGCTCTCCAAGCTCAGTGACTGTGTAAGCAGGACCTGAACAAGCTCTCCCCTGACATCTAGTGAGGCACTGGGGGGCAAGCCATCAGGAACAGGCCGGGTTTGCGTAGATGCCTGCTCTGCCTGGGTGTGCAGCCACAGGGATGAGTTTGGGGTCACAAATCCTCCTGTGTTGAATGCTGTTCTCCTGAGGGACCAGTAAAGGGCAGCAGAACTGTGCTCAGTCAGGGCATGTCTCACCTCAGCTGAGCTCACTTGCTAAGCAGGGGAGGGCTGCCAAAACCCAGTGAGGAGGAGACGGGGTGGGGCCAAATGTCCTTACCTCCATGGGACCCTCCCTTCTTTTGGGTTTAAGGATGATGCTGGTTGGATTCCATGGAGAGTCCTGACTGCTGGTCAGTGATTGCTGGGCTCACTGAGGGGCAGGGCCGCCCAGAGGATTCCGGGGGCCTGGGGTCTTTGGCGGCGGGGGGCCCTTCCGTTCAGGGACCTGCCGCCGAAGTGCCCCGAAGACCCGTGGTGGGGGCCCCCCGCCGCCGAATTACCGCCGAAGCAGGACCCGCTGCCGAGGTGCAGCCCGGTCTTCGGCGGTAATTAGGCGGCGGGGGGGCCCTTCCGTTCAGGGACCCGCCGCCGAAGTGCCCCGAAGACCCATGGTGGGGGGCCCCCGCCGCCGAATTACCGCCGAAGACCGAGCTGAACTTCGGCGGCGGGTCCCGCTTCGGCAGTAATTCGCCAGTGGGGGGTCCTTCTGCCCCGGAGCGGAAGGACCCCCCCCAAGACCAGGAGCGGAAGAAGCTCCTGGGCCCGGCCCCGCAAGAGTTTTCCGGGCCCCCCCCCCCCGGAGTGAGTGAAGGACCCCGCTCCAGGGGCCCCGAAAAACTCTCGTGTGCGCCCCTGTGGGGCCCAGGGCAAATTGCCCCTCTTGCCCCCCCCCCCTCTGGGCGGCCCTGCTGAGGGGCCACTAACCCTTGGAGCTGGAGTGGGGCCAGTGCTGCAGCGAAGGCCCAGGAAGAGGCTGCAGCAGAGTGGCTCCCTGCTACCCAGCGAGGTCATGGAGAGCTGGACTCAGGATGTGGCATCACGCAGGTGGCCAGCAGCAGCAGCAGGAAGCATTGCTTGACATCCCCCCTTCCACGGACGGGGCTGGACCCACAGGAATGCACCTGTGAACTCTGGGTCTTCGCTGACTAAAGGCAGCCAGCTGTGAGGGGGTGCAGTGCAGGGACAGGGGAGTGGTGGGTTCAAGGGACACTGGATTGGACTTTCATACCACAAGGCAAAGGACACTGTGGGTAGATGTTTGCTAATGGTCAGGTACTTTTGAACATGGTGTTTTCCCAACTGAATGCTGGGTTCCCTTGCAGGGGCAATGGATTCTGCCTGAAGGGGAGGGGCATGAGGCCCTGTCCCCTCCATGGCCACGCCTCTGCCCCCCTCATCTCCCCCAAAGCCCCATCTCCTGGCTGAGCCAGGCCAGGGAGCCTGGGTCCCTCCATCTGCCCAGGATGGGAGGGGGCTGAGAGGAACCCCTGGTCTGTAGCCCTGCCCCTGAGCCCCCCGCCCAGGGCAGGTGGAGGGTCCACGCTTCTCCAAAGCTGCCTGTGTGACTCTTACCCTGGCCTGGCTGGGGGATGGGGGCCTCCAGGGGAAGGTGGTCAGGCCAGGCCAGCTCCTTTGCCCCCCTGGTTCCCTTTTCGTATAAGCTTTATGCACAGACTCAGTGCTTGTGAGGGGGGGAGTCTTGCCTCTCAGAGGCACCCAGGGGTGGTGTTTGGTTTTCCCAGGTTGCTGGGTGGCGGTTGGAGCTGGGTCTGTTTTCTCTTGTCAAGAGGATCCCCTAGATATTGGGCCTGCTGGCCCATGTTGCTGCTGCCACCGCTGCCTGGTAGAAGGATTCCAGACGTTTAACTTTTTCTAGTGCCCAGGGTCTCAGAAGCTTCCAGGTGGTCTCTGTCCCCTGCCTAGCAGGGCAATAGGCTCCCTTTGCTAGTGCATGTGCCTTAACCCAGTCCCTGTCCCCTCCCTAGTGTCTATCCTCCTGCCCAGCGCCATCAGGTCCAGGCTTAGATGTGAGCTTGAGCAGCTGTCTGGGGCAGAGACCTCGTCAATGGCACTGCGTAGCCCCTCCCGTTCTCTTGGGCAGTTACAACGTGTAGACAGGCAATGCTCCACCACACTCTGCCCCAGGCTCTGGCCAGCAGCCAGCTCCCTTCTCTCGCTTCCTGAGGGTGCTTCCTTGGCCCTGATTCTCTCCCTGGGGTCCCGGAGCTCTTGTTGATTTCTGGCTCTCTCTGCTGGACACCCCTCTGGCCTGTTCAGCTTGGGTGGATGCAGCCATTTGCTGCTCGGTCTCTCCCTAGCTCACAGTAGATCAATGGATAAATCACATTCATAGAATCATAGAATATCAGGGTGGGAAGGGACCTCAGGAGGTATCTAGTCCAACCCGCTGCTCAAAGCAGGACCAATCCCCAGACAGATTTTTACCCCAGTTCCCTAAATGGCCCCCTCAAGTACTGAACTCACAACCCTGGGTTTAGCAGGCCAATGCTCAAACCACCGAGCTATCCCCCTTTACTCACTGTTGCCTTCTCTGACATTTCCCCATCCAGAAATCATGCACTTTTTGCCAACGGGAAACTTCTGCACAGCTAGCGGGAGGCACACGGGTTGGATGAACTTGTTGAAATGAAGGGGGCTGGCCAGTTCTAGCACAGCCACGTCAAAGTCCAGGATGATGGGGTTGTAGGAGGGATGCTGCACCACTTTCTTTATACTGACTTTCACCGCGTTGCCGTCTGCGCCAGTTAAGGACGTGGTACCCAGGTAGGCTTTCAGATATTCCAGCTTTGTCCTGCAAGTGCACAGTGTCCCCCCACCACACGGACACACACTGTGAATTCGAAACAGCTAAAACTTAAGCATCTTATGAGAGTCAATAGGTTTCAGGGCCTGCACTGTGCTGTTCTGTGTGGACAGAACCTTGCTGGTTAATGTGCGCTTGTGAAAGGAGGCTCTTGCTTTTAGGTGACCTCTCCTTGGCTAGAGAACAGCACAACTATCACCATTCAAAACAGCACTTCCATCACAAGGCTAATGCTCATCTGCCAAGGGCAGCCATATGCGATTCCTGCGGCTTCACTCCCCTGCCAGCCGGGGCCTGTGGGGCGCGCTCAGGCTCAGTAGTCACCTTTCAGAACTGACGCTCTACCAAGGACTTGCTCTAGTGGAGAAGAAAACTGGAGCTAACTGGTTACAAGCCCTACAAGTCCTTTTCTAAAGCAGCTAGTGGGGCTGTTCTGCACAGAGGAGGGCTGGCCTGGATCGGGCTCGAAGGCTGCCCAGCCCAGTGTCCTGTCTCTGACTGGCCAGCGCCAGGTGCTTCAGAGGAAGATGCAAGAAACCCCCAGGGGCAGACATAGGGTAATCTGCTCCCCATGAGGGTCCCGGTCTAAACCCTGACAGAGACTGGTTTAAACCCTGAAGCACAAGGTTTCATTTCCCGCCAATATTCTTGTTGTTTTCATTAACTATTGTAACTCGGCCTATTCTTGTTGTCCACGATATAAAAGTCCAGTCCCTCTTTAAATCTTACTCCATTCTAGACGTCAATGGCATCCAGTGACACTCAGTCCCACAGTCTAATTATGTGTACGTAGGGGTAAAAGCATTTCCCTTCGTTGGGTTTTAATTTGTAATTTTCAGGTGAAAGGAGACTGCTCTTGTCCTTGTGCTGTGAGACAGGGAGAACAGATGCTCCTGACATATTTCTACACGATTCATTATTTTGCTAGACTCTTATGTCCCTTCGTCTAGTCTCCTCTCTAAGGCAAACAGTCTCAGTCTCTTCAACCTCTGATCCTAGGAGAGTTTTTCCAGTTTTGTTGCCGTTGGCTGAATCCTGTCTAATTCTCTACTATCCGTTTTGAGATGAGGTGACAGTGCGGCACAGTTTCCAGATGGGGTCGCCTATT
Source organism: Mauremys reevesii (assembly GCF_016161935.1). Classification (NCBI taxonomy): domain Eukaryota; kingdom Metazoa; phylum Chordata; order Testudines; family Geoemydidae; genus Mauremys; species Mauremys reevesii. The sequence continues at coordinate 15,574,619 of NC_052648.1, read as the reverse complement.
GATTTTTATAGTAGCATTGTAATAGTTTTTGTATTCTCTTCCATCTCATTCCTTACGCATCCTAACATTGTGTTGTCCTTTCCTCTAGCTTGGTTCAAGCACTCTGAAGTTCCTCACGTCCTCTCTGGTCCTGACTCACATCAATAACTGTGTGTCATCTGCAAATTTTAATTCCTCACTACTCAACCCCTTTCCTGGGACCTAGTACTCAACACCCTGGGACCTAGTACGGTACCTTGAAGCACCTTCTGTTCACCTTCTGCCCTGGTGAACATTGGTGATGGATCCCTATTCCTTGTTTCTGATCCATGACAATACTTTGCCTCTCACCTCATGACCACTTAGTAACAAAGGCTCTCACCAGCCCCAGATGATGCAGTGTGGCTGGGGCTGCAGAAACTGGAACAACACAACATACAGAGCTTTCAAGAGGAGATGGACTCTTACTGATTGAAGCAGTGAGCTGCCGACAGCAACCAGCGCTCCCCAATGACAGTGGCCCCACAGAAGTGCCTCGACCCCTCCTTCAGGCTGACCTGCCAGGGGATTTCTCCTCTGGAAGCCTCAATACCGCCCACGATCTTGCTGGGTTTTGAAAGCCCAGGCCGCCCTCCGCACTCTAAACAGAAGCCAAAGCATAGCCCATTAGTACTTTCGCTGCCTCTGGGGATAGGTAAGGAGGGAGCCCTGACCCCTGCTGGCTGGTGACAGCTCAGGGCCAAGTCAGGGACATTTATCTAAGTCCTTCTTGCCAAGCTTGCTGGTTCCACCAACAGGTGCCCCACTACCCCAGGAGGTGCCCAGGTATAGCCACCCATGGTCATCTCCAGGGCTTCCGCCAGCTTCCACCAGGACCCTCAAGCCCCTTCATTCTCAGCGGCAACGTGCTGGGATGGGGCTTAGAGTCACTGGGGCCTGCACTCCAGTGACCCCTCATACCCATGAGCCTCCACCAAATGCCCGAAACTGAAGGAACACCCAAAATCTACCTCCTCCCTCAGAGCCCGTCTGAGGGATGGCCAAGAACCACGTGCCATGAGCTGACACACACAGGCTGGCTTCCAGAGCTTGCCCTGCTCCCTGGCTGGTGTGGGGTTGCAGGACTCTCCTTGGGTGCAGAAGTAGGCTTTGAACTGCCAGGAGATCTTTAAGTGGCAAAGGACAGCGAGGGCCTTGGGAGCAAGCACAGCCACGTGCAATTCTGCTACTTCAGCCACTGTGCTCAGGGCATGGAGAGAATTCCTGGTGTTTCCCCAGGGTAAGGGCTGGCAGTAACACTGCCAAGATCCCAACACAGCTGCAGCGTCAAGCTGTGAAGCACCTGATCTTCAGAGTGCAAAGTGTGCACAAAACTGCACGTGCAGCTGAGATACTGGGGAAGCCCACTGCTGGGGCTCAGGAGATCAAGGCACTTCCCAGCAGAGGCTGCGCTTTGTGTTTAAGGCTCATGTGGGCCATGCTGGACACAACAGAAAAGGCTGTTCCAATTCAGTGGAAAGGCAGAGCCCTGAACTTCAGGCCTGGGAAGATCATTGTAACTAGACAGCCCGACCCTCCCAGCACCTTGCGGACGGGAAGCAGTAGCTGGCTTGCTGGCAGCGGGCACTGATAAGGTGGTGGACACAGGTCTGTGTTTGCTCGTGGTGGGGTTGCTGATCCCTTCCATGGTGGCAGCATCGGCGTTTGTGCTAGAAAGTGTCGTTGGGACAGTGAGGGCTGTTGGTATGGGGAAGGTGGAGATAGCATCAAGGATCCAGTCTCGGAGTTGGGTCACTCGGGCATAGACTCCAGGCCGCTTGGCTTCAGCACAGCCAATTCCCCAGCTCACGATACCGGCCAGGAAAAACTTGCCAGATGGCTCTTCACAAACCAAGGGGCCACCAGAGTCACCCTGCAAGAGACAAAGAGCATGTGTCACCGGAGTGGGGGCCAACGCCAGACTGGGCACCATGCACTCCGCCTCCCTACACTTTGCTCTGAGTCCTAACCTGGTGTGCAGCATTGCTGTGTGCTGCTAAAGAGTTCCTGTGTCCCACCCCACAGCTGGCTGCATTTCAGGGGTGGGTGAAGGATCTGAAATCTGTAATGTCTTTTGGGATCTGCCTGGATGAAACAGATGAAGTGAATGTAATTAGTGGAGACACTTAGCTGTGGAGTGGCCTCTCAGGTGGCCAGCCTTAAATCTGAGCTCTTGCTGCACATCAAGGGGGAAATCATCTTTCTAGTGACCTAGGCCAATAGCTTCCAGCTCCTAATAGTCTCCTTATTAATGAGACTGACCATCAAGTCTTAGGTCAACCTTCATTTTCCTCACTGGGCCTCCTGGGCTACTGGCTGTTACTCATCTGGGCTGTATACAGAGCACATGTCTGAGGCTTTCCTGTTCACCACATGCTGAAGCGAAAGAGACGATGTTTCATCAGTTTGCCCTAAGGTTTCAGATTTGATCTTTGGCCCTGCTGTGTCATTGCTGGGCAGATGCATCTGGAGCAGTCAAGCTACAAAGTAACAAAGATTACGTTCCAACCTCAAGCCTTTTGCAGCCCATCTAGGCTCTGACACTGCACCCATCCCCATGGTATCTGAGAGCCTCTCAAAGTTATCCAGTGCTGCAAAGATCTATCTTCCTCTAGGCTGCTCCAAGGAGGGCAGGGCTGGCTGTGGGCTTGCAGGTGGACTGTGACTGTGGGCGGGCCAGGCTGCAGGAGTGGGCTAGGCAGTTTGCCGTGCCCAGGCTGAGGAGATTGCTGCAGAATTAAAGGGCATTTTCCCTTAATGGATTTTCATGTTTTCATAGAATCATAGAAGATTAGGGTTGGAAGAGATCTCAGGAGGTCATCTAGTCCAATCCCCTGCTCAGAGCAGGACCAACACCAACTAAATCATCCCAGTCAAGGCTTTGTCAAGCCGGGCCTTAAAAACCTCGAAAAATGGAGATTCCACCACCTCCCTAGGTAACCCATTCCAGTGCTTCACCACCCTCCTAGTGAAATAGTTTTTCCTAATATCCAACCTAGACCTCCTCCACTGCAACTTGAGACCATTGCTCCTTGTTCTGTCATCTGCTACCACTGAGAACAGCCAAGCTCCATCCTCTTTGGAACCCCCCTTCAGGTAGTTAAAGGCTGTATCAAATCCCCCCTCACTCTTCTCTTCTGCAGACTAAATAAGATTCATATATGATTCATAGACTATCAGGGTTGGAAGGGACCTCAGGAGGTCATTTAGTCCAACCCCCTGCTCAAAGCAAAACCAATCCCCAACTAAATCAATAGTTCCCTCAGCCTCTCCTCGTAAGTCATGTGCCCCAGCCCCATAATTATTTTCATTGCTCTCCACTGGACTCTCTCCAATTTGTCCACATCTCTTCTGTAGTTGGGGGACCAAAACTGGACACAATACTCCAGGTGTGGCCTCACCAGTGCCGAATAGAGGGGAATAATCACTTTCCTCGATCTGCTGGCAATGCTCCTACTAATACAGCCCAATATGCTATTGGCCTTCTTGGCAACAAGGGCACACTGCTGACTCATATCCAGCTTCTCATCCACTGTAACCCTCAGGTCCTTTTCTGCAGAACTGCTGCTTAGCCAGTTGGTCCCCAGCTTGTAGTGGCACATGGGATTCTTTCTTCCTAAGTGAAGGACTCGGCACTTGTCCTTGCTGAACCTCATCAGATTTCTTTTGGCCCAATCCTCCAATTTGTCTAGGTCACTCTGGACCCTATCCCTACCCTCCAGTTTATCTACCTCTCCCCACAGCTTAGTGTCATCTGCGAACTTGCTGAGGGTGCAATTAATCCCATCATCCAGATCATTAATGAATATGTTGAACAAAACCGGCCCCAGGACCGACCCTTGGGGCACTCCACTTGATACCAGCTGCCAACTAGATATCGACCCGTTGATCACTACCCGTTGAGCCCAACAATCTAGTAAGCTTTCTCTCCACTTTATAGTACATTCATCCAATCCATAGTTTTTAAACTTGTTGGCAAGAATACTGTGGGAGACAGTCTCAAAAGTTTTGCTAAAGTCAAGATATATTGCATCCACCGCTTTCCCCATATCCACAGAGCCAGTTATCTCATCATAGAAACCAATTAGATTGATCAGGCATGACTTGCCCTTGTTGAATCCATGTTGACTGTTCCTAATCACCTTCCTCTCCTCCAAGTGCTTCAGAATGGATTCCTTGAGGACCTGCTCCATGATTTTGCCAGGGACTGAAGTGAGTCTGTAGTTCCCTGGGTTCTCTTTCTTCCCTTTTTTAAATATGGGACCTCCCAATTGCCACGAATTTTCAAAGATAATGGCCAATGGCTCTGCAATCACATCAGCCAACTCCCTCAGCACCCTTGGATGCATTAGATCTGGACCCATGGACTTGTGCACCTCCAGCTTTTCTAAATCGTCCTCAACATGTTCTTTCACCACTGAGGGCTGCTCACATCCTCTCCATACTGTGTTTCCCAGTGCAGCAGTCTGGGAGCTGACCTGGTCTGTGAAGGCCGAGGCAAAAAAAGCATTGAGTACTTCAGCTTTTTCCACATCATCTGTCACTATGTTGCCTCCCCCATTCAGTAAGGGGCCCACACTTTCCCTGACCACCTTCTTGTTGCTAACATACCTGTAGAAACCCTTCTTGTTACCCTTCACATCCCTTGCTAGCTGCAACTCCAATTGTGCCTTGGCCTTCCTGATTACACCCCTACATGCTCTACCAATATTTTTATACTCCTCCCCAGTCATCTGTCCAAGTTTCCACTTCTTGTAAGCTTCCTTTTTGAGTTTAAGCTCACCGAAGATTTCAGCGTTAAGCCACGCTGGTCGCCTGCCATATTTGTTATTCTTTCTGCACTTCGGGATGGTTTGTTCCTGCGCCCTCTTTAAAATACAGCCAGCTCTCCTGGACTCCTTGCCCCCTCATATTAGCCTCCCAGGGGATCCTGCCCATCATTTCCCTGAGGGAGTCAAAGCCTGCTTTTCTGAAGTCCAGGGTCCATATTTTGCTACTCTCCTTTCTTACTTTTGTCAAGATCCTGAACTCAACCTTCTCATGTTTTTGGGGGTTTTTTTTGTTACAATCTGTCAATTTCCTGGTTGGTTTTCTCTCTTTGCCTCCGTGTGGCACATGATGATATTTCCCTCGTGCCTGTGGTCCTAGCAGTGAGCAAGGAGCATTCAGGCTACTTCTTTGTAGGCATCCTGGCAGCGCCCCTGATGCCAGCAGCACTTCCACGAGAGGCAGAGCAAAAGCCCCTGAAGAGTGGCTTTGGTTTGATTTGCACCATCTCGGCAGCAAACTTGTGTTTCACAAGCATAGACATTTAGAACTGGCAGGACTTTCCCAGGTTGAGTCTTTACAGTTAGTAGCTCCTTGCCCTGATATACGGGCTTCCATCCAAAGGCCTTTGAACCATTCACTAACAGGAATGAATTAACCCTCCTGCAGCAAGGCAGCTTAGTACCAAGATTCCAGTTTAACGCAGGGGAAACAGGCACAGAGACATTAGCTGATTTGCTCAAGGACATGTAGCAAAAATGAGTCACAGAGCCTTCTCTGAGGCTAGGTACACCCAGCTTCTCCACCCGAAGAGCAGAGCACAGCTGCGCCTTCTTCCCTGCACCGCGGGCCAAGCCAGGCTCCCCACCGCCCCTGGGGCTCTCAGCAGCAGCCAGCCCCCCCGCTGCCGCCGCCGCCACTGAGAGCCTCGGGGGCAGCAGGGAGCCCGGCTCAGCCCACGGCACGGGGAAGAAGGTGCAGCTGCTAGCGCTCTACTCTCCCCTTCCCTGCTCCGCCGCCAGCTGCTCCCCCGGAGAGAGGGACTGGCTGCGCCACGCGTGGCCCCTCTGGAGCCTGGAGGCAGGGAGCAGAATCAGCCTTGTGCTCTGCTGTTTAAAAAAAATGGGGGGGCACTGCTTTTTGGCGCCCCCAACCACTTGGCGCCCTAGGTGGCCACCTAGCCCGCCTAGTGGTTGCACCAGCCCTGCCTCTAGGGCACCTGGCATTGGCCACTGTCAGCAGACAGGATACTGGGCTGGATGGACCTTTGGTCTGACCCAATATGGCCATTCTTAGTGGCGTTGCAACCTTTTGAGGCTTCGCCCAGGAATGTGGACCCTAGGCACATGCCTAGTTTGCCTGTGTGTTCATCCAGCCCTTGCAAAGGAGGTGGCTGCTCAGACTTCACCTCATCAGAGTGGACAGATGCAGCTGGCTAATGTAACAAGTGTCAGAGCCTTTAGCTGGGCAGGGGTCTGTAATGGGCTGCTTGCAGGGGCTGAGTGTGTGACTGGAAGGGAACAAGCCCCTGCCCTGGGAGTGGATGCCCACAACACCGCTGCCCGGTGCTGAGAGAGGCCCTTCCTCACCTGACAGGAGTCGATCTTCCCCTCCAGGTAGCCGGCGCACATCATCCTGTCGGTGAGGGTGTGGCTGTACAGGCTGGCGCACAGGGCCTGGTCCAGCAGCTCCACTGTCGCCTTCTGCATGGTCTCTGGTTTCACCACTCGTGGGAAGAGACAAGGCAATAAACTCAATCTGCCAAGAGCCCTGAGCCTACGGGCCCCTCCTCCCTGCAGAGTCAGCCGCACATCCAAGCGACTGGATTGGGAGCTGCCAGCACCACAACCCCGTGGCTGCCTGTCCTAGCTCCACACAGCTGCCAAGAATCCCCTCCCACACCCCTACCCCAGCCCAGAGTCCCCTCCCACACCCAAACACCCTCCCAGAGCTCGCACCTCCCCCCCCAACACCCCAACCTCCTGCCCCAGGCCTGAGCCCCCTCCTGGAACCCCAACCCCTCATCCCTGGCCCCACCCCAGAGCCCACACCCACAGCCGGAGCCCTCACCCTCCCACATCTGACCCCCCTGCCCCAGCACGGAGCCACCTCCTTCACTCCAAACCCCTCAGCCCTGGCCTCACCCCGGAGTCTACTCCCACCCCCACCACTCCAACCCTCTGCCCGAGCCTGCTAAAAGTGAGTGGGGGGGGGGGGAGCGTGAGCGCCAGAGGGAGGGGGGATGGAGAGAGCAAGGCAGGCCTCAGAGAAGGGGCCGGGAAAGAGTGTTCCATTTAGTGCAATTAGAAAGTTGGCACCCCATGTGCACCCATTCACAGGGTGTACCTCCTTCCCCCCCCCCTCAGGATTTCCCCACAGCCCTTCTTGGGGTGTTCCCCCTTCCTCCCCACCCCCGGCCCTGCTCAGGGTGGGCCCCACCTCTGGCCCTTCTCAGGAGTCCCCACCCTCTCCTCTTCCCTGCTGTTCTTGGGTGCCCCACCCCAAGGCTTACAGAAGTCTTCCTTGAGATAGCCCCAGCCAGAGATGAGGCACTTCCTGCCAGCTGGGAAGCGGTGCCCAGGGCCTGGCAAGCACGCAGGCTGGATATACGTGTTAAAGGGCACGGGGCTGTCGAGCTCCAGCACAGCCACATCGAAGTCTGCGGTGTCGGTGTTGTAGGAGGGGTGTGGGATGATGCGGCCCACGCCGGCTTTCACGGTGCTGCTGTCTGAGCCGCTGAGGGAGATGGTTCCCATGTAGGCGGCCCAGACTGCTGGGTCCTGAAACCTGAAATGCACAGACATGTGTGATCCTTTCCAGGCTGCCCCTGCACAGCCGCTGTGTGTGTCAAAAGTGAGGCATGGCAGTAGCAGAGGCTCCTGGGTCTTGACCTGAGCCAGTCAAATGCCCCACCATGTCCCAGTGCCCTGCCCTCATGGCACAGCGTGTCCCCATGGTGCGGCTGTGCCAGGCTGCATGGGCTCAGACTGGAGGTGCCCAGGGCTAGATTTACAGCTTATGGACCCCTAGGCTCAGCATCTCAGCAACCCCCTGACTACAGCTGCACTGCACCTTGCACACAGTTTCAGAGTGGTAAGGTGCCCCTAGAACACTGGCACCCACAGGCACATGCCTACTGTGCCAAATAGGCACTCTGGCCCTGCCTAGCCAGTACAGCAGGAAGCAGGAGCCCAGCTGAGATGTGGCAAGAGGCTGAATATGGGGCTAGAGCAGTGCTTCTCAACCCACGGGCTGCTTGCGGCCTAATCCTAGGAGCCATCCTCAGGGCCATACAGGTAGAGTATATCTATATCTATATCTATATCGTGTGTGTGTGTGTGTGTGTGCGCAGCCCCCATAACACATAACCCACGATGGTAAACAGGTTGAGACGCACTGGGCTAGAGGCTTCTCAACCTGGTCCCTTCCCTGCTTTCGGCTCTGCCCATGGGAAGGGGGTCAGGGAAGGTGCCATGGCCAGGGCCGTACTCATTGAAGCAGTGAGCTGCAGACACCAGCCACTTCTCAGTGAGGATAGTTGCACCACAGAAGTGTTCGTTGTTCTCCCTCAGGCTGACTTGCCACGGGAACTCCCCTCTGGCGGCCTCGGTGCCGCCCACGATTCTGTGGGCTGTCTGCATGGTGGGGCGGCTCCCACAGTCTGAAAGGCAGAAGAGACCTTGTGTGAGCTCTGCAATGGGTTACTCCCTCACGCCAGCCATGGGTGCAGACAGAGGCAGGTGGGTGCTGCAAACCTGCCCCAGCAGCCTTCACTGGGGGTGGGGATGGATTCATAGAATCATAGAATCTCAGGGTTGGAAGGGACCTCGGGAGGTCATCTAGTCCAACCCCCTGCTCAAAGCAGGACCAAACCCAACTAAATCATCCCAGCCAGGGCTTTGTCAAGCCTGACCTTAAAAACCTCTAAGGAAGGAGATTCCACCACCTCCCTAGGTAACCCATTCCAGTTCTTCACCACCCTACTAGTGAAAAAGTTTTTCCTAATATCCAGCCTAAACCTCCCCGTCTGCAACTTGAGACCATTACTCCTTGTTCTGTCATCTTCTACTACTGAGAACAGTCTAGGTCCATCCTCTTTGGAACCCCCTTTCAGGTAGTTGAAAGCAGCTATCAAATCCCCCCTCATTCTTCTCTTCTGCAGACTAAACAATCCCAGTTCCCTCAGCCTCTCCTCATAAGGCATGTGCTCCAGCCCCCTAATCATTTTTGTTGCCCTCCGCTGGACTCTCTCCAATTTATCCACATCCTTCTTGTAGTGTGGGGCCCAAAACTGGACACAGTACTCCAAATGAGGCCTCACCAGTGCTGAGTAGAGGGAATGATCACATCCCTTGATCTGCTGGAAATGCCCCTACTTATACAACCCAAAATGCCATTAGCCTTCTTGGCAACAAGGGCACACTGTTGACTCATATTCAGCTTTTCGTCCACCGTAACCCCTAGGTCCTTTTCTGCAGAACTGCTGCCCAGCCATTCGGTCCCTAGTCTGTAGCAGTGCATGGGATTCTTCCGTCCTAAGTGCAGGACTCTGCACTTGTCCTTGTTGAACCTCATCATATTTCTTTTGGCCCAATCCTCTAATTTGTCTAGGTCCCTCTGTATCCTATCCCTACCCTCCAGCGTATCAACCACTCCTCCCAGTTTAGTGTCATCTGCAAACTTGCTAAGGGTGCAGTCCACACCATCCTCCAGATCGTTAATGAAGATATTGAACAAAACCGGCCCCAGCACCGACCCTTGGGGCACTCCACTTGATACCGGCTGCCAACTAGACATGGAACCATTGATCACTACCTGTTGAGCCCGACCATCTAGCCAGTTTTCTATCCACCTTACCGTCCATTCATCCACCCATACTTCTTTAACTTGCTGGCAAGAATACTGTGGGAGATTCATTTCAACAAGGCATACACCCATGGCCCTGCCTGCTGAATGCTCCGGCGAGCGAGGCCATAGGAGCATATGTTAAATTACCACTGTATATACTCAATCATAAGCTGGTTCGTTTATAAGCCCCCCCCCGCCCCCCCGGCTAGATGGATAAGTAAAAATGGAAAATTTTTATAACCCGTTCAGGCATGGAGGTAAACCTAAGTAAACAAAGCATCCCAGGGTGCCAGCTGCTAACCCTGACAGGCTGAGCCAGCAACTGGTGGCAACATTTTTTTTTGGGGGGGGGGGGAGAAGCTGGGAGTCAGTGCAGTAAACCCTGTGGACCCCCCCCCATGACCCCTCCCAGCTCGGGACCCCCACACTCTCCCCATCCCATCCCTGCCCACTTTATCTGGGGAGGGCCAGGGGAGGCTGTCTCTGACCTGGCTGGAGCTGCTCCGGCAGGCCCGACCGGGTGGCACGGCTGTAGCATGTTCCAGCGGGCTGGGCTGTGTGGCGCGGCCGCATGTGTTCCTGCGCCCGGGTTGCGTGGCCACAGCCTGCTCTTGGGGGCAGGGCCAAGTGGCTCGGCTGCCGCCTGCCACCCCCGAAGCTGCAGCTCTTCGGAGTCTCGGGGAAGAGCAGCGTGGCCAGAAGTGGCAAGACTCTGGCCCCGCCTCTGATTCTGCTGGCTGTGCTGCCTCTCCCTGCTCCCTCTGTTGCGGGGAGGGGCTGTGTCCCATCTCTCCCTCGCTATACCCCTTCATAAGCTGTCCCCCCTTCTCTGGTGCTTCCTTTTACTAAAAAAAATGTGGCTGATGAACGAGTATATATGGTACTCTTGGAGTAGATCTAGGAGGCCACGGGACTGGTGAGGCCCCACGTAGTGGGGACATGCAAACACCCACAGACTGAGGATGGATGGGGACCCACGCAGTAGGGATGGGTTGCCAGGTGCCTGGTTTTTGACTGGAAAGCCTAGTCGAAAAGGGGACTTGGCAGTGTCCGATCAGATGTACTGACTGGACACCAAAAGTTCAGTTACCACAGGCATGGACTGGGGGAGGTGCCAGGTCATCAACCCCAGCCAGCTGGGGCCGCCTTCTACCTGCATCTCCTGGCAGGCAGGCTCCACATCAGGCTGCAGCTCTGGAACAGAGGGAGTCCAACTAGGGGGTGGGAGAGGGAGGTGGAGAGCATTCAGCTACAGGAACGGGGTGTGGGGCGAGCATCAAGTGACGCGGGAGAGGGGAGAGAAGCGAACAGGAGGCGAGGCCTCAGGGGACGAGGCAGAGCAGGGGTGGAGCCTTGAGGGAAGAGGTGGGGCAGGGGATTCTGGTTGTCAGGCGTTAGAAATTGGCAACCCTAGTAGGAACGGGCAAGGATCTGTGCAGTGGGATGTATGATTCGTGAACAGTTTCCTCACCAGAAACCAGTGTTCCTTACGGTCATCCAATTAGGGAATGGAATCATATCACATGATCTGCATCCACTAAAAACCAACCAACAAAGCTTGAATAGCCCTCAGTGTCCAGCTGGCATATGAGCCTAGCCCAAGGTGCCATGGCAGGGAAAAACTTGGAATGAGTTTCAACTCCATTGCTTGTGAGTTTACAAGAACAGTCATACTGGGGCAGACCAGTGGAGCCCAGTAGCCTGTCTTCTGACAGTGGCCAGTACCAGATAGTTCAGAGGGAGGGAATGAGCAGAACAGGGCAATTAGCAAGTGATCCATCCTCTGCTGTCCAGTCCAAGCTGCTAGCCGTTGGAGGTTTAGGGATACTCAGCTCATGGAGATGTGTCCTTGACCATCTTTGTTAATAGCCACTGATATACCTATCCCTGTGAATTTATCTATTAAGCCAGTTATAGTTTTGGCCTTTACAACCTCCCATGGTGCCACAAGTTGACCGTGCATTGTGGGACAAAGTGCTGTCTTTTGTTTGTTTTAAACTGCTGCCTATTAATTTCATTGGATGATCCCTGTTTTTTGTGTTATGTGAAGGGGTAAATAACACTGCCTTAGTCACTTTGTAGACCTCTATCATATTCCCCCCATCCCCGGTCATCTCTTTTCCAAGCTGAACAATCCCACTCTTTCTAATCTCTGCTCGTATGGAAGCTGTTCCATCCCTCTAAGCATTTTTGTTGCACTTCTCCCAATTCTAATACTCTTTTTGAGATGGGGCAATCAGATCTGCACAAAGTGTTCAAAGTGTGGGTTTACCATGGATTTATACAGTGGCATTATGATATGTTCTGTTTTATCATCTATCCCTTTCCTAATGTTCCCTAACCTTGTTCACTTTTTTGCCTGCTGCAGCACATTGAATGGATGTGTTCAGAGAACTATCCACAATGATTCTAAGAGCTCTTATTACAGTGGTAGCAGCTAATTTAGACTCAATCATTTTGTATGTATAGCTGGGATTATATTTTCCAATATGCCTTACTTTGTATTTATCAACACTGCATTTCATCTGCCATTTTGTCACCCAGCCACCTGGTTTACTGAGATCCCTTCGTAACTCTTTGCAGTCAGCTTTGGGCTTAACTAGCTTGAGTAATTTTGTACTGTCTGCAAATTTTGCCACCTCACTATTCACCCCCTTTTCCAGATCATATATAAATATGTTGAGCAGCAAAGGTCCCAGTACAGGTTTTTGGGGGACCCCACTGTTTAGCTTTCTCCATTGTGAAAACTGACCATTTATTCCTACCATTTGTTTCCTGTCTTTTAACCAGTTACAGATCCAGGAGAGAACCTTCCCTCTCATTCCATTACTGTTCACTTGGCTTAAGAGTCTTTGGTATGGGACCTTAGCAAAGGCCAAGTACACTATATTGACTGGATCACCTTTGTCCACATGTTTGTTGACACTCTAAAATAATTCTAATAGATTAGTGAAACATGATTTTCCTTTACAAAAAGCTGTGTTGACTCTTCCCCAATAAATTGTGTTAATCACTATTTATGATAATTCTGTCCTTTACTAGAGTTTCAACCAGTTTTCCTGGTACTGAAGAGGAAGTTACTTATCTGTAACTGGAGGTTCTTCGAGATGTATGGTCCCTAGCTGTATTCCACTGTGGGATGCACACCACATGCCCAGAGTTGGAAAATGTGAAAGTAGTGTCTGTTGGTCTGCGCATGTGCCCTGACTCGCTTCATGCTCCTGTCCAAGGTGATAAAGGGCAGGGCAGTCCGACCACAGCTCCAATTCCTTGTTCACTGTGATTCTGACAGATCTAGAGAAGAGGGGAAAGAGGGTGGGAAGTGGAATACAGACAGGGACCACACATCTCAAAGAGCCTCCAGTTACAAGTAAGTAACCTCCTCGTCTTCTTCGAATGGTGGTCCCTATCATATTCCTGTGGGTGACTGACAAGCAGTACCTATGTTGGAGGAGGATGAGGACGGCAGGGTCGGCGTAAAACTGCTGTGCCAAAGGACTCACCCACCACCAAGTCTGGCACTAAGGGGTAGTGTGGTGTGAACTTGTGAACAGAAGTTCATGTGGTTGCTGTCTATGAGAGGCACTTCCTGAAGGGATGCTGTGGTTGTTGCTTGAGCTCTAGTGGAGTGAGCCTGTACCCCTGTGGGGGGAAGTAGATTCAACATCTGGTAGCAGAGTTTAATACAACTGGAAATCTATTCGGAGAGTCTCTGGGTGGAAATGGCCTGTCCCCTGATTCTCTCTGCCACCACAATAGGGGACTTCCTGATTATTTTTGTTCTCTGTAGGTAAAAGGCCAAAGCGCTTCGGACGTTGAGGGAATGGAGTCTATGTTCTTCTGCAGACATCCGTGGTTTCGGAAAGAAAACGGATAAGTGAATGGATTGGTTACTATGAAACTGGGAGACCACCTTTGGTAGAAATTTTCGATGTAGATGTATGGAGACTTTATTCTTGTGGAATATGGTGAATTGTGGATCCACCATCATAGCTCCAAGTTCACCGACTCTTCTCACTAAAGCGATAGCAACAAGGAAGGCAATTTTCATGGAGAGGAGGGACATGGAGCAAGATGCCAGTGGCCCAAAGGGTGTGTGTGTTAATACTGATAGCATTACATTCAGGCCCCATTGAAGTGTGATTGTTTGGAGAGGTGGGACAGTTCTTAGAATCATAGAACCATAGAATCGTAGGACTGGAAGGCACCTCAAGAGGACATCTAGTCCAGTCCCCTGCACTTATGGCAGGGTTAAATATTATTTAGATGATCCCTGACAAGTGTTTATCTAATCTGCTCTTAAAGTCTCCCATGACAGAGATTCCACAACCTCCCTAGGCAATTTATTCCAGTGCTTAACCACTCTGACAGTTAGGAAGTTTTTCCTAATGTCCAACCTAAATTGCCCTTGCTGCAATTTAAGCCCATTGCTTCTTGTCCTGTCCTCAGAGGTTAAGAAGAACAATTTTTCTCCCTCCTTCTTGTAACCACCTTTTATGTACTTGAAAACTGTTATGTCCCCTTTCAGTCTTCTCTTTTCCAGACTAAACATACCCAATTTTTTCAATCTTCCCTCATAGGTCATGTTTTCTACACCTTTAATCATTTTTGTTGCTCTTCTCTGGACTTTCTCCAATTTGTCCACATCTTTCCTGAAATGTGGTGCCCAGAACTGGACACAATACTCCAGCTGAGGCATAATCAGCGTGGAGTAGAGTGGCAGAATTACTTCTCGTGTCTTGCTTACAATACTCTTGCTAATACATCTCCGAATGATGTTTGCATTTTTTGCAACAGTGTTACACTGTTGACTCAAATTTAGCTTGTGATCCACTATGAGCCCCAGATCCCTTTCCGCAGTACTCCTCCCTCGGCAGTCATTTCCCATTTTGTATGTGTGCAACTGATTGTTCCTTCCTAAGCGGAATACTTTGCATTTGTCCTTATTGAATTTCATCCTATTGACTTCAGACAATTTCTCCAGTTTTTCCAGATCATTTTGAATTATAATCCGATCCTCCAAAGCACTTGCAACCCCTCCCAGCTTGGTATCGTCCGCAAACTTTACAAGTGTACTCTAGGCCATTATCTAAATCACTAATGAAGATATAGAATAGAACCAGACCCAGAACTGATCTCTGTGGGACCCCACTTGTTATGCCCTTCCGGCCTCAATGCGAACCACTGATTACTCTGTGGGAATGGTTTACCAACCAGTTTTGGATCCACCATATAATAGCTCCCTCTAGGCTGCATTTCCCTAGTTTGTTAATGAGAAGGTCATGCGAGACAGTATCAAAAGCTTTCCTAAAGTCAAGATATACCACATCTACCACTTTCTTTACTTCCACACCTCCCATCCACAAGGCTTGTTACCCTCTCAAAGAAAGCCATTAGATTGGTTTGACATGATTTGTTCTTGACAAATCCTTGCTGACTGTTACTTAACACCTTACTATCGTCTAGATGTTTGCAAATTGATTGCTTAATTATTTGCTCCATTATCTTTCCGGGTACAGAAGTTAAGCTGACTGGTCTGTAATTCCCCGGGTTGTCCTTATTTTCCCTTTTATAGATTGGCATTATATTTGCCTTTTTCCAGTCTTCTGGAATCTCTCCCGTTTTCCATGACTTTTCAAAGATAATCGCTAATGGCTCAGATGTCTCCTCGAGTATTCTAGGATGTATTTCATCAGGCCCTGGTGACTTGACAACATCTAACTTGTCAAAGTAATTTTTAACTTGTTCTTTTCCTATTTTAGCCTCTGATCCGACCTCATTTTCACTGCCATTCACTGTGTTAGACGTCCAATCACCGCCAACCTTTTTGGTGAAAACCGAAACAAAGAAGTCATTAAGCACCTCTGCCATTCCCACATTTTCTATTATTATCCCCCCTCCGCCCATGGAGTAATGGGGCTACTCTGTCCTTGGTCTTCCTCTTGCTTCTAATGTATTTGTAGAATGTTTGCTTGTTACCTTTTATGTCTCTAGCTAGTTTGATCCCGTTTTGTGCCTTGGCCTTTCTAATTTTGTCCCTACATACTTGTGTTACTTGTTTATATTCATCCTTTGTAATATGACCTAGTTTCCACTTTTTTTAGGACTCTTTTTTGATTTTTAGATCATTGAAGATTTCCTGGTTAAGCGAGTGTGGTCTCTTGCCATACTTTCTATCTTTCCTACGCAGTAGGATAGTTTGCTCTTGTGCCCTTAATAATGTCTCTTTGAAAAACAGCCAACTGCCTTCAATTATTTTTCCCCTTTGACTTGCTTCCCATGGGATCTTGCCTACCAACTCCCTCAGTTTGCTTAAGTCTGCCTCCTTGAAATCCATTGTCTTTATTGTGCTATTCTCCCTTCTACCATTCCTTAGAATCATGAACTCTACCATTTCATGACCACTTTCAATCAAGCTGCCTTCCACTTTTAAATTCTCAACCAGTTCCTCCCTATTTGTCAAAATCAAATCTAGAACAGCCTCCCTCTAGTAGCTTTCTCCACCTTCTGAAATAAAAAATTGTCTCTAATACATTCCAAAAACTTGTTGGATAATCTGTGTCCTGCTGCTGTGTTATTTCCTCAACAGATGTCTGAGTTGCTGAAGTCCCCCATCACCATCAAATCCTGTGCTTTGGATGATTTTGTTAGTTGTTTTAAAAAAAACCTCATCCACCTCTTCTTCCTGGTTAGGTGGTCTGTAGTAGACTCCTACAATGACATCACCCTTGTTTTTTATCCCTTTTATCTTTACCCAGAGATTTTCAACAAGTCTGTCTCCTATTTCCATCTCAACCTCAGTCCAAGTGTGTACATTTTTAATATATAAGGCAACACCTCCTCCCTTTTTTCCCTGCCTGTCCTTCCTGAGCAAGCTGTATCCTTCTATACCAATATTCCAGTCACATGTATTATCCCACCAAGTCTCTGTGATGCCAACTATGTCACAGTTGTGTTTATTTACTAGCATTTCAAGTTCTTCCTGCTTATTCCCCATTAGAATACAGGCATCTAAGATACTGATTTGATTCCTCCCCACAGTTCTGTCTTGTCTCTCCTTTATCCCTGCTATAATAGCCCATGCTCCTCCCAAATTCCAACCCTTCTCCCAGGTCTCCTTGTTTTTGACTTACCAGTGGGCTTTGGTCACCTGCCCCCTTTGAACCTAGTTTAAAGCCTTCCTCACTAGGTTAGCCAGTCTGTATCCAAATATGTTCTTCCACTTCCCCATCTCTGCTTAGCAGTCTTTCTTCCTGGAACAGCATCCCATGGTCAAGGAAGCTGAAGCCCTCCTGGCAACACTTTGAAGGCCATTCCAAAATCTAGTGGTTAGCAGGTGTGTAAAAACACAACTAGGTAGACTCGCAAAGTGCTGAGGATGAGACCCAATGTCTCTAAGGATAGAATGTAGTCCAGGATTAGGGGAATCTTTGCAGTTTCTGGTATAACACCTTTCTGTTGTGCCCAAGATGAAAAACGTTTCTTCTTAGTCCGGTAACATTACATAGTGGAATCTTTCCTACTGTTCGAGAGAATGACTTGTACTGCCAAGGAACATGCCCGTTCTATGGCTGATGCCCATCCAAATACCATGCCCTGGGGTGTAGAAGTTGTGGATCAGGATGCTTGATCCTGCCATTGTACTGGATGAGAAGGTTGGGGAAATTCAGGATGGTGATCAGTGGACAGGATGACATGCGCAGGAAATTGGGGAACCAGAATTGTCTGTGCCAGAAGAGGGCAATCAGAATGACTGTTGCTTTGTCTTGTCAGATCTTGTGTGTCACCCACGGTAGGAGCAATAGTGGAGGGAAGGAGTAGTTGTTGAATTGGCCAGACTAGGAGAGAAGGAGAGCATTGCCCGGGGAGCTGTAACCGAGGGATCCCCTGGAGCAATATCTGGCACACTTGTTTGTCTGAGAGGCAAATGGATCTCTGGTTGGGGTCCCCCGTTGTGCAAAGATGTTGAGTAGCACTTTATTGTGAATTTCCCACTCGTGGTTGATTGCAAAGCGTCTGTTGAGTGAGTCTGTGAGTAGATTCTGTGTCCCCAGAAGATAGGCTACGGATAGAGTGATCTGAATGCCGACGCACCAGTTCTAGTGACTGACCACTTCTGCACATAGAGTGGTGGTGGATTTCACTCCTCCTTGTTTGTTGATGTAGAAAACAGTGGTAGTGTTGTCTGACATGATCAGGAAATGAGAGTGAATGAGTGGAAGGAAGAATTCACATGCCCTCATTACTGCTCAAAGTTCCAGAATATTGATGTGCTTCCTGGATTCTCGAGATATCCTGTGGACATGTGGTCATCCATATGGGCTCCCTGGCCTAGCAGGGATGTGTCGGTGATGATAGTTTTGTCTGGGGATAAAGGAAGAAAGGGGACTCTCCTGCATTCATGATGTCTGTCCACCATAGGAGGGAGGATAGTACCTTGGCCGGGACTGTCAGCATGAGGTTCATAGCATGGTGATTCAGTGATTATATAGACTGCAGCCATGTCTGAAGGCAACAAAGGTGAAATCTCACAAAGAACATCATGTAAGTGCATGGGGCCATGTGGTCAAGCAGAGTCAGACAAGTCTTGGCCAGGATGCAAGGACTGTTTGTAAGGTGAGCTATGATGTCATGCATCTCCTGAAATCTGTCTGTGGGCAGGTATGCCTGTAGAGTTTAGGGTAGCCCTGATGAAGTCAAAAGATTGCATGGGATTGAGGATCAACTTTTTGACATTGACACTGACTCCCAGAGAAGAAAAGAGGCTGAGGATCATAGAGGTTGATGTGTGGGCTTCTGGTGGGCCTGGTGACTAGGAGCCAGTGGTCAAGGTATGCAAAAACATGGAGACCATAACATCTGATATGAGCTGCTATAATTATAATTTGATGAAGACTCTGGAAGCGGTAGCTATCCCAAAGGGTAGAACTCTGTATTGGAAATGGTCAGAGTCCACCGTAAATTGGGAAAAAATGTCTGTGGGCATGGTGAATGGTGACATGGAAGTAAGCATCCTTCATATCGAGAGCCATGAACCGCATGCCTTATTCTAAGGATGGAATTATCACTGTCAGCATGCCCACGCACAACTTTAGTTTGCAGATGAAGCGACTGAAGTGACAAAGGTCAAGAATTGGTCTCCAACCCACCTTTCTTCTAGGGTATCCTGGAGGAACGCATTCTATTGCTTCCCATTGTAATAAGGAATTCACCTATTGGGTGAGAATACTGTTGTCAGAGTGGTCCCCAAAGGGGCACAGCGAGGGGGGTCTTGGAGGAGGTAGCATTACAAACTTGATTGTATAGCCACAGAGGATGACATTCAGCACCCATTTGTCCATTGTTATAACACTCCAAGTATGGGGAAAGAGTGATAAGCAACCTCCAGATGGAGTTGAAGGGTTGTGAGGTGTTAGGCTCAGTGGTTGGCAGCTCTCAAGCCCACATCAAAAATACCTCTTTGTTTGTGGCTGGGCTTGAGATGTTGAAGCCTCAGAGAAGACCCTGGGGAAGCGAGACCTTTGGACTTTTTGTCACATGCACAGAGGTTCCTGGGGTCTCTGCTGGTAAAAGGGGTCTCTGCTGGAGATCTGTACCTTGGTGTGGACAACTGGTGGTGGAAGTTTTGTTTTGGGGCAGGTGTTTAGATGCCCGATGAGCAGAGGATAGCTCTGGAGTATTTTAGGGTACGTAGAGACTCATCTGTTTTCTGGTTGAAGAGTTGGTGCTTGTCAAAAGGAAGGTTCTCGATGGTGTTCTGGACTTCTGTAGGAAAATGAGACGCATGAAGCCAAGACTCTTTTCATCAGCCATGGCCCTGCAGGAAGTATCAGCCATGTCCACTGTGGATTGGAGGGCAGTTCTGGCTATTCGCTTTCCTTCCTTGACAAGGGCCTGAAAGCAGGCACAGTCTTGCTGCAGAAGACTGTTAGCAAAGTCCTTGAATTCACTGTAATTCAGGAAGTCATATTTAGCCAACAGTGCTTGATAATTTAGTTGGGGATTGGTCCTGCTTTGAGCAGGGGGTTGGACTAGATACCTCCTGAGGTCTCTTCCAATCCTGATAGTCTATGATTCTATGATTCTAATTGGCTATCATGAATTGCAAACTGAAGGAGGAGAAAATTTTTTGCCCCAGAAGATCTAGATGCATCGTTATCCGCAGGCATGGATCAAGGGTGTTGTTGTTTAGCCCTGTCTGCAGCAGCTTGAACTACCAGTGAGTTCAGAGCTGGGTGGGAGAATAGGAATTCTGAGCCTTTAGCTGGGACGTAGTAACATCTCTCCACTCCTTTAGGGGTAGCAGTACATGCGGTGGGGTTCTGTCACACAGTCCTGGCTGGTTCCAGTATGGCTTCGTTGATTGGCATTGCTCTTTTTATCAGTCCCAAAGTGTGGAGAATGTCCAGAAGCTTATGTTGGGAGTCTTGGATCTCTTCCAGTGGGATTTGGAGTTCCCCCATGATTCTCCATAAAAGATCTTGACACTGTCTGAAGTCATCTGTGGGGAAGAGAATGATGCAGTAAAAGCTTTGATTGGCAATGAGGATGGAAATCTAGCCAGCTCCAGCAGAACTACCAAAATTGGTGTATAAAATTATTCCTCTGCCATTGGATCCGGGGACATGCTGGATGGATCCCCTGGGGGAAGCAGGTGGCAACTCCCTTGTGGATCAGGCATGTTTCGAAAGAGGATACTGATCCCAGGTCCCTGCATATGGCCAATAGGCAGGATCAACTGGAAGTTTCAGGGGTTGCTCTGGGGAGGGTGAGGTTGCTCTGGGGAGGGGTTGCTCTGGGCATCGGTCTATGTGGTGGTACATTGGAGAGGTAAAGGAAAGGTGGTTCTTCCCCAGGGTCTGATTCATTGGAAGAGGAAAAGGCAGACTCCAGTTCCAATGGCAGTACTGTCGGAGTTGATGGAGAGATGTATAGCACATGCAAGGGAGCAATAGACCCTGTACCGCAGGCCTGTCTCGTGGCAGGGATATGAGTTCCCTGGAGGTGAAGGGACCCAATGGAGGAGGAGACTCTGAATCCAGTAAGGTGAAGACGTCTTGGGGTGCAGCCATAGATCCAGATCTCCCCAATGTAAGGGGCACTCTCTACTTTTTAGTCACTGGTACCAGCACCGAAGTCTTTAATGGCGAGGGAGGATCTTGCATTTTGTGAGGTTCTATAGATGGTGGCACTGACGGGTCACGGTATGGAACCGGTGGATCCCACTGTTTATGGGTCTTCTTATCATGCCTGTGGGACTTAGAATGTGCTACATCCCTTTGAGCCAAGCTGGTAAAGGGAATGTTCAGTTTCTTTGAGGTGGATTTGGAGGAGGACGTACTCCTGTGCTTATGGGAGTGCTTCCTAATCTTCCAACTAGGCCCTGCCATGTGATCTGTGGGGTGGTTCTGCTGACACCAGAGTTGGACATCGTAGCAGTAGGAGGCACATGCCTTGCTGATTCAGGCTGATTCCCCACCTGGGTCCGATTGTGGTCTCATGGCCATCTCCATGAGATATTTCAGCAGATGAAGTACTTAACCTTCTTGTGTACAGCTGGGGAAAGACTGACAAATCCTGCACCTAGCCATGATGTGAGCTGCTCCCAAGGAGTAGAAACAGTGTTTGTGGTCTCTTGTTTTCATAGAATATCAAGGTTGGAAGGGACCTCAGGAGATATCTAGTCCAACCCCCTGCTCAAAGCAGGACCAATCCCCAGGCAGATTTTTTGCCCCAGATCCCTAAATGGCCCCCTCGAGGATTGAACTCACAACCCTGGGTTTAGCAGGCCAATGCTCAAACCACTGAGCTATCCCCCCCCTTTTTTTTAAAAAGTCTTGCTTTGTAGGTCATCTTTAAATACCTAAACTCAGAGGTAGTTTCTCTTGTTGTCATTGACTAAGAAGGATCGCAGGCAGGCGGCGCAGATTTGAAGCCCAGAGTTCTGGGCATAGTCCAGTACCCAAATGGGATATGTGGAGGGGGGACGGGGAAAATTCCCAAACTCTAACAGTTTAGAATAGAGTAAAAACTAATAAACTACTAAAACTAGGAAAAAACTAAACTATAAAAACTACAACTAAAAACTGGTAAAACAATGTACAATGAATGATATTAGAGCTGCGTCATCGACAAGGACATTAAAAGTTCTGACCTGGACCATGCGGCAGTGAGAAGGAACTGGAGACAGTTTGGTCTGCCCTGCCCTTCATTGCCTCAGACAGAAGCATGAGGTGAGTCAGGGCCCATGTGTGGAACAACAGACACCACTTCCGAATTCTCCGACACCAGGCACATGGGGTGCATGCGTAACCCACAGTGGAACACAATAGAGGCGATCACTCGAAGAAGTCATCAGGCTTACGAGCCTGTACTTGTCATGATTGCCTCTGGAGCCTTTTTGTTTTTAAGTTGGCATTATGTTAGCTATCCTCTAGTCCTCTGGTCCAGAGGCTGATTTAAGTGATAGGTTACATACCCCAGTTAGTAGTTCTGCAATTTTATATTTGAGTCCCTTCAGACCTCTTGGGTGAATACTATCTGGTACTATCTGGTACTAGTGTTACAAAACCTCCTCTACTGATACCTCAATCTGGGACAGTTCCTGAGATTTGGCACCTAAAAAGAATGGCTCAGGTGTGGAAATCTCCCTCACATCCTTAGCAGTGAAGACCAATGCAAATAATTCATTTAGCTGCTCTTCAATGGCCTTGTCTTCCATGAGTACTTCCATTAGTGCTTCCTTTAGCACCTTGATCATCCCATAGCCACACTGACTGTTGGGCAGGCTTCCTGCTTCTGATGTACTTAAAAACAATTTTGCTGTTAGTTTTTGTGTCTTTAGATAGTTAATCTTCAAATTCTTTCATGGGTTGCCTAATTATAATTTTACATTTGACTTGTCAGAGGTTGTGTTCCTTTTTATTTTCCTCACTAGGATTTTACTTCCAGTTTCTAAAAGATGCTTTTTTGCCTTTAACTGCCTCTTTTCTTCTGTTGTTTAGCCATGATGGCTTTTTTTTTGTTCTTGTGCTGTTTTTTTAATTTGGGGTATACATTTAGGTTGAGCCTCTATTATGGTGTTTTTAAGTAGTCTCCATGCAGTTTGCAGGCATTTCACCCTTGTGACTGTTCCTTTTAATTTCCATTTAACTAACGTCCTCATTTTTGTTTATTGTCCTTTTTTGAAGTTAAATTCTTCTGTGATGGGTTTCTTTGGTATTTTCCCCCCATAAGGATGTTAAATGTAATTACATTATGGTTGCTATTACCAGCAGTTCAGCTATACTCACCTCTTGGACAAAATCCTGTGCCCCACTTAGGACTAAATCAAGAATTGCTTCTCCATGTGTGGGTTCCAGGGCTAGCTGCTCCCAGAAGCAGTCATTAATGGTGTCTAGAAATTTTATCTCTGCATCCTGTCCTGAAGTGACGTACCCAGTCAGTATGGGGATAGTTGAAATCCCTATTATTATTGCATTTTCTGCATTTTAGCCTTTCTAATCTCCCTGAATATTTTATAGTCACAACCATCATCTGGTCAGGTGGTCAGTAGCATATTCCTACTGCTATACTCTTATTATTCAAACACTGAAATTCTATCTATAGAGATTCTATGGTACTGTTTGATTCATTTAAGATTTATTTTTTTACTTTATTTGACTCTAAGCTTTCTTTCACATATAGTGCCACTCCACCACCAGAGTGACCTACTCTTTCATTCCTACATGTTTTGTACCCTGGTATTACTCTGTCCCATTAATTTTTCTCATTTTATCAAGTTTCTAAGATGCCTGTTATATCAATATCCTCACTTAATGCCAGACGCTCAAGTTCACTCATCTTAGTATTTACACTTCTAGCATGTGTATAGAAGCCCTTGTACATCTCGTCAGTATTCAGGTGCTTCCTTCATCTCTTGTATTTCAATGGGACTCTTTGACATTTGACTGTTCCTCACTAGCTCTCACCGGAACTTTACCAACTTCCTTCCTATCCTCTTTGCTAGGATATAGAGTGTGACATTCTGTACCTTGGAGGAGCATCCTGTAACCCCCATATTCCTCATCTGTATATAATTGTGATATTGCATATAAAACAGGAGACAGGTTATGATCTGCTGAAAGTCACTGTTCTATTGAAATATGTATATCATTAATGCATATGAAGTTATGAGAATTGTGTTGTACGGTTGTCATTAAAATATGCTGTGGTTTTCGGACGTGACCAGATACTAGCTCTCCAGAGACAATAACAAGGAAGGTAACCAAAACCCGGGTAGGTGCTGAACAGAAATCAACAGCCATTGTCCAGCAAGGGAGCTTCAGCGCAATGACTCACCTGCATAAGGCCACATTAGGGGAATTGCTCAGTCTTGCAATGACCACCAGACATGCCTGGTCTTGTGTTCTCCAAGCACATGGGACCTGGGGTATAAAACAGAACACCCGGGCCCCATGCTTGGCCTTTTCTCCCACCCCCACCTATGCTGCAAGCAACAAAGATACTCAGAAGATTGAAGACTCCAACAGAGGAGATTGGCCCAGGTTTAAGGGACAAACCTGTATATTAAGGACTGCAATATCCAGTGGGGTGAGAAAAACTGCTTCATCTAGATGTTGCCCAGTCTAATAGGGTTGAGAGGTTAGACTGCATGATTATATTTTATTTTATTTTAGTTTGGTAACTAACTCTGACTTTTTGCCTATCACTTATAATCACTTAAAATCTATCTTTTATAGTCAATACATTTGTTTAACTGTTTATCTTTACCAGCGAGTTTGCCTAAAGTGTTTGGTAAGGGTGCTTGCTCAGGTTTACAAAGGCTGGTGTATAGCCACTTTCCATTGATGAAGTGGTGAACCAATTAATAAATTTGCACTGCTCATCCTGAGGTACAAGGCTGGGAGCTGGGGGGATTTGTCTGGTGCCTCTCTCTGTGTGATTCATGAGTGGCTCTGGGAGCATTCATAAAATCTAGCTGGGTGTGGGGCTCCACATGCGGTTGTGCTGAGTGATAAGAGCGCCTGGAGGGGTTTGCTGCTTGTCACTAGCAAAGCTTGTGAGAGACAGCCCAGGCGGGAGAGTTAAGGGGGCACAGTGGTCCCACAGTCAGAGGCTGCCCCCAGGGATCCCATCACGTAGAGTTCCCCTTTTAATAAACTAATTCCCAAGGAATGGCACCACCTGAGCCGTGTGCTCCTCCGCACTTGTTGGGTTTCCTCACCCTTAGTTCAAAAAGTCCTCTACGACCTTTTTAATTTTACATGCCAGCAATCTGGTTCTGTTTTGGGTTAGACAGAGCCCATCCTTCCTGTAAAAGTTCCTCCTTTCCCCAAGGATTCCCCAGTTCCTAATAAACCTAAATCCCTCTTCTCAACACCATCATCTCATCCATGTATTGAGATTCTGCAGTTCTGCCTGTCAAACTGGCCCTGTGTGTGGAACTGGAAGCATTCAGAGAATGCTCCCATGGAGGTCCTGAATTTAAATCTCTTACCTAGCAGACTAATATTATCCTCCAGGACTGCTCTCCTGCCTTTCCCTATGTCACTGGTAATGTACCATGACCACTGGTATCTCCCCAGTACTGCACATAAGTCTGTCTAGATGTCTCATGAGATCCCCAACCTTCACATCCGGCAGACAATTCGCCCTGTGATTCTCCCAGTCATCGCAAACCGAGCTATCTATTTTTCTAACAACTGAATTCCATTACAATTACCTGGCTCTTCCTAGTAACTGGGGTTCCCTCCCACAGAGGGGTGTCCTCAGTGTGAGAGGATACCATGACAACATCAGAAAGGAGGGTCCCAACTATGGGATTGTTTCCCTCTGCCTCAACCTGATATTCTTCTTCCCCAAGACTTTCATCCTCCTCAACAGCACAGAGGCTGCCAGACTGGGGGTGGGACCAGCTCTGCTGTGTTCTGGAAAGTTTTCTCTGTGTCTCCCTTAGCTCCTCCAGTTCAGCCACTCTGAGGCCACTCTTGAGCCTGTACTGTGTCTCTGAGAGCCAGGAGCTCCTTGCACTAAGTGCACACATACGCCCCCTGCCTGCAAGGCAGGTAATTGTACATGCTGCAGTCAGTGCCATAAACTGGATAACCCCACTCTGCTGCTGGACTTCTGCCTGCATTATTTTTACTTTTGCAGTGTTCACTGAATGAATCACTAGCTGTGAACTTGCTGCCCTGCTCCAGGCATTAGTGACTCATCGTCTGCATGGCCTTGTGTTTGTAACAACTATCAGCCCCAGTGAAGGACGCTGAGTGACCTCTGGAGATGGGCTTTGTTAACAAGCCCTAGAGCAGGGACAGCATGGGCACTGTCTGGGCCAGTATCCTGTAACATTGCCTGCCAGAGTGCATCAGCCCTTCCTGGAGGGGCCACCAGTGGGCTGAGAGAGGCGTTCACGCTCCATGGCTCCTGGCTCTCCCTGCTGACACTGCCGACAAGGGCCCACAATGCCAGTGGGCCAGGTGGTGTTTGTGCAGGGGACACAGGGAGATGGGCCATCTATATGAATGTTGGTGAATGACAACACTGGGGCATGGATTCTCCTTGTGCTCTGCCTGCTGCTGCCCTTGGCCTTCCAGGCCATTGCCCGTAGCACCTGAAGACAGCACTAGGCTATGAACAATCCACCCATCAGCCGCTTCAAAGCAGCTTCCTCCAAGGAGGAACAATTAGTAAGTCCTCTTAATTAGACAACAAGTCCATATCTGCCCAGGGATGCTGGGCCAATTCCTGGACTTCCTTCCTTCCACTATCAGCCTCCCAAACACACTTGCAGTTCCAACATGTCCCACTGGCCAGGTGTGCCCCCAGCACAGACAACCCCAGTGCGAGAGACCTACCGCAGCCTGCCTCATCAGAGCCATCGGAGCAGTCGGCTCGGCCGTCACACTCAGGATTCTCTTTCCACACACACTGGCTATTCTGACAAGCAAATACATTTCCATGGCAACTGCCTGCAGGAACAAAAAGGTGGTGGTTAACCTGGCCCCTCCAGACTCAACAGTCTTCCAGAGACCCCCACCAGAGAGGGGACTGCAGATCCGGAGCCTTCCCCTGCAAGGCCCCATCCTCTGGTGCAGGACTCATTCTAAGCTTGTTCTGCAGAGAACAAAGTCTGGAGCTGGTGACAGAGGTTGGGCGCATCCCCAAATGGATGGTGAAAAAGTCCATGACTGGAACCTCATGGAGAATGGAGAGAAAGTGTCTCTGGGCAAAGTGGCTTCCCAGCCCTTCCCCATTGCTAATGGTAACTACATAAAATGTCCATCCCCCAGCCTCTTTCCCTGCAGCCACAGGAGACATTGCACCAACACGAGCAGGTGTGAACCCCACTGGGGCTCAAAGGAGCAGCTGTTACACCAGGGCTGCTCTTGGCCCTCTGTTGTGACTGCAGGTGCATTTTGGTAGCTGAACCAGGGCTGGGTCTGTGCCAAGACTCTGAAGCCACCCCATCTTCTGGGAAAATTCAGACTTCAGACCCGGATCGGGACTGGCACATCACAGCCAGATCCATCTCTGTAACTGGACCTGAGGCCTGGGCTCCCCTGGCTCAGGGACCAGAGATAAGGAAAGGCACCGTTGTACTATGCATGAACATGAATTATTGTTGGGCCAAAACATGTTACAAACTCAGAACAAAGCTACAGCGTCGATGGTCTTCAAAGCTCCAATCTCCAGAGCAGAAGGGGGCAGGGAGATGGCTCTTCTAGTCCTGACTATGAGCATGGCTGGACCCTCCTGGGTGATCCAGCTGGAATGGGCTAACCCTGGGAGGGTTCTGCTCCTTGGGAGGATGCAGGCCTCTGGGTATGAGCAGGCAAGGCACTGATCCAGGGAGAACTCATACCTGATTTCAATCCGATTCCATACAGAGATGCCCCGCTTGGCCCTGTAACACAATGGAGAGATGGAGAGGATGAGAGGATGCAGTAATTCTAGGGTCACAGGTCCAAGTATCTTCCAGAGTGGGGTTGGCTACTGGCACAAGATGCTGGGATTAGTATTGAGATGCTCATCCTTTCAGCTCTCACAAGTGTAGCAGCCACCATCCTGGCCACCTGGGCCCTCCAGCTCTGAATGCCTGAGCCTCCAAGGCTTGAGCTAAAGAACCAGGCTCTGCAGCTGGCAGCTGTAACAGACTTCTGTCCTCTATGGATCAGACAAAGGGGGCTCACAACACATATTGACCAGTGGGCCACCAGCTCACCAGGGCAGCGTTGAGGAACTCTGACATCTTAGGATGACTCCACTGACTCTCCATGGCTATTTCTCCAGTCAGTGACAGCCAAGAACTAACACCTCTCAGCCCCGAGCCTGGTGAGAGGGGCTTCCAGCTCTGATAATAGCTGGAGATGGCCTCACTGAGCACAGCAGGCCCCATGCTATCCTCTTCAGACATGCCCAGGCCTGGGTGGACACAAGCAGGGGAGCAGTGAAATACTGAAATGAAATCTCTGCTAGAAATCCTTCCAGGAGGCTGGAGGTCACCTGCAGCCAACCCCCAGCTGGGAGACATGCCCTCCCCTGTGTAATAGAATGTTAAACTATATTATACTGTTTGGCCACTTGGTGGTACTATGTGTGACAGGCTTTACTTAAACTCACAACAGCCATTGTTGACCATATATTAAAGGATCAAACAACTCTGGTGTATCTCTATATCATGGAAGCTCTGTAGCCAGTCCTGGTACAGAAGCCTGACCTGCTAGTAGCAGCCCAGCAACCTGTCATAAGAACATAAGAACATAAGAAAGGCCGTACCGGGTCAGACCAAAGGTCCATCTAGCCCAGTATCTGTCTACCGACAGTGGCCAATGCCAGGTGCCCCTGAGGGAGTGAACCTAACAGGCAATGATCAAGTGATCTCTCTCCTGCCATCCATCTCCATCCTCTGACGAACAGAGGCTAGGGACACCATTCTTACCCATCCTGGCTAATAGCCATTTATGGACTTAGCCACCATGAATTTATCCAGTCCCCTTTTAAACATTGTTATAGTCCTAGCCTTCACAACCTCCTCAGGTAAGGAGTTCCACAAGTTGACTGTGCGCTGCATGAAGAAGAACTTCCTTTTATTTGTTTTAAACCTGCTGCCTATTAATTTCATTTGGTGACCCCTAGTTCTTGTATTATGGGAATAAGTAAATAACTTTTCCTTATCCACTTTCTCAACATCACTCATGATTTTATATACCTCTATCATGTCCCCCCTTAGTCTTCTCTTTTCCAAACTGAAGAGTCCTAGCCTCTTTAATCTTTCCTCATATGGGACCCTCTCTAAACCCCTAATCATTTTAGTTGCTCTTTTCTGAACCTTTTCTAGTGCTAGAATATCTTTTTTGAGGTGAGGAGACCACATCTGTACACAGTATTCGAGATGTGGGCGTACCATGGATTTATATAAGGGCAATAATATATTCTCAGTCTTATTTTCTATCCCCTTTTTAATGATTCCTAACATCCTGTTTGCTTTTTTGACCGCCCCTGCACACTGGAGTACATGTCATGGTGTCAGAAGTAAACTAGTGCCAGAGGACAATAGAAACAGAAGGAAAACAGCAACAAAAGTTGCAGATGGAAGGAAAAAAGCAATAACGTTTGCAGGATCTCATCAACATGTCACTCTTCAATGCCCCAGAGAACTTCAGATTTGAAACGCCTTCAGAATGGAGAGACCGGAAGCAGTATTTTGCAAGATTTCTCATTGCTACTAAACTCCACCAGGAAACTGGTGATATTCAGATATCTTCTTTAATTTATACTATGGGGAAGCAGGCAGAATGTATGGCAAAATGTATGGTAAAAATATTTTACCTTTACTGAACACAGTCACAAAGATGACTGTAAAAGGGTTCTGGCTTTGTTGCAGATGCATAAAGTATGTTTGATGCTGTGACGTTATTGATATTATCTGGGACCATATAGAACATGGTTGCAACCAAGGTCCTGTAGTGGCACCAAATTTTATGTAAAGGGTGTCATATAAGGTGTCTAATACCAGGTTATGAGTTGCTGGTTATGATTATGGTGTCTATATGTATGTATCATTTTGTAGTTAAAGTTATGAGTATCGGCTCTATACTATCTGTATTTCAAATTTGTGCTGTGCTTCTGGGAAACATCCCAGACAAGTTGGTGTTAGCTCTGCCTAGCCTTCTTGATGGCCCATTAAGGACCATCAGCTACACAATTGACCCATTGAAAGAAGGCAGATACGCCTTGTGATTCAGCAAAGTATGCAGAGACTTGCCCATGTGACTCCAAACTCCATTTTGCTGTAATTTTCCACAGTAAGAACAAAGAAGTGTTCTTACACCTGGAAAAGCCTATAAAAGGCTGATGCCTCATCTCCATCTTGTCTTCAATCCTGCTTCTTACCTCCGGAGGGACTTTGCTACAAACTGAAGCTCTGAACAAAGGACTGAATGACCCATCCCAGTGGGGGATGTACTCCAGAGACTTGATTTGAACCTGCACTTTACTCCATCACTGCTACAAGCCTGAACTAAGAACTTTGCCAATACACTGAAGTGAGTATTCACTCATGAAAGCTCATGCTCCAATACGTCTGTTAGTCTATAAGGTGCCACAGGACTCTTTGCTGCTTTTACAGATCCAGACTAACATGGCTACCCCTCTGATATTTGCCATTACTGTATGTAATTGATTCCATTTAACCAATTCTAGCTCTCATCTCTACCTTTTTCCTTTTATGAATAAACCTTTAGATTTTAGATTCTAAAGGATTGGCAACAGTGTGGTTTGTGGGTAAGATCTGATGTGTATATTGACCTGGGTCTGGGGCTTGATTCTTTGGGATCGAGAGAACCGTTTTCTTTTACTGGGGTGTTGGTTTCCATAACCATTCATCCTCAGGATGAGTGGCACTGGTGGTGATACTGGGAGACTGAAGTGTCTAAGGAAATTGCTTGTGTGACTTGTGATTAGCCAGTGGTGTGAAACCAAAGTCCTCTTTGTCTGGCTGGTTTGGTTTGCCTTAGAGGTGGAAAAAACCCAGCCTTGGCCTGTAACTGCCCTGTTTAAGCAATTGGTCCTGAATTGGCACTCTCAGTTGGGTCCCGCTAGAACAGCATCGTCACAGATGCATACTTTAGACCTCAGAGAAACATGGTTTCTGAAAGAGCATGTTTTTACCAGAGAAATCAAGAACAAGGGGGAAATGTTGAGTGTTTTATAAGAACTCTGCATGCATTGGCTGAAAACTGTCATTTTGGGACTGCACAACAAGGAAATATCAGACAGGCTGTTTATTGGGTTAACAGACAAAAGCTTCTCACAGCAACTACAATTAAAGACAGACTTAAATCTGAGAGAGCTGTACAGATAGCCAAGAAAATCCTACAGCAGCAAGATCCATTCTTTGCTATTCTGAATTACAGATCAACACCAATAGGAGCTACTGGATACAGTCCAGCACAACTCCTGTTGGGGAGACAACTCAGAACGACTGTTCCAACTTTGGACAAGAATCTATCTTCAAAGTGGTCAGACATGAAGAGAGTAGCCAAATCAGGTAAAAAGGCTGAACACTTTTACTTTTACAACGGATGTCACTCATTTAGGGAACTGCTTGTCTAGAACCTAGTGACTGTGTTCCTGTCAAATTGGATGGAGAAAAAGGGTGGGCAATTTCAACTGTCCTAAAGAAAAAGAATTCAGCGTCCAGATCATGTGATTGAGACAGACAGTGGAGAGTTCAATACAGAAAAGAGAGTTCCTCAGGAAGAACAATCAATCAAGAGAGGTAACTCTACAGATGGAAGATGCAGAACAAGAAGACGACTGAAAGATTCCAAACTGACCACAGCCAGTCATCACAACTAAATGGTTCTGCTTTCAGGATGTGTAACTAGAAAACCAGTACAATTCAGAGATACTTAACAGACAATCCATACTGCATTTCAAAGACAGTGTGATAGTGTAAATATTGTGATAGACTGTTAAACTGTATTATACTGTTCGGCCACAAGATGGTGCCACGTACATTAAAGGATCTCAGAGCAAACACATCTCTGGTGTATCTTGATATAATGGAAGCTCTGTAGTCAGTCCATATCCAGCCTGCTAGTAGCAGCCCTGCAACCTATTGTGTACAAGGGGTACATAACACCTTGCTAGCATAGGCGGCGAGTTATATGGGCCCATGGTACTCATGCCCCATCAATACTTAGGAACGTGGGACTGATTCCACCAATTTTTGGGCTTATTGTGCTTTGGGGCAGGGCCTGTGCTTCAGGGGGACCTGGGGTCCAGGGCAGCCTGAGGGCTTGCAAGGGAAAGTCATCACCAGAGCCATGGGCACCAGGTTTGTATAATTTTTGGTGGGGCCCAGAATGTCAATAGGACAGACCGGGGCAACCGCCCCGGGTCCCATGCTTTGGGGGGCCCCGCACTTCAGGGGGACACAGGTCCAGGGTGGCCTAGGGAGTTAGCAGGGGGCATGGTGCCAGCAGCAGCGAGTGACTCAGCCCCAGTCCACTCTGCTCCACTCCACCCCGCTGGCTCCTGGTGTCACTAGGGGCAGAAGCCAGAAAGAGGCGGGATGGGGACTTGGGGGAAGGGGTGAAATGGGGGTGGGGAGGGAGTGGAGCAGGGCCAGCTGGGGCCGGGTCGCCTGCTGCCAGGGCAGGCTCCACGTTTTTTGCCGCCCCAAGCAAAAAAAATTTCCGGCACCCCCCGGCCCCGCCCCAACTCCGCCCCTTCCCCACCCCATTCCAATCCCTTCTCCAAATCCCCGGCCCACCTCCTCCCCCAGGTGTGCCGCATTTCCTCTCCTATCCCTCCCTCCCAGGCAAGCCTGGGAGGGAGGGGGGAGAAGCAGAGCAGTGGCATGTTTGGGGGAGGAGGCGGAGGTGAGCTGGGGGGGGAGCGATTCCTCTGCCCCCCCCAGGGATACTTCCTGCGGCCTTCCCCGCACCCCCCACCACTGCAGCTCACCTCCGCTCTGCCTGCTCCCCTGAGCGCACCGCCACCGCTCTGCTTCTCCCCCCTCCCTCCCAGGCTTGCCGCAAAAAGGCTGATTTGTGTGGCAAGCCTGGGAGGGAGGAAGGAGAAGCGGAGCGGCAGCACACTCGGGAGCAGGCAGCAGTGGAGCAGAGGTGAGCTGGGGGGAGCGGTTCCTCAGCCCCGCCCCCGGGTTACTTCCTGCGGCCCTCCCCACGCCCCCCACCGCCGCAGCTCACTTCCACTCCGGGCCAGCTCCTGGCTTTTTGCACCCCAAGCAAAAAAAAAAAAAAAAAGGATCCGGAGTGCCACCCCTTGGAAAGTGCCACCCCAAGCACATACTTGGAGTGCTGGTGCCTAGAGCCGGCCCTGCCTGCTGCTGCTGGTTCCAGGCCACCCACTAATGTCCCTGGGCTGCCCTGGACCCCGCATCCCCATAAAGCACAGTGCCCCCCAAAGCACGGGGCGTGGGGCGGTTGCCCTGATCCATGCTATGGACGTACTGGGCACCACCCAAACCTGGCGCCCATGCTTGCTAGTCAATCCATTGGGGCGAACCAGAGCTAGCATCTCCCAGGGAGATTGAATTGGGTTTTAAAAACCAAACTGAGATAAAGCTAAAGCCCTGAGATGATTGGTCTAATCCAGAAAAATTGTTTGTGGCTTTGCTAAGTGCAGTCCTTGCCTGTTATCAGCCTCTGCTCAGGTTACTTCTCTCTGGTGACAGGCCCTGCCTGAGGGAACCTTTTGTGTCTCTTGGCAGGGACAGGAGATGCTTACCTGTGAGAGAGGCCGAGGCGATGGTCCCATAGGTGGCCAGCGGGATGCCCTGCTCCCTCAGTGCTGCAGCCAGCCCATGTCTGAGGGCCTCTTCCTCCACACTGGAGCTTAAAGGCCAGGAAGCCTGAGGGCTGAAGTGCAGCCGGAAATGGACAATCACACTGGAGTTTCCATTCCTGCTGGAGGAAAAGACTCACTGAGCACATTTCCTCAGGACAATGCAAGGATGAGCTGTGACCACAGGCCTGTCCTCCCTCCACCCGCCCCTGGCCCCAAACCACAGTGCTCCTGGGGGAGCCTGTGAGTAGATGCCAACCTATTTGCTCAGTAATAAAATGTCAGGGTTTCCACACTGATTCTGGTCTGGAGGGTTCAGAATGGGCCTGTCGCTTGCTTTAAAAAGGTTAATGAAAAATATTGATAATTACATTTTTTATCAAAAATGTTATTGAAAATCTAATCTACAAAATGAACCACATTTTGTTTTACCAAAAAATTCAGTTTTTGTCAAAAAAATAATGACAACCATTTTAATCACATTTTTATAAGGATTAAAATACTCAACATTTTTTGAAAATGTTTGAAAAAAAATCCCAGAGTTGGCAAAAGGCCACATTTTGACAAAAAAATAAATAAATCTTCCCCCACCCAAAAGATAGTGACCAGAAGTCAATCCAGCCAGACTCACGGAGCCGCAGTACTCCATGACTGGCTGTAGGGGGCCACAGAGCAGCACACACTCACCTGTACTCCAGGACAGCGCAGCCAACACAGCTCCCTTCCAGCGGAGAGCCTTGGAAGCTGGTCAGAAACTACAAGGCAAAGAAGAGTGAGGCCAGCAATCACTGGCTCCAATTTTCTTTAAGCAAAACGCCCTGGGGAGAAGAAACCAGGGCTGGGGAACCTTGGGGAGCCGTGTCTGAGAAGTGAGTCTGAGTTCCTGAGCCCACCGCCCCCCACGCCCTGGGCAATTTAACCTCCTTGCCAGCTAGCTCCAGAGAACTGGTTTCACAAAGCTGTTTTTCCAGTTGAAAGCCAGCCTGTACACGAGCAGCAGAACCACCCAGGGGTGCCACCAGAAATTTTTTCCTTGGTACGCACTGTCAATCCCTTTAGAGAGATTCCCCACTGCAGCTGCTGGCCCCAGTGTCTCGCTTGCCTTCCAGCATGGCCCAAATATGGGCAGTGTCCCTCCCCGTCCCTGAGAAGGGACATAAGCAAGGTGAAGCTGGGTAGGCCCTAGGCCCTGGTGCAGGAGCCGGCTCCATGGTAGCAGCAAGGAGGAGCAGCGCTGACCACCCCACTGCCTTGTGTGCTCACTTAGGTATGGCCCCGCAGCCCCTCCATCGACAAACCTAGCAGCACTATGACCACTTGTGCATGGGGCTTGCAATGCTATTCCATCTATTTTGGCCCCACTGCCCCTCCATCATGATGAGCCAAAGCTGAGCAGGTGGGGGAAGGAATAGCTCAGTGGTTTGAGCATTGGCCTGCTAAACCCAGGGTTGTGAGCTCAATCCTTGAGGGGGCCACTTGGGGCAAAAATCTGTCTGGGGATTGGTCCTGCTTTGAGTAGGGGGTTGGACTCTAGATGACCTCCTGAGATCCCTTCCAACCTTGATATTCTATGAGTAACATGCTGTGGGTACCACTGGAACCACCATCTCACCTACCCCCAAAAGCTGGTCTGGCTTTTAGCCAAGTGTCCTTAGCTTTGAGTAGGCATGTTCCACTCCCCCATCTGTTCCCATCCTCAGTCTCTGTTTGCTTTTCTCTGTGCCATTTCCCTTCAATCTGTGCAGTTATGCAGGATGCCACAAGCATGGCAGCATCACCTTCCCCATTCCTCCAGCAGAATCACCCACCTCCCCTTTCTGCTGCCTCCCACCACCTCTTCTTTGCAGAGCAGGAACCCAAGAATGTTCCAGGTGGGTCAGGACATCCCAAACCCACAATATCAGGAGGTCCTGATAGGAAGAAAACCAAGAGAGAAGACGTGGGACCACTTAAAACTTTAAACGGAGTGGAGATTAGGGATAATCTTGGAATGGCACAATATCTGAACAAATATTTTGCCTCGGTCTTTAATGAGGCTAATGAAGGGCTAAGGAATAGTGATAGAGGGACCAATGGGAATGAAGATATGGGGGTAGACATTACGGTATAACTTGAACAGCTTAACTGAAGTAAATCGGGGGGCCCGGATAATCTTCATCCTAGAATATTAAGGGAATTGGCGAGTGATATTGCTAGCCCGTTAGCGATAATTTTTAATAAATCTCTAAATTCGGGGATTGTACCGTTTGACTGGAGATTAGCTAATGTAGTTCCTATATTCAAGAAGGGGAAAAAAAGTGACCCGGGTAACTACAGGCCTGTTAGTTTAACATCTGTAGTATGCAAAGTCATGGAAAAAATCTTAAAAGAGAGAGTGGTTCCGGAGCATGAGGCCGATGGCAACTGGGATAGATTACAGCATGGATTTACGAAAGGTAGATCGTGCCAAACCAACCTGATCTCCTTCTTTGAGAAAGTAACAGATTTTTTTAGACAAGGGAAATGCGGTGGATCTAATATATCTGGATTTCAGTATGGCGTTTGATACGGTACCGCATGAAGAATTACTGGTTAAATTGGAAAAGATGGGGATCGAAATGAAAATCCAGAGGTGGATAAGGAGCTGGTTAAAGGGGAGACTGCAGAGGGTCATATTGAAGGGGGAACTGTCAGGTTGGAGGGGGGTTACCAGTGGAGTTCCTCAAGGTTCGGTTTTGGGTCCGATTTTATTCAATCTATTTATTGCTGACCTGGGAACCAAGAGTAGGAGTGGGCTGATAAAGTTTGCGGATGACACGAAGTTGGGAGGTATTGCCAATTCGGAAAAGGATCGGGATATCCTCCAGGGAGATTTGGATGACCTTGTAAACTGGAGTATTAGTAACAGGATGAAATTCAATAGTGAGAAGTGTAAGGTTATGCACTTAGGGATGACTAACAAGAATTTTAGTTTTAAGCTGGGGACGCACCAGTTGGAAGTAATGGAGGAGGAGAAGGACCTAGGAGTCCTGGTTGATCGTAAGATGACTATGAGTAGGCAATGTGATGTGGCCGTTAAAAAAGCTAATGCGGTCTTGGGATGCATTAGGCGGGGTATTTCTAGTATGGATAAGGAGGTGCTAGTCCCGTTATATAAGGCGTTGGTGAGACCTCATTTGGAGTATTGTGTGCAGTTTTGGTCTCCCATGTTTAAGAAGGATGAATTCAAACTGGAACGGGTACAAAGAAGGGCCACTAGAATGATCCAAGGAATGGAAGGCCTGTCGTATGAAAGGAGACTTGAGGAGCTCAGTTTGTTTTCCTTAACCAAAAGAAGGATAAGAGGAGATATGATTGCACTCTTTAAATATATCAGAGGGATAAATACCAGGGAAGGAGAGGAATTATTTCAGCTCAGTGCTAATGTGGACATGAGGACAAACGGATATAAATTGTCAGTCAGGAAATTCAGGCTTGAAATTAGACGAAGGTTTCTAACCATCAGGGGAGTGCAATTCTGGAACAGCCTTCCGAGGGAAACAGTGGGGGCGAAGGACCTCCATGACTTTAAGATTAAGCTGGATAAGTTTATGAAGGAGATGGTATGATAGGATAACGGGCTTAGTCAATAGGTCAATTAAGTGCCACACTGGTAAATAGTACAATGGGTCAATGATATGATATAACCTTTTTCCAGAGGGTATAGCTGGAGAGTCTTGCCCGCATGCTCGGGGTTCAGCTGACCACCATATTTGGGGTCGGGAAGGAATTTTCCTCCAGGGAAGATTGGCAGTGGCCCTGGAGGTTTTTCGCCTTCCTCCGAAGCATGGGGCAGGGGTCGCTTGCTAAAGGAGTGGGTGGATCGGCTTATGTGGCCTGCATCTTGCAGGAGGTCAGACTAGATGATCATAATGGTCCCTTCTGATCTTGAATTCTATGATTCTATGATGATATCAGGAGGTCTGTCCAGGTCAGCCCCTGCCAGCCCTTACCCACTTGCCAGGAATGTTGCAGGTTGCCTGCTCACCTGAGGCTGTACTGTGTCACTTCTGCAGCCTAGTGCATTTCCCAGAGCATGAGACTCCTGTGGTTTTCAAAAGTCTCTCTGAAGTATGGACTCCTCTACCATCATCACTCATTGGGTCACCTCAGACAGATACTAATGGCAGGGGGCTCTCTGGGACCCCTGGCCAATGTCAGAGGAACACCCCACTCCTTGCACCATTTTTCTTTTACTTTTAATATTCCCATGACCCCATATCATGGCCACTGCATCCTTTGAGCTGAGGAAATCAGGATGAGGCTGTCTTTGGAGCTCCAGGTGTCTCTTTAAACCACCAGAGGAGCCAGTGCTGTGTGATGAGAGACTCCCAGCCTCCCTCTCCAGGGGCTGCTTCCTGCTGAGTTGGAGCCACAGCCATGCAGTGCATAGGCAGCTGGGACTTTCACTGAAAGTTCTGGTTACCCATAGAAGAATCCAACTCACCAGCTTTTCCAGAGTGGGGGTCAACGTCCTGGAGTAGTCCGAGTTCTCCCTTTGTAAACTGCTGTCATATGCAATTCCTCTCAGTTCCACGGTGTGCTCAAAGCTGAGCTCTTGTGCAGAGCAATAAGCTGCAGACAGAGGTCAAGAGTTCCACAAGGGAGACAAGTAAAGGAGACTTGGAAGCTGACAACATCTAGGGGTCTGGACCAGCTTCTAAGCTTTGGAAATCACCCATTTTAAAAACAAGATTATCCGTCTCCCTTCTTCCTCGTGCCTCTTTGATTTTGTGCTCTCCCTACAGCACACATCTCCCCTGATTTCCCATTAGCATCTTGGAAGATCGATGCAGACAAGAGCAGCAAAATGCCAGAGGTGGGATTCCCCATGTGGATATAAGACGAGAATTTTGCCCTGACTCTTTATCTAATTTGAATGTCAAAAGTGTGAAGTTGTATTAGTGCTGTGGGAGCTCTCAGCGTTCAAGGCAGCAAAGGGCCTAGAAAAAATACAGTTTAGTTCATTGAAAAACATTAGTGATACTCTTGCTAATCCCAGCTCTAGTCACGTGACAGGGTCTCAGCCAGCTGGACTGTGCTTAGCAACTGGAATAAACATATTGCTATTGGGATAAGCAGAGAGTAGAAAAAGAAACCAAGAAGTAGCCATTAAGATTTAATTTTCATCCTCCTAGAGCTGCTTTTCGTTTCCTGCAGGGGCAGGAAATATTCAGTGGAGTCTGGAGCCTTGCAACAATCTCACACTTATAGTCCCAGTGTCACAGCTGGTCCCAATACAGCAAACCATCCCGCAGCTGCAGCCCGGGACACGCTCACTGAGCAAAGAACTTTGCTGGGTGATCAAGCCTTCCTGAATGTGAGAGCATTGCAGTGAGCTCATCCACAACTCTGGGCTTGGGAATTAGCACCAAAAGGCCATGCAGAGGATGTGGCTTTGTGGCAACATTTGAATGCAGAGGTGAGCTTGGAGGGGTCAGCTGGCAAAGAAGCAGAGGGAGGGAGCCCCAGGCACAAGGGACAGCGTCTAGAAGAGTGTGTGTAAAGGGCAGAGGGAGAGGAAAACCAAAGGACTATCTCGGGAGAGGCCCCCCTAGATGACAGGAGAAGGAATAGGAGGAAAAGAGAGTGGGGCAGAGTCGGGGTGGCATTATGCAGGACCTTGGAGATAGAGATGAGAGACTGAAAGGATATGTGAAGTGAGAGGAGGCTATACTCCCTCACAGAGGGGAGGGGAAGGGCATCACTATTTGGTGTCCTCACCAGAAGACTTCCCCTATCTCCCTCCTCTTTCTTCTACCTCTCCTTGTCCCCCTGTGATGGCAGCCATCCTTGGACAGAGAGGACTGAGTGGGAGCTCATCAGTGCCTTGCTTTGCTGTTGAGAAAACAAACTCCTATCCAGATCTCATGAGTTCAGTGAAGGTCTGGAAAAGCATCTAACTCCTGGCTGAGTATCTGAGCTGAACCCAAATGTCCTGTCTTTTGAGGTTCACCTGCCATAGGAGAACAGGCCTGGGACACTGGCACTGATTGCCCAGCCTGTTATTCACAGACAGTTTTTCCTTTGTAGCTTATAAACAGTAAGAGCAGATCCAACTGCAAACTTACCCATTAGAATGCCCAGGGAAAGGAGAACAAAGCCACCCACGAGTACAGTTGCGATGGTTACCTTACAGCAGGTGCTGTGTGCCGCAAATCTCACCCTCTCTATGTCTACTGCTGGCTTTAGAGCTAGGTCCGTTTGTTCCATGCTTTCAAAACAACTCTACAGGTGACCTAGGTGTTTGAAAAGAAAGAGTGGGCATGTTGGAATAACATGTAAGATCTCAGATACGTTCATATCAAGACGCCCAACTCAGGTGTTACCAGTCAGGAAGAGCATCACACATGATCAGACTTACAGGGTCTGAGACATCAATCACTCTGGTCACCTCACTGGCCAGGCACCAGTGGCCAGTACCGTCGTTTCCCCATGATGTTGCAGAGCTAGGATGGGAAACCCCTTGACACAACAAAACCCAGCTTGGATTTTCTCCCTAAACTCAAACATGTGGGTAACTCCTTTGACCCATCACGTGGTATTGGTATGTGCTCTGTGCTTTGGGTTCCAGTATGGATGGCAAGTGAATTGCTTGGTATTGCAGCCATATGGAGGCAACATTTCCAGACTGGCTGGAAAGCTAATGGCAACCTGTGCTGTTTCTAGACCAGATTTCTGCAGACCCAAGATGTTTGGATAGTTCATCTCAGAAACCACCTGTTTGGGTTCTTCATTGAACCAACTCCCCAAGGCTTTGGAGGTTCACTGCTTGCTGTAAGGAACCCCTCGTTTTTTCTGCTGTGGCCTTGCAGGTTCCATTTTATTGTTACGTTCATGTATTGCTCAGATCATTCCCTGAGTCCCTCTTCTTACACTAATTCAAGCATAGTTCTGCTCTGAAAAGTCACTTTGCAAAAGTGTCATCAGTGGTAGAGCTCAGCAAATCCTGGGCTCTGAGGGTCAAGCTGGGCTCTTTCTGGCTCATTCATCACCTGCAAAGAGACTCTGCAATCAGTCAACTTTGCTAACTGCCCTGTTGATGCTGCCCAAGCAGTAATGGACTCCAGCTTGTTCTCTCTTAGCTGGGATGACCCTGCAGAGCTAACAGGAATCCAAAAGGTGTACAGAGTTTGTCTATTCTGAGCTAGGGGCCAGCCTTACACATTTCCTCTTCACGCACACAGCCTATTTTTCTCGTTTGCACATGATCTCCGAGCCTGCGAGAGCAGCTGCTGCACCACTGACTATCCTCAGCAGTGTGAGATGTGCCATTAGCATAGCAGTACACAGGGATGGCTACCCTGCTCATGTCCAGGAGCCACACTGGCATGAGGCTAGTTAGCCATGGTTGCCAGCTCATCTCAAAGCAGGTTCTGAGCTCTGTCACTTTAGCAAAGACAAAGGACCTGGGTTGTTCTCTCTCTGTCTGTCTCTTTTTTAAACTTGTGTTTATTGAAGTAGCTTAGAGAACTGTGTCTTTATCTCTTGTCAACGTGACTAACTGGATGCCTTTCTGACTTCGATGTTGTTCTAAAAGATCTGTTCTACTTCAGCCATAAGTTACTGGGCTCCATACAGGAACATTAGAACGGCCATACTGGGTCAGACCAATGGTTCATCTAGGATCCCATTTTCTGACAGTGACCAGTGCCAGATGCTTCAGAGGGAATGAACTAGACAAGGCAATTATTGCGTGATCCATTCCTGTCATCCAGTCCCAGCTTTTGGCAGTCAGAGGCTAGGGATACCGAGAGCTGTGTCCCTGAGCATCCTGACTAATAATCATTGATGGACCTATCCTCCATGAACGTATCTAATTATTTTTTGAACACTGTTATAGTTTTGGCCTTCACAACATCCTCTGGCAATGAGTTCCACAGGTTGACTGTGTGTTGTATGAAAAAATACCTCCTTATGTTTGTTTTAAACCTGCTGCCTATTAATTTCATTGGGTGACCCCTGGTTCTTGTGTTATGGGAAGGAGTAAATAACACTTCCTTATTCACTTTCTTCACACCACTCATGATTGTATAGACCTCTATCATATCCCCCCTTAGTCATCTCTTTTCTAAACTGAACAGTCCCAGTATTTTTAATCTCTCCTC
Organism: Mauremys reevesii; assembly: GCF_016161935.1. Classification (NCBI taxonomy): domain Eukaryota; kingdom Metazoa; phylum Chordata; order Testudines; family Geoemydidae; genus Mauremys; species Mauremys reevesii. The sequence goes on along the minus strand of NC_052648.1, from coordinate 15,533,040 downwards.
ACAGGGAAGCTGTTCCATACCCCTAACCATTTCTGTGGGCCTTCTCCGGACCTTTTCCAATTCTAATATCTTTTTTGAGATGGGGCGACCAGAACTGCATGCAGTATTCAAGGTATGGGTGTACCATGGATTTATACAGTGAGATTATATATTTTTTTCTTATTATCCATCCCTTTCCTAGTGGTCTCTAACGTTCTGTTCACTTTTTTGATTGCCACTGCACACTGAGTGGATGTTTTCAGAGAAGATCCAAGATCTCTTTCTTGAGTAGAGACAGCTAATTTAGATCCCATAATTTTGTATGTATAGCTGGGATTATGTTTTCCAGTGTTCATCACTTTGCATTTATCAACATTGAATTTCATCTCTTCATCTCATTTAAATGGTCCTGAGCTATATTCTAAAGCACAAGCCCTTGAGGGGGCCGGATCAGTCTTTCAGGTCATGTTCTCACTTCTGTTGAGTTTCCGTGTGCCGGTCCCTGTGGAGGCGGCTCCGCCTGACAGAGCACGTGCAGGTCCCAGATCCTCTCTCTGTTGTGTTGGGAAATACCGAAGATGAACCTGATACCTCCAGAGAAGTCTTTTTGGAGTCTCCAGTAGGTGGGACCTGGGTGTTTCTGCTGAGTTCTGAACAGTTCTAAAAGGCTGGGAGCACTTGACCCACACTTTGTTTCCTGTTCTCAGTCCAGGCCCTGCTTTTGTTCTGTGCCAAACATGGAAGTTTTGTTGCTGCCAAATGTTTATTTCAGCATCCCAGTCTCAAAATTCCTTCAGGTCGGGCCACTTCAGTGTAAGCTGTATTGGTGCCGTAGGTGAAGGCGTCCTTAGTTTTTGTTCCATCAGAAGACAGTCGCAACGCAAGCAGTGCTGACCAACATGCCAGGAATGCTTTATATGGGCCCACTGATTTTTGCAGAAGTCTTTTTAAAGTCTGCACTACTGTCTCCACCTCCCTGTTGCTCTGGGAGTAATGTGGACTGTAAAATCAAAGTCCTGTGCAAATGCTAGGAATTTTTCAGACATAAACTGAGGCTTATTATCAGTTATGAGAACTTCAGAAATTCCATGTCTTGCAAATACTGACTTCAGTTTCTGGATGACCTGTGCCTATGAAGTTTGTGTAAGTACAGCCAAGTCAATATATCTGGAGAAGTAACTGATTACTATACGGTATGTGTGTCCTTTCTGGAAAATCAAATCGGTTGCACCCCCTGCCAAGTTCTGTCAGGTAGCTTTGTAGAGAGTAACGGTTCCAGTGATTGGTTTTTATCTTGTTGCGTACCTCGCAGCCCTCTGCTAAGGTCCGAATTTGCTTACTCAGACTGGCCACCATATGTTGTACTCATGCCTTGCACTTGCTTATGCCTTGGTGCCCATCATTGAATTGGAGAGCATCTCTTTCTGAAGTATTGCTGAGATAAGAATTAGCCGTCATTTCAGAAGCAGGACATCAGGTCATTTTGGTCCTGCCAATATGTAGGAGGTCTGTTGGAAGTTGACTCCTTTGACCCTGCCCTCTTTGGCAGAGGAGTCAGTTTCTGGCAAGTCTCATCCTTTAGCTGGTTCTCTCTAATTTGCTGAAGTCGCTTGGCAGATACTGGAATAGCTACCAGAACAACCTCAGTGTAGCTTGACATCTTTCTTTAAGGCCTTTTCTTTGTCCATTGGTGGCTGATCAACTGGGGCTATAGATAGTCTGCTGCTTTCCCTAGTATGTGTTGAATGTTGAAAAAAAAGTCACATCAGTCAGTCAAAATCTCTGAATCCTAGGTGGACGGTCATCCAGCGGTTTTGAACACAAGAATGCCAGTAAGGGCTTGTGGTCTGTTTCTGTGTCAAAATTCAAACAGATATGCACTGAGCTGTTCACAGACCCGAGTGATTGCCAGTGCTTCCTTTTTCACTTGCACATGCTGCTGCTCAGTTTCTGTAAGTCTTCTTGATATGAATGCAAAAGGTCTCTGGTCTCCTTCTGTTTTTGTGTGAGCACTCTCCTAAACTGCATGAAGATGCATTGTTAGATGGTTTATCAAATAGTGTGCCAAAACAGGTGGAGATGTCAGTAGTTCTTTTATTTTATTAAATGAGTTTTGTTGTGGGCTATGCCAGATCCAAATATTGTGACCATTAAGATCTCTTAAGGGTTTGTTAGATGAGCTAAATTTGATAAGAGTTTCTCAAAATGATTTGCTATGCTCAGGAATCTTGTTATATCAGAAACTTGTTGGGGTTCAGGTAAGGCGAGGAATGCCTTCAGTTTTTCTGAATTCCCTGTTTGCTAATTATATGTCCTACAACTTTTATCCACTGCTTTCCAAATTCACATTTCTCATTCAGAGTGAGGCCAGCTTGTTAGAAGCATCTCAAAACTGCATGTAGTCACTCACCTTGTTCATTTTTATCTCTGCTGTATACCAACACATCAGTAGCATTGCAAAGGATGCCAGGCAAGCCTGGCACAATTTGAGTGATTCTCTTTTGGAAATGTTTTGGTGCTGAAGATATGCCAAATGGAAGATGATTGAAACAGTACCTTCCAAATGGGGTGATGAATGTAGTTAATGGTACAGATTCTTTAGCAAGGGTGATTTGCCAAAAGCCTGCTGTAGCATTTAAGGGGATGTGAGAGTGAAGGGAGTCACTGATGGCACCAGAGTTACTCTGAACTCCCCATCAGCTTTCCTAGCCCTGTGATCCGTCTCCCGTACAGTTTGCTTTTTGCCATTATACATTCCAGTTTCTCTGTTAGGTGTGGTCCTTGTGTTGCTAGCAACTCTAGTAGGGGAGTTGTCAGTCTGTGCTTACATATATTATTTTTTAATATCTTTCCATCCTTTCTCCAGTTTCCCAAGGAACTGGCAACAAACATCCAATGTATTGGTATTAGCCCCATGAAGAATCTTAGTTGATCTTTGCAGATCCCTATCTTAGGATCAGTTATAATCTTTTTTTGGAATTGCAGTGACTGCTGCCCCAGTATCAATTTTAAATTTAAATCTTTGTCCATTTAGGTTCATCCTTGTGTACCAAGGTCTTTTCTGGTATATTGAGGATATAGTCATTATGACAATGGGCCCACAATTCCCTTTTGGCTTGTTTACACTACTCTGGGTGACTTGCATGCTATTGCAAAATGTCCCATATTTTGGGGCCGCCCTTTCATAAATGTGGCGCTTTCATAGATAATATTCTGTCTGCCTAAGAGGAGTGCAGTCCACGCTAAACTGTTTGCAGATGACACTAAACTGGGAGGAGTGGTAGATATGCTAGAGGGTAGGGATAGGATACAGAGGGACCTAGACAAATTAGGGGATTGGGCCAAAAGAAACCTGATGAGGTTCAACAAGGACAAGTGCAGAGTCCTGACCGAATAGGGACCGAATGGCTGGGCAGCAGTTCTGCAGAAAAGGACCTAGGGGTTACCGTGGACGAGAAGCTGAATATGAGTCAACAGTGTGCCCTTGTTGCCAAAAAGTGTCACGGACCCTGGGGCATCTCCCAGTTGGACCCCCCTGCCAACCCCGTGGCCTAGAGAGACAGGCATGCAGGGATCAAAGCCCTGTCGCGGCGGCCGTCCGTCTGGCACCGCGCCACCTGACGCACCACTCGGCCCCAAGGACAATGGCGGAGGGAGAACTGCAGCCCCAGATGGGCCAAGAGAAGGAAAAACAAAAACCGCCTCCCAGGGGCCTGTATAAAAGGAAAATGAGGCAACTTTGGGGGCGGCAACAACAGAAGGAGGGAGGGAAGAGAGGTTAAGGACAGGAACAAGGGCTGGAACAGGGACAGGACACAGATCCAGGATGGGAGCAGGGTCGGGGCAGGTAATGGGGACAAAATCCAGGGCCCAAGCGGCAGAGCCACCGGAGCATGGTGCCTCTTGACCCGAGATGGCAATTAAAGGGACAGCAAGGGAGTGAGGTGCCTCCACAGCGCTAGGCTCAGGTGCCCCACTAAACGAGGCACTCACAATTATAGCGCTGAGGGGAGGCGGAAACTGCGGTCCCATCTCATGGGGCAGGGCACCCATGGACTCAGAGCCTGGCTGCTCAGCGTCGGCCGCCGCCACAATGGGCACAGCGGCGTCAGCCAGATTACCATTCGCGGCCAGGCAGGTGGTCATGGCCAGGGGCGTTGTAGAGGTCAAAACAGGGGCAACTACCTGAGATGGAGGGAAGGGGAGAAGTGGGGCACCAGATAGCAATCGCCCGGACCAAGGCCCTCCAGCAGGGGGCCTCCACTCCCTCGGTGGTTGGGGTCAAGCCCAGGGCCTCGATCTCGGCAAAAATAGAAGCAAAGTCCCCACCTGCCACTACAGATTCCCCCTCGACAGCAGCCGGGGCAGTAGCCATTGCGGCGCCAACAGGGGGCACAGATGGCAACGGGGCAGTGGGGGCACTGCCTGGAACCCCCTCAGGGAGGGAGTCCATAGGAGAGATGGTACTACCCGCCTCCGCAGCTGCTGCGACCGCGGCCAACTCCAAACAATGAACGTCAGCAGGGGAGGCAACGGAACACCCAGCACCAGCGACCCCCTTCATAGTTTCATAGGGGGATCCCTTCCCGCTCGCCAAGGAGGGGGGGTGCTGGGCCCGTGCTCCCCGCTTGCGGCGTCTCCCCCGCACAAGCTCCCAGCTCCCCGAAGATGGGGGCTGGCCAGCTGGGTCAGGGCCAGGGAACGAGGGCAATGACGGGAGGGCAAGGGAAGACAAGGGCTGGACAACAGGGAAAGGAACAAACTCCCCCTGAGGCAAGCCCCGCTCGAGTCCTGCTACCAGCCCTGCCACCTTCTCCTCCGCAGGCCCCGATCTACTACCCGCCTCAGTGGTGGGGCCCGCATGCTCACCTTGGCACGTCGGGGGGGCTGCCCCCAAAACCTGAGCAGAGTTGACAACGGTCATGTATGGAGGAGGCGTGACTGGGGGATCAGGACCACCGGCGATGATAGAGCCAACGCCCTTCTGGGTATCGGGGGTCCCAGATCCCCTCCAAGCTGGGCCAGGAGGCAGTCCCTCCGGACGTGTCCCGCCACCTGGCAGAGAAAGCACTGGGCCACCCCCGATGAATAATAAACCCGGTACTGGGCCCCACGATGGGGCACCAGAAAGGACCCCCCAAAGCCTCCCCGTCGCGCACCGCTGGCGTAACTTGAACCTGCACCTGCCAGCGGAATGACAAAACATGGCGGAGGGCGAGGTCCTTACAGCCCAATGAAACGGGGCTGAGGATGGACAGGGGCCTCCCCAGGGTGGAGAGGAACGGCAAAAGGGCGGCATTGGAGAGGAAGGAAGGAACAGAAGAGAGAACCACCTGTATGCCCAGGTCCTCCAAAGGCTCGAGGGGGATGTGAACGCATCCCACCGCCAAGTCCCTCTCCACTGCCTCCTGGGCGGTGGCCTCCGACGCCAGGAAGAACACCACCTTCCCAAACATCTTAGAGGCTGCCACCATGGCCGTGGGCCCCACCACCCGCGCCAATGCCCGCACGTAGGTTTCCACGTGGGGCGAGGCTGGCACCAGAAGGCAACGCACCCCGTGCTCCCTGGTGAGAGTGGGAAAGGGGCCCCGGCCACTAGGAATGGTATTCCGGGAGGCGGCTGGAGCAGATGGCGAGACGGCGAGCGGAGGGGTCGCAGCCACCTGGGTGTACGCCCTGGAGGCCGAGGAAGCAGCATCCCCAGAGCTGGTGGAGGGAACAACAGGCAAGGGGAAAGGGGGAGCTGCGGCCGTTGATGGGGCCGCAGCGGGAGAAGGAACCACTGCCATTGGGGGGGTTCGCCTTCCAGGCAGGGCCCTTGCCCTTCTTCGTTGGAGGAGGTTGACAAGGTGGTCCCGCGACTTCGTGGGGCCTCGGATTGGGTGTGCATAGAGAAATAAATGTGGGGAGAAGTGCAGCCAGAACTTCAATAAGAGGTTCTGGAGGAGCCGGAAAAGGGGCTGCAGCCTGGCACACTGAAGGTACGCATGCACCAGGGTCTCCCTCATGCCGCAGAAGGGACAGGCGTCAGGGACAGTGGTAAACCGCGCCATGTACATGCCCGTGCTCACAGCTTCATGCAGGAGCCGCCAGCTGATATCCCCGGCGGGCCGCGGGACTAAGGTAGAATAGAAACTAGCCCACCGGGGATCCCCACCCGCCGCTGCTGATAAAAGGTCCCGCCACTTGGTGTCTGGGCAGGACATGAGGGTGGGGTAGTGAAGCGTGTGCAGCACGAGCGTGTACAGATGGTCCTGGCGCAGTTTGGAAATGAACCGGCTGCATGTCATGCAGCTGGCTAAAGGTATGTGGGTGGAAAGGCCAGGAAGGTGCACGGGGCAAGGGGCTGATGGAAAGGTCCGGAGGACCCGGAGTGAGGGGCGGGCGGGGTTCACCCTCTCGCAGGACCCGCTCGAGGAAGAACCGAGCCAGGGGAGGCAGGGCTTCCTCCACCTCCTGGAGTACGCGCTGGGGGGTCGTAAGGGTGGAGAGCCGACCGAGTGCCTGGGGATCCACCCAGCTCCCCAGGTCATAGTCCAGGAGGTCTCCAATCTTGGTGACTCCTGCCAGGACCAACCTCCGGCACACCGAGGAGGACTCCGCAACCTGCACACGAAGATGGAGATTGTGTAACAGGGGCTCAGCGAAGAGATCTACCCCCTCGGTGGCCACAAAGGACCTGGTTGCTGAAACCAGCCTCCAGGTCCAGAGGAAGTCCTGGTAGAAGACCAGCAGCTCAGAGAGGTCTCGCAGAAGACCTCTCGGATGGAGAAAGAAGAGCTGCCGGTCGTATCGGAGCCCTCGCAGGCGGTGGAGGAAGGTGTGCGCCAGTGCTCTCTACGCCGAGCCACCTGCACCATAAAGGAGTCTCTGCAGAGCCTGGAGGTGGAAGACATGGACCTGCGTGCACATGCACGTCAGGCCCTGTCCTCCCTCCTCCAGGGGAGATGGAGAACCCCCTCAGAGACCCAGTGCAGTCCCGGCCAAAAAACCCCCAGAACCACCCTCTGGAGATTGGCCAGGAACACCGGGGGCGGGCACAGGGTGTTGAGTTGGTGCCAGAGCATGGACAGGACCAGTTGGTTAAGCACCAGCGCTCTCCCTCGAAGGGAGAGGCACCAGAGCAGTCCCATCCAGCTCCACAACCACCCAGTCACCCTGCTCTCCAAACCGTGCCAGTTCTCCGGCGGAGACAGATGCGTGGCCGAGAAATAAATGCCAAGATAGAGCAGCGGACCCACGCTCCACTGAATGGCTTGAAGTGCAGGTGGGAGGGGGCTCGCCCGCCACCCGGCCCCGACCGCCAGGCCAGAGCTCTTGACCCAGTTCACCCGGGCGGAGGAGGCAGCCGAATAAACAGCTTGACAAACCTCCACCCGCACCAGGTCGTCTGGGTCCTGGACCACAAGGAGCACGTCATCGGCGTATGCTGCCAGAACCAGCCGCACCTCCGGCTCACGGAGCACCAATCCCGTCAGCCTCTTGCGAAGGAGACAAAGGAAGGGCTCAATGGCCAGAGTGTACAGCTGACCTGACAGCAGGTAGCCTTGACTCACCCCTCGCCCGAAGCTGACGGGTGCGGTCAGGGTCCAATTGAGCTTGACCAGACACTCTGCGGAGGCTACAGCACCTGGAGAAACCCCACAAACCGGGGTCCGAAGCCAAAAGCCCGCAGAGTGCCCAGGAGATACCCGTGGTCCATCCGGTCAAACGCCTTCTCCTGATCCAGGAACAGGAGGGCGAATGACAGACCATCCCTACACCCAAGCTCCAAGAGATCCCAGACTAGATAAAGATAGTCAAAGATGGTACGGCCCGGGACGGTGCAGGCCTGGTCTGGATGGACCACGTCCACCAGCACGGACCGCAGCCGCAGCGAGATAGCCTTCGCCACGACCTTATAGTCCATGCTGAGGAGCGAGACGGGACGCCAATTCCAGAGATCGTGGCGGTCCCCCTTCTTCGGCAATAAGGTGAGCATGGCTCACCTGCACGAAAGAGGGAGGACCCCGCCCCGCAAGGACTCGGCTCAGATGGTGACTAGGTCCGGGCCGAGGACGTCCCAGAACACGCGGTAGAACTCCACAGTCAGCCCGTCCATGCCCAGAGATTTATTAGTGGGCATAAGACGGAGGGCTTCCGAGAATTCAGCCAGAGTGAGAGGCAGCTCAAGCCAGTCTCGGTCGCCCGCGCCGACCGTCGGGAGTCCGTGCCAAAGCACTCTGCAGGCATCAAGTGGGATCGTACAAAAGCACCCCGGGCCCTTGCCCTTGCCCTTCTTCGTCCCCCCCCTCCCCGCCCGGCCAAGGGGTCAGATGAGGTGGCCATCGCAAGGGAGGGGTGGGGGGGGGGGGGAAAGGGGAACAGGGGCCCAGGAAGTCCCACCCCCCGAATCACCCACCACAGAAAGGGAGGGAAGGGGACAGCCACTAGGGCAGGGGGATGGAAGGAAGGGGAGGGAGGGATGGGAGGAAAGGGAAGGGCAGGGGAGGGAGGGGGAAGAGTGGCTACCACACCCCACCCGCTAGGCTGAAAGCAGGGCGGGGGGGGCACCAACAGAAAGGAACGAAGGGAAACAAGGAACACAACTCCAGCACAAGACGAGAAAGAAACCGGCTCCCCTGGCTGCACTAAAGAAAAGAAGGGAAAACTAAAGCATCATGGAGGAGAGTGCGCCAGTGAAGGAACCAATGAAAAAAGGGGAGAAGGGGGAATCTCAAACGCCAACAGCGGAACGTGGGCACACAGGCAACAAGGGCTGACCCGGAGGGAGGGCAAGAAGCAAGGGGGCGGAATGCGGGGGGGGGGCTAAAGCGGGTGCGCCTCAGGCACGGAGCAAAGAACAGGGTGGGGCCAAAAACAACCAAACCAAAAAAACACAGGGGAGGGAAATGGGGCTGGCAACCAGCCCCGCACCACGGGACAAGGGCGCGGCAAACAACCTAATCAAGGACCAAGAAGCAAAACAGGGCAAACCAGAGCCAAGAGGACGGCTAAAAGGGGGGTGGGCAGGGCAGGCAGCAAGGGGAAAGGGGGCAAGCAGCTGCAAAAACAGGGCAGTGGGCGAGGCAGAGGAAAGGGGGCCCACCGGCCAAACGCAGCAGGGGAGGGAGGACAAGACCAAAGGAAGGGAAGGGAAACGAGCACCCACGGGCGTCTGAAAAACAAATGCCTGTTTGCTGCCGCTATGTTCTCTTGACGGTCAGAGGGGCAGAGCAAACTGCTAGGCCGGAGAGCAGAGAGCAGAGCCAGAAGGCAGGTGGAAAGGTGGAGGGGGCAGTGGTGGTGGCAATAGAGGAGCGGGCGGACTAGGGGGAGGGCTCCAGGCCAATCCCCCAGCTCCCCACAGCAAAAGCACCCACCAGCACAGAAGCAGGGATGTAACAAACCCCCCTCCACAAAACAAAGCCTCCTCTACTCCCTCCTCAGCTCCAGCAGCAGTAACAGCTCCCCAGCAGCAGCAGCAACCCAGCCAGGGGGCCCCCAAAAATGATGGAAAAAGTGGGGCCTCGCACTCCCCTCTAAGGGTCACACCAGCAGGGTCCCCCCAACAGCAGCAACAGCAGCCAGGGGGGCACCCAGCCTGCAAACTGCCCTCATGAGAGTGGAAGGCGGGTAGATCAGCCTCAGAAGGAGCAGAGCCCTATTCCCTGGATAGCCAAACAAGGGCTACTCCAGGCCAATCAAGACACCTGAGGCCAATTTAACCAGTTACGGTCGTTAGGCTAATGCTGGCACCTGACCTCAATTAACTGAGAAAGCGTCAGTTAAGGCTGATAGGCTAATGGAGACAGCTGGGACCAATTAAGGTCCCACTTATACTGCTTTAAAAGCTCTCCTTGCCAGTTCTCTTGAGAGGAGCCCAGGGGAAAGGAGCTGGAGGAGAGGAAGCATTACTGAGCCCTGAGGTAAGGGTGAAACTTGGGAAAGGGGAGCACGTGGAAGTGGCCCAGGGAATCAAAGCAGCGTCAGTGGAAGAGGGAAGCTGCTAATAGCTGCTATCATTAGGGTCCCTGGGCTGGAACCTGGAATAGGGGGCGGACCCAGGTTCCCCCCTTCCTCCCCGCATGATCTACAGAGATCCCTTTGAGAGGGGAAACAGACTTTGGTCTAGACAGGAGACCAAATGGTGCCTATGGAGCCCTAAGGAGCAATGGAGACTGTGGGTATTCCACCTTCCCACCTCCCATACCGGCCTGTGATGAAAATAGCTCAATAACCTGTAACCTTTGCTGCCATACTGGGAAAGGGAGGTCATATTGAGGGCCTTAGTGAGCTTCTGAGGCCACTGAATCTGCCAGGAAGCGCAGGATCCACCAATACAGACTTGGAGCTTTGTCACAACACCTACATGGGGAGGAGACTTCTGATAGCAGAGGGCTCCTTCACTTAGCAGAAAAAGTCATAATAAGACTCAATGGCTGGAAGCTGACGCCAGACAAATTCCAACTAGAAATAAGGCACAAATTGTCAACAGTGAGGGTAACCAACCATTGCAACAACTTAGCAAGGGTTGTGATGGATTCTGGAAAATCACTGGAAATCTTTGTATCAAGACTGGGTATATCCTTCTAAAAAATCTGCTCTAGCTTAACTACAAGCTTCAGGCTGAATGCAGGAATCCCTGTGTGAGACTCTCGGACCTGTGCTATGCAGGAGGTCAGATTGGAGAAGTTAAGTAAATTAAACTTTGCAGAGTTAAGTAAAACAGCTACAGAGTTTAAATTACATTATAAGCCAAATGACACTTAAAAAGAGATTACAGGGATCAGAGATGGTAGCAGCTAAAGAGATGGAAAGAGAAATTGTATGGAAAGGCAAACCCATTGTTAGGTGAACAGAGGGATGTGAAACAGAGTAGAGAGAAGTTCTGGTGCAAGACTGGAGTTACTGGAGGTGCACTGGAATGGGGACTTGTTGGTGTGGTTCCTATTTATTTACCACTGGTACATTTTGTCAGCAGTGCTCTGAAACAAGGTGCATGGGGAGCTGGGACTCGAAGAGGCCAAAGAGGAGGGAATTACAGCTTTCAAAGATTTTCAGGCCAGAAGGATGCATCAGAGGGAGTGTCTGCTGTTGGCCAACCACGACTCTGCTGAGGCCTGCCTCAGTTTCCCCTTCATTCACAGCCCCTTAATAAAATTCACACAGGCCATATATTCAAAACCTTCCCCCTTTTGGGATACAGATGAAATTAATAAGCAGCAGGTTTAAAACAAACAAAAGGAAGTATTTCCTCACACAACGCACAGTCAACTCATGGAACTCTTTGCCAGAGGATCTTGTGAAGGCCAAGACTATAACAGGGTTCAAAAAAGAATTAGATAAGTTCATGGTAGATAGGTCCAGGATGGGCAGGGATAGTTTCCCTAGTCCCTGTCTGCCAGAAGCTAGGAATGGGCGACAGGGGATGGATCACTTGATGATTCCCTGTTCTGTTCATTCCCTCTGATAGATAATAAGACAAAAAATATCATAATGCCAGTATATAAACCCATAGTACGCCCACATCTTGAATACTGTGTGCAGATGTGGTCGCCCCATCTCGAAAAAGATATTAGAATTGGAAAAGGTTCAGAAAAGGGCAACAAATATGATTAGGGGTATGGAACAGCTTCCACCTGAGGCGAGATTAAAGACTTGGACTGTTCAACTTGGAAAAGAGACGACTAAAGGGGGATCTGATAGAAGTCTATAAAATCATGAATGATGTGGAGAAAGTAAATAAGGCAGTGTTATTTACTCCTTCTCATAACACAAGAACTAGGGATCACCCAATGAAATTAAGAGACAGAAGGTTTAAAACAAACAAAAAATAGTATTTCTTCACACAACACACAGTGAATTTGTGTAACTCATTGCCAGGGAATGTTGTGAAGGCCAAAACTATAACAGTGTTCAAAAAAGAATTAGATAAGTTCATGGTGGATAGGTCCATCAATGGCTATTAGCCAAGGTGGTCAGAGACACAGGCCCATGCTCTGGCTGTCTCTCTCCTCTCACTGCCAGAAGATGGGAGAGGATGACAGGGGATGGCTCACTCAATGATTTCCTGTTCTGTTTGTTCCCGCTGAAGCGCCTGGCATTGGATACTGGCTAAAAGGACCATTGGTCTGACACTGTGTGGCTTGTCTTGTGCTCTTAAGAGGGAACAAAGTAGAGTAAATAGTTTTAATTGTTGTGTGCAGTGTTGTAGCTGTGCTGGTGCCAGGATATTAGAGACAGGGTGGGTGAGGGAATAGCCTTTATTGGACCAATTTCTGTTGGGGAGAGAGACAAGCTTTCGAGCTACACAGAGCTCTTCTTCAGATCTGAGTGTCACAGCCAAATACAAGATCCAACAGACAGAATAGGTGCTAACTCCTTGTGCTAAATGAAGGGTCCATTCGAGGTGAAGTGGCCCATTAATAACCCTGTAGTCATAGGCCAAAAAAAAAGGGGGGGGAGAGTAGTGGGTTACAGATTGTTGTAATAAACCATAAATCCAGTGTCTCTGTTCAGTCCATGTTTAGTTGTGAATTTAAGCTCCGAGGCTCCGCTTTTGAAAGTGGTGTGCAGGTTTCCTTTGAGGATGAGGACTGATTAGACACTAAAAATCATGGTCATAATAAAGACACCGGATTTATGACTTATTGCAACAATCTGTAACCCACTAACCCCCCTTTTTGTACTATGACTAAAGGGGTGTTAATAGGCCATTTCACCTCGAACCGTCAGTTACAATATGTGTTAACTCCTTATGCTAAACCAGGGGTTGGCAACCTACAGCATGCATGCCAAAAGGTGGCATGCGAGCCGATTTTTGATGGCATGTAGGAAGGGCTGAGCCGCTCAGCCCGCCGCTGCTCTGGGGTTCCCGCTGCTGGCCCCTTGCCAGCTGGGGTCCCGCCGCCAGTCCCACTCAGCGCCCGCTGCTCGCCTGGGGGAAGGAACCCCAGGCTGGCAGCTGGCTGTGACCCTGGCTGGCAGGAGCCGGTGGACGAAACCCCAGAGCGACGGCGGGCTGAGCTGCTCAGCCTGCCGCAGCTCTGGGATTCCCACTGCTGGCCCCTTGCCAGCCGGGGTCCCACTCAGCACCCGCTGCTGGCCTAGGGGAAGGAACCCCAGGCTGGCAGTGGGCTGAGACCCTGACGGGCAGGAGCCGGCAGCTGAAACCTCAGAGCTGGGCGGGCTGACCAGCTCAGCCCGCTGCCGCTCTGGGGTTCTGGCTGCTGGCCCCTTACCAGCTGGGGTCCCCGTCGCAGCCCCACTCACCTTGCTTCTGGTTGGAGTTCCAGTGCAGGCCCCCTGCCAGACAGGGTCCAGGCTTCCACCCTGCTGAGCCCTACCAGCTGCCAGCTCCACTCACCTCAGCTGCCGATCTGGGGTTCCAGCTGCTGACCTCCTGCCAGCTGGTTATCACCTTATAACTCAGAAGCCTGTGTGCAGCTTAAAGTATCCAAATACGTGCCACCAGACACTGGAAAACTCAGCAAGGAAAAGCAAGGGCAAGGATCACACTCAACTAATAAGAGCTGCATTTTAATTTAATTTTAAATAAAACTTCTGAAACATTTTGAAAACCCTGTTTACTTTACATATAACAGTAGTTTGATTATATATTATAGACTTAGAGAGAGACCTTCTAAAAACTGTTAAAATGTATTACTGGCCCGCAAAACCTTAAAGTGTATACATGAAGAGTCGGCACAGCACTGCTGAAAGGTTGCTGACCCCTGTGCTAAACTGTCTGTTAGCTCTTGTTTTTTAGCTGTGACGTTTTGAGCACTTTTCCCAGGTTGGAGGAAGAGCTCGGTGTAGCTTCAAAGCTGGTCTTTGTCACCAAGAGAAGTTGGTCCAATGAAAGATATTTCCTCCCCCCTTGTCTCTCTAAGTAGTTTTAAGGAATTTGAAGTTTATTTTGAATTGTTGTGTATCTGCATTGGTTTACAATTTAAGTTTAGTTAAGATGATTTAGTTGGGTTCGGATGATTTAGTTGGGTTTGGTGCTGCTTTGAGCAGGGGGTTGGACTAGATACCTCCTGAGGTCCCTTCCAACCCTGAGATTCTATGATTCTATGATTTTAATTCTTTATTACACAGAAAGTGAGCTGTGGAGTGGTTATAGATTTCCTGGTCCTCCAGAGAGGACTAGAAAGAGCTTAATAAATGTGGGCACTTCCTGGTTAGGAGTTTTCTAGTTGTTGCTTTAAATTTGGCTCTTTGCATCTATGTCCTCACACTATACACAGGACACGGGGTCCTGCTTAGCGATAAACTTCATCGGCTTGCCCTGCTGCCCCAGCGCTCCACGCTTTAGGGTCTGTTTCTCTAGACCCACATTTTCAGCTGGTTTGGAGTGACGGCTTGAAAAATCCAGAAAAAACCACCCTGAACAGGGAGCGAAGACAGACAGTTGATAGGAGACGCTAATGCAAAGCTCCAACAAAGAAAAGCCAGTGGAAGAATCCACATAATTACAGCTGAGTGTTCCAGCTGGAAAGAACCTTTTTAAGAACTGTCCTTTCCTTAGTCATCAGGTAGATGATTTTTACAATATAAATAACTGATTTGACCCCAGGACCTTCATGCACCTGGTTCTTGCCGTTGATACAGAAACCACTGCAAGGTTTCAAAATTAAGCAATAATCATGTGATCTGTGCTCTGGAGTAGGTAACTGTGAGCCAGGAGCACAACAATTCTTGTCTTTTCAAAGCTGTTGTCTGTGTGAGATGCCCACTCAGGAGGCAAATTGGGGCAAGGCTGACGAGCCAGTTCCAGCCAAGCACAGTCATTAGAGAACTGTTCTTCTGTGTCCAAACTGGCACACATGTCCAGCTGCCACATGCCCCACTCCTCCTCGGCCACGACAGTCCTTTTATTTTAAAGGAGAAAATACAAGTCTCATCGGCATTAGCAGCAAGATGTTCTCAGCATGTGGCTTGCTCGGAATCTATCGTGCGCTCCCTCTGACTTCCACAGGGGCAGATCAGTGAATTATGTCCCGGATTGTTCCCAATGTTTTGCAAACCAGGAGTCGCAATTAAAAATGAAGGAAACTTTTCAATCCCACGAAGGCCAAGGGAGAAACACACAACTCACCTATTATTTACAGCCCCTGGACCTGCCATTCTCCTGCATGCAAACCTGCCTTGAAGCCAAAGGGCACAATGGACATGTAAGGTCAACAGAACCAGGGTATGTGAAAGTGCAGGTAGTGCCCTGTGGGGGCCCTGTGACAACAGCACCAAATCCTGCAGCATCATTGGTTTATTCTGTTGTCACAAGCTACCCTTCATGCCTCCCTCTTGTCCCCCCCTCCACACAAGCTGAGGCTCAGAGCTGAGATACACAACGATGCAAAACTTGAAGGTGATTATTCTTGACAGATTATTTTTGAAGCTGGGTTTTGCATTCTGCTCTCTGGGCAGCCCAGCTCAGAGCCTCCCTCCCCATGTGAGCTGGGGAAGAGGGCGGCGGCTCATTTTCCTGGCCCCATGGGCCTTGGCTGCTGCACTGTTTTCAGTCTGCTTAGCTCACCAGCCACATTTCTGGCATTCTCTGTTTCCTAGTTGCAAGCTGGATGCCCACCTCTTCCCAGCCCCTGCAGTCTGGCTCCATAGACCAATGCAGAGAGCATGCACTGGAATCCAACCAGCTCCCTCTTACAGGGAAAGCTGGAGAACAAAGAGCAGGTGCAGGCAGATCCCAACAGAGCAGGGAGACAGAAAATGACTAATTCCACTTGAAAAAGGCCATATTGTGAGGCATCTTAGAAAAGAGACAGATTTCTCAGTCACAGAACAGAGTGCCCATGGGGCTGTGGCTGAGCTGAATGGGGCAGTTCAGACTCTCAGAAATATTTCCTTACGTAAAAGAATAAATGGACACAAATCAGACATCAGGAACGGTAACATACAAAAGCCAGTAGGAGAACACTTCAATCTCCTTGGACATTCTATAACAGATTTAAAAGTAACTATTCTTGAACAAAAAAACTTCAGAAACAGACTTCAAAGAGAAACTGAAGAACTACAATTCATTTGCAAATTTAACACCATTAATTTGGGCTTGAATAGGGACTGGGAGTGGCTGGCTCATTACAAAAGCAGCTTTGCCTCTCCTGGAATTGACACCTCCTCATCTATTATTGGGAGTGGACTACATCCACCCTGATTGAATTGGCCCTGTCAACACTGGTTCTCCACTTGTGATGTAACTCCCTTCTCTTCATGTGTCATTATATAATGCCTGCATCTGTAACTTTCACTGCATGCATCTGAAGAAGTGGGTTTTTTACCCACGAGAGCTTATGCCCAATTAAATCTGCTAGTCTTTAAGGTGCCACCAGACTCCTTGTTGTTTTTTTCAGAAATATTGTTTCAGGATCTCTGCAAATTCAGGCAAATGTCGCTGCATCAGTTACACAATTTATATTTTCAATGCTAGCTCTGCAGCCTGTATCTGTATCTATCTCTTAGGGGGCCATTTAGGGATCTGGGGCAAAAATCTGTCTGGGGATTGGTCCTACTTTGAGCAGGGGGTTGGACTAGATGACCTCCTGAGGTCCCTTCCAACCCTGATATTCTATTTTTTCCCCCCTATATTTAACTGAAAGCTGAGGTTCTGGAGCATATGCTGCAGTGAGGGATGAATACCATAGGCACTGACTTCCCCTCTTTCCCGTGGGTACTCGATCCCTCCCCCACTCCACCCCTTCCATGAGGCTCTGCCCCTACCTGGCCTCTTCCCATCCCTTCCCTGCCCCCTTCTTCAAAGTGTCCACCCCCTCCCTGCCAATATTCCAAATCCTTCCCCAAATCCCCGCCCTGGCCTCACCGCTTCCCCACCTCCTCCCCTGAGCGTGCCATGTTTCTGCTCCTCCCTGCCCTCCTGGAGTGTGCTAACACCACCAAACATCTGTTTGGCAGCAGCTGGGCGGGAAACACTGGGAGGTAGGCAGAGGAATGGGGACGTGGCACAGTCGGGGGCGAGGAGGAGGTGGGGTGGAAGGGAGGGGAGCTTGGCTGCTGGTGGGTGCAGAGAACCCACTAATTTTTTTCCTGTGGGTGCTCCAGCCCCAGAGCACCCATGGAGTCGGCGCCTATGGTGAATACTGTGGCTGCAGAATGTGCAGGACCCTGAGTGAATGTTTCCTTCGGAGGGAGAAGAGTCTCTGTCATGTGGGCTCAAGGGTTCTCCAGAGCTCTACTGCATTTTGTTAGAATGGAGTTAGTTGGGGTTCAGACAGAAAAGGTCCCTGTTTAGTTATGTAATCTGCATATTTATTAAATCCAGCAATTAAAGGGTTAATTATTTCTGTTCTAGTTTGTGATTTGAATGGGTTGGATGGCAAAGCAAAGCTTCTAGGAGAGAGGTCTCCAGGTTTGCATATCATGAAACCACAGGTCACAAGCCTTGTGGATAGGGTGGAAGCGGCAGATGTGGTATATCTTGACTTTAGTAAGGCTTTTGATGCTGCAAGACCTTTTCATAAACAAATTAGGGAAATGCAACCTAGAGGGAGCTACTATAAGGTGGGTGCATAACTGGTTGGAAAATTGTTCCCAGAGAGTAGTTATCAGTGGTTCACAGTCATGCTGGAAGGGCATAACGAGTGGGGTCCCACAGGGATCTGTTATGGGTCCAGTTCTGTTCAATATCTTCATCAGTGATTTAGATAATGGCAGAGAGAGCACACTTATAAAGTTTGCAGATAATATCAAGCTGGGAGGGGTTGCAAGTGCTTTGGAGGACAGGATTAAAATTCAAAATGATCTGGACAAACTGGAGAAATGGTTTGAAGTAAATAGGATGAAATTTAATAAGGACAAAGGCAAAGTATTCCATTTAGGAAAGATCAATCCGTTGCACACATACAAAATGGGAAATATATGCCTAGAAAGGAGTACTACGGAAAGGGATCTGGGGGTCATAGCTAAATTTGAGTCAACAGTGTAACACTGTTGCAAAAAAAGCAAACATCATTCGGGGATGTATTAGCAGGAATGTTGTAAGCAAGACACGAGAATTAATTCTGCCACTCTACTCCACGCCGATTAGGCCTCAACTGGAGTATTGTGTCCAGTTCTGGGTGCCACATTTCAGGAAAGATGTGGACAAATTGGAGAAAGTCCAGAGAAGAGCTACAAAAATGATTAAAGGTGTAGAGAACATGACCTATGAGGGAAGATTGAAAAAATTGGGTTTGTTTAGTCTGGAGAAGACAAGACAGAGGGGACATAACAGTTTTCAAGTACATAAAAGATTGTTACAAGGAGGAGGGAGAAAAATTGTTCTTAACCTGAGGACAGGACAAGAAGCAATGGGCTTAAATTGCAGCAAGGGCAGTTTAGGTTGGACATTAAGAAAAACTTCCTAACTGTCAGGGTGGTTAAGCACTGGGATAAATTGCCTAGGGAGGTGGTGGAATCTCCATCACTGGGGATTTTTAAGAGCAGGTTGGATAAACACCTGTCAGGGATGGTCTAAATCAGTGGTCCCCAACACGGTGTGCCCGCGTCGGGGCCCCCGGGAGAGCACCGGCCGAATTTCAGCGGCATTTCGGCGGGGACGCCTCTCGATGATGCCGCTTGTCGCCAACAAGTGACGTCATCAAGAGGTGTCACTCCTGAATTTCGGCGGGGGCACCTCTCGATGACATCGCTTGTCGATGGCAAGTGGCGTCATCGAGAGGCATCGCCACCGAAATGCCGCCAAAATTTGGCGGCATTTCGGTGGGTGCTCCACTGCCGCAGTAGTCCTTCGTCTGGCACCCGCCAGACGAAAAGGTTGGGGTCCACTAGTCTAGATAATACTTAGTCCTGCCTTGAGTGCAGGGGACTGGACTAGATAACCTCTCAAGGTCCCTTCCAGTTCTATGATTCTATGAAATACACACGGGAGACATTGGAGTAGAAATGAAAGCTGCTGGCAGTAGGTAGTTTATGGTGGCCAAGTTTGGATCAGGACATAGATCTGGTGAATATACAGCATAGTCCATTCTGTGGCTGGCATTGCATCCTGCCATCCCTGGGGAGGGGCAGCAGAGAATTCAGCTTGCAGAAAAGGACTAGTTCCCAAAGGTTCCTTGTAGACCCTGGCACATATTTGAGGTGGCCAGACGCATGCTTTTGCTCATGCTGGCTATTGCGTAAGTCCGAGAAACTGGTTTGGTGCACACAGGTTTCCATAAGGGACAGCAGCTCTTGAGTGGCATGTGAGGAATTCCAGGCTCACATGTGCCACAGGAGTGAGGGCAGGGTAAAACCTGATGGGCTAGAGGTGGATGTTGAAGGCTCTTGGGGGAATGGGACATTGAGGAAGACAAGCTAGAGGCAGTTTAAAGGGCAGGGTCTATAAAGCCATTTAATCTTGATCCTCACAAGAGGAGCTCTGAGCCAGAGACTGAATTTGAGACAAGCCCAGGGAAGTCAGCAGCTGAACTCTTGACACAAACCAGGTCTGAGAAGAGCTACACAGGGAGAAGAGGAGCTGCATGACCATGCTTGGTGATGCCATGAGGAACCTGCTGGAGCTCTGTGACCAGCTAGAGAAAACAGCCAGGTCTGACACCTACCAGGAGGCAGGACAAATTACGGGAATTGGAATATCCCTGCAGCCTTCCCATTGGTTATAGTTCCGTGGGAGCAAGCGCCAGTGAAGGGAGGTTTGATGTGAAGGATCACTTCATGGACTGATGAGACCTGAATAGGGGAACATCTTGTGGACCTTCCAGGTGTGCAGGGAGTGAAGGGAAGACTGATTCCATAGGACAGGCAATGGGACAAATAGGGGTGTCTTTTCCCAGAGTACTGGAGCCCTTGCTAATGAGGAGTCTGTTGGGATTAGACAGTCTTCAGAAAAACAGCCTCTCAGGGTCAAAACAGGCAGGGCTTGTCAGGTGAGCTTCAAGCTAGGTACAAAATGGGGAGACGGGCCCATTCAGCTAGACAGCCTGGTGTGCACTCCCCAGCCACAGGGGTGCTGCAGAACTGCTCAAGGTGCTTTTCCCCCATTCCCTCCTCCCAGCACACAATGCTTTGCCACTGGCTCAGCACTCCTGAGTGGAGCTACGTGAGGAGACGACACTTTTCCTTTTTCTTCTTAAGCAAAACGATCAGGAACTAAAGTCCCAACAATCCCTGCCAGTGTCTGTGATTCTGCCCTGCAGAGACAGAGGCTACATTAGCACCATCCGCTTAGCTTCTGAGCCTGGATCCCGTTCAGGGCAGAGTGGATGACGACAGCAGCCAATCTGCCTTGGAGCCCAGCCAGCACGCTCTGTTCTGCCAGCCATTACCTGGGATGTGCAGGCACAGAGGAGAAAAGCTTCTCTGGCATCAAAAGGTTATGAGGCAGCAAGAGGATAAGCACCGGGGAATGGTACGCAAACAAAGACAGAGGAGACACTCACTCCTTTATGCTCACATTTAAAAGGACACTTGTGCTCCAGCAGAGCTAACTGCAAACTGGGGAGGGATAGCAGTTGTTCTGAGGAGGTGAAATAAATGCTCTTTGGGGTTGGACGATTTAAAAAAAAAAAATCAAGGGATTGTTGGGTTTTGTTTTAACTTAACACCCCCTCCTGCCGTCAGTAAAGCAATTCTGAACATTGATAGCACCATTTACACACCTTGGCATAGTGCTTCATACAGCTTGGTGAGTATTGTTACCATTTACAGAGCAGGGGCTCCCCCAAGCCCCAGCAGGCTGGGCCCCACTGTACAGGGCCCTGCACAAACACCCCATGAGAATGAGCCAGGCCTGCCCAGACCTCACTCTAGCTTGGTTGGCCTTTTCTGGACCTCAGTCCTATGGTGACCGTGGCACTGGAGCTGCACACTGCACTGCACGGACCATTGCACAACGGAATGATCTATCCCTTATAATTTTGTACCCCTTTTTAGGGTCTGCTTCCCTTTTAAAGCTGTATCCAACTATCTCACGTGCCCTTGCAGGGCCAGGGGAGACTGCAGTGACTGTAACTTCAGTGGGAGGGTTGCCTGCACAAAGGTGGAGCAAGGACTCTAGGAATCCTCCCAAAGAAAGCAAGAATGACCTAGGAGTGGAATCAAACTTTTATTTCCTCCATTAGTTGTATCTAACCAGGCTTAGAGCAGAGAGCAGGTCAGGGTAGGGTGACTATATTTCCCTATGCTGAATATGGGACACCTGGTAAAATTACTCATATTAAAGCATGAGCTTTCGTGAGCTACAGCTCACTTCTTCGGATGCATAGAACGGAACATACAGACAGGAGATATTTATACATACAGAGAACATGAAAAGGTGGAAGTATGCATAACAACTAATCAATTGAGACTTTTCCTGTTGGTATGCATACTTCCACCTTTTCATGTTCTCTGTATGTATAAATATCTCCTGTCTGTATGTTCCATTCTATGCATCCGAAGAAGTGAGCTGTAGCTCACGAAAGCTCATGCTAAAATAAATTTGTTAGTCTTTAAGGTGCCACAAGTACTCCTGTTCTTTTTGCGGATACAGACTAACACGGCTGCTACTCTGAAACCTGTCATATTAAAGCGAGTTCAATTGCAATCCATCAGAACGATGCAGTACAAATGTTCAAATTAACACCAAGTTCACTGAACCCCCATTAGAAAGAAATACTATGTAGTTGGATTCTTCTTATTTACCTTCTTATCTTTAAGGCTTTAGGGTTCACACAGATAGGGGTGACACACACACCCCTGCCTCCCCCCGCAAAGAGGGGAGGGATCACACACACACACACACACACACACTCCCCCATGCCTCCCTCACACGGGGCAGTGACCGACCAACCCCACCCTCTCTGCCTCTCTGGCAGTCTTTGCCCTCCATGGCTGGCTGCGCCCCTGGTGACGGCCCCGCCTCTCCTGGTACTTGGCACCACATCTTCCCGAGGCAACACAGGATCACATGCCCCCCAGGATTCACACCAGAATGTGGCCAGCAGCAGCCTTTCGGCACTGTGCATTAGGGAAGGAACAGGACCTGCTTCCAGCTGCAGGGGAGGAAGGGGGGGAAGGAATGACCTGGCCCTGTCTTTGCAGAGCTCATCTCTTCCCCTCCCCCACCTCAGCTGGAAGCCGCTTGTCCCTTCTTGCCTGCAGTGTCAAAAGGCAGCTAACACCTCCAGGCTGCTGTTAGCCACGGACATAACTTGTGCCCCGGCTACAGTGAGGGCAGGAAGGGGTTAAGCCCTAACGATGTATTGTGCACCAGGGCTCTGGGAACCTGACTGCAGGGGCGGATGAAGATGGGGGGTTAGCCCCTGCCCAGGGGGCTGCTGTGGAGCCTGCGGGGTCGGGGCATGAACAGGCTGGAAATCGCTCCCCCTCTCCGCACTCCAGAGCTTAGCTGAGGGGTGGGGAGGCTTCCCCGTGCCAGTGCTGTGCGGGGCATTGGCACCTGCAGGGCTCAGCTCCTCCTGGCCAGAGCCCAGGGCCGGAGGGTCTTGGGCTTTCCCAGGGTGCCAGCCCAGCCCAACGCAGTAGGGGAAGGAAGGAGCCTGCCAGCCAGGAGCAGGATCTACCAGTACTGATGGGGTGGAGGCAGAAAATATGGGATAATTTTCCCATTTTTAAGAAAAAGTTGGGACACCTGCAGGAGGGCTTAACTACAGGACTGTCCCTTTAAAAATAGGATGTCTGGTCACCCTAGCTCAGTGAAACACCATGACAGGCACACAAGAGTATTAGGAGGAGCTAGAGGAGTTGAAATTTTGCATAGAAAAGCTGATTGATGAAATCAACCCCAGGAGGCCAGAGACCTGGCCGGAGCCCAGGGGAATGGGAAGCAGCAGTGCAGTGTCCTGTGTGCAAGCGGCTGCTCTTACTGCTCTAGTGTCCTTTGGAATCCGGGTGCTACGTTGCAGGGGACTTCACTAGAACCCCCCGGTGGCTGCTTCCTTGGCCCTCGATGGCCTGTCTGAGAGTCTGCCATGGCCTGGCCCTCCAGCCAGATCACTTGCTCCGTCCCCTTCCGGGATAACAAATGGTCCAACTATCATCCAAACGAATATCTAACTCCTCATTCTTCTGCCTCTTTCAGGCTCCATTAAAGTTTTCTGCTCCATAGCCCCTAATCCTGGGACAGAGCTTCTCATAGGCAGCCAGCTGGTTCCCCCCCAAGGGACTCTGTCAGCTTCCTCCACGGATCTCCCTGTTCTTTACAGGCACTAACTCTGGGCACCCTGCTGAAACCTAACCTGCTCCCTGAGGGCCTCTTCCAGTCTGACCTCACCAGGCTCTTCCCAGAGAGGGACTCCCCTTACTCCTCTGCTCTGGGTATCCTCCCTTAAGGAACGCACAGCCCTCTCTGCTCCCCTGCAGCTGGGGTCAGTTATAACAACAGTCTCCATCACACTCAGCTGGGCAAATTGCTGGCTGGTCACATTGAAAAGTGAGGCTGATTCCTCCCCAGTACTGGCTGTTTCCAGGCACTTGAGAGTCTTTATCATTCTTGTTCCCATATTCTCTCTGTCTCACTCAGGAGCACGCCATGTGCTTGCCTCAGTGCCTGTCAGAAGAACTAAGCGACCTACTAAGCGAGGGGTGGTGGGCTTAGCTGGCAGTTACAGCAGGTGCCGAGCCTTGGCTGAACTGGACCTGGACTCCCACTGGGTGGGTGGAGCACTATGGGCACAAGAGTAACTCTGCTGAGCACTAGGACTGGGAAAGACTGATCCCCGGGGTCACTTTGGTAGCTCCCGGGTGTTGGGAAGGAAGGGATCCCACAATCAAGCCTTGCAGTGGGCCCCACAGGATAAATATTACCATTTTCAGGAAGTAGTTCCCTGGGCAAGTGTACAGTGCAGCTGCTGGGCTGGGAGGAAGTCAGTTTAGAAAGTCTTGGTCCTGGCACAATGGGAGAAACACCAAGTACGTGGGAGAATCAGATGCACAGATGAAGAAATTCACAGGCAGCTTGCAACACACTCTCAAAAGGAGCTGCCATTCTTCCCCTTGGCAGAGCCTCCCCATGCTGTCCCCTTGCTGCCACCTGAGCAAATCTGACAGGAAAGGCAAACCTCCACTCAGCTGCCAGGGCTGGGGGGATATGCTGCTGCTTTTGCATGCTTGGATCGGTTTGATTCTTTACCTTTATTCTGTGCTTTCCCACTGCCCTGCTATCAGCACACAGATCTTGAGGGAAGAGCTGAAGTGGCCTCACCAGGTAACAACCTCTCTGAAAAAGAGAAAGAATCAGTCCCTTGGCTTCCTGGGAAGGACATGAGCAATGGTCTGTGAGGCAACGACCCATTTGTGGCGCCATATAGTCTGTGTGATGCCAACAGGGCTTGCGCCTTCCTCTTGGGCTTTGCTCTCAGCTAGGCCCTTTGGCCTTGCTCGGATGTAACTCATCACAGCAGGAATTTCTTCAAGGAGGATGACGAACATTGGCTTTGCATAGCAAACATTGAATCCAAGCTCTTAATAATTGCCACATCCAGACGGGCTGGTATGGACGGCTCAGACAATAACTTTAGAGCTGCCCACAGAACACAGCCAACTGTTCCCTTCATTTAGCACCATGCTGTGGTTCTGAGAGGGGGTCAGGGAAAACCTGTGAGAAAAATGCAGTCTCTCTCTCTCTCTCTCCCTCCTGCACTTTGGAAACATTGCTATGGCTTGTGCGGGCAGGCTGACCTCGCGGGGGGATAATGGTTCGTTTTTCTGGGCCCTGACTAGGGCTTTCCAGGAACCTGCTGGGTTTCGTGGTTTGTTAGAGTAGGGAGCCCAATGGAACTGACTGCATGTCCATGAGCCGCATTCTGCATGGTGCTGCACACCCTCTGTTCCCACTGCTTTCAATGGACTCTCAGCACCTCACAGCCCCTGTGCTCCTCAGTTCTAGGACTAGAAATGACACCAAGAGGGGAAGGGACCAAGAGAAAATGGTGTGGGGAAGATCCTCAGCTGGTGTAAATTGTCATTGCCACAGACCCATTGATGTCAATGGAGCAATTTACAGAGCTGGGCATCTGCCCAAATATGGCTTTAAAAATCAGTGTCACATAATCTGGGTCCACAAACACCAAATGCCTCACTCCTCATTGTGCAGTTACTCCAGAGAGTCACTCCAGTGCAGAGTCATTATTGCGTGGGTGCCCTACATGTACATTTCCAGCCTGTGACGTGTTTGAATTACTTGTAAATCTAATCTTAGCTGTGAATTTCCTGGGTTTATAATGTGTTGGTTGGGGACAATGACAGCCTCCCTGTAATGTATTGTACCCTAAATCATCAATCAATACTGTCAGCCCTAACTCCAGCTTAACATCTGGTTTGGCTGAAAACATACCATTGACGCATTAAAGGGGTCAGTTTCTCAAAGCTATATATAAATATGACCAACTGTAATTGTGAGGAAAAATTTAAAGAAATGTGTAAACAAAAACTGGGTGTTGTTCAAGCACTTGTTACACACTGCCCAAAAAACTGCAAATTTTCAGTTGGAAAAAAGGATACTTCACTCTTAAAGTTTTTATTTTTGTTTTTAAATCTTGATTAAAGCAAGGACATGAAAACAGCAATAAAAAAAAGATGAAAACCAGAAAGCATTATATAACAAATGGAAGAAAGAAGAAGAGGGCAATGAATAGACATCAGAAGTCTGAAATGCAGATAATTGATGAGAGAAGCTAAAGGTAACAACAAAATATCTATAGAGAATAGGGTCAGGGACAAGATTTTTTAAAAAATATGTCAAAGAACTAAAGGAATCCCAGAAGTAGTATAGATCCAATAATAAATAAATGGCAATAGTAAAACTGACAGTAATGATGCAGGAACGACAGAAGTGTTCAGTAAATATTTTAGAAAGAATGATGAAATATTTTTTTCCAACAATAACTAAGGAGAATGTTAAACTGTTTATACTAAAGTTAAACATTTTTAAATCTGCAGCTCTGAATAATTTTCACCTAAGAATTTTGAAAGATTTGGCCAAGGAGCTCTCCAGATCAGTGATGCTAATTTTGAATAATTCTTGAAAAATTAGGGAAATTTCAGAGGACAAGAAGAAAGCTAATGTTATGCCAATATTTTTTAAAAAAGCATTAATGGGATTACTTTGCTAACTATAGGCCAATCCAAGATGAAATAATGGAACTGTTGGTACAGGGCAGTTAAAGAATTAAAGGCTGGAATTATAATTAATACCAATCAACATGGTTTCATGGAATTGAACTTGATATCTTTCTTTGAGTCTACAAGTCTGGGTGATAAATGTAACTGTATTGATTTAATATACAGTACTTGGATTTCTCTGAGGTGTTAACTTAGTACTGCATGACATTCACGAAATCCTAACACTACACAAAATCAACGACACATGTTAAGTGGCTCAGAAGTTGGCTAACTAATAGATCTTGAAAATATAGTTGTAAATAGCAATTACCAGCTAGTGGAGGTGTTTTCTTGTGGGGTGTTGCAGGGATTGGATCGCAGCCCAAGGCTATTTTATTTTTTTATCTATGAGCTGGAAGGAAATATAAAATCATCTCTGATGACAAAGATCAGCAGAGGGGTCACTAATACACAGCAAGATGGCTAGTTTTAAGATGGAGCTTGTTGAATGAGTTATATGACAGGGTGGCCTGTTGATAGCTGGGACTGGACTTGCTGACCCAAAAGATCCCTTCCACTTCTCTGTCCTATGTTCTGATGTGTCAATAGTGGCTTTACAATAGAATGGCAGAGTCAACCTTAGCTCTTAAGTCACGACCACATCTCCATAATAAAATGGTGCGTCAGTGTGACTAATATTGTCTTGTCATTCCCTTGTGCTCCACCATCTGTGCCCATTTGTTATCCCTTATAGAGAGAGGGTTTGGGGCAGGGACTTTTTGTTCTGTGTTTGTGCAGTGCCCAGCATGATGGGGTCTGGGTCCATGACCGGGGCTCCTTGGCACTACTGCAATACAAGTAATATGTCTGTGCTTCACATGCACTTAACATCTGCCCATGCCAGTTCTCTGGCACTGAAAGTGCCTGACCAGGTGCGGGGTGGTACAGGTTAGTGGTGATGAGCAAATCCACACATTGCTTCCATGTGACCTTGTGGGGGGACACACCCATTAACAGATAGTTAGGGAACTCTGGACTCACAGGCAGGATCAGAACAGTTGGCACAGCAGACTCACTGCAGACACCACATAGGTGGCAGCGGCTTCTAGAACATTCAGTTCCCCATCTCACTCAGCATTTCCTCAACACCTGTGGTTTGCTGACTCCAAATTCTGGGCTACCTCAGAAGACATCTCACCCAGATCACTTTGACACCAATTGAATAACCCTCTTCTGCTATTGCATCTCCCTCTGTCTGTGACATCAACCCACTGCTGTGAAGATGATTGTGACACTGTAAATGAGACTGATTGTGGTTGGAGAGTAGAAGGGATGGTGGCAGCAGGGCCTGATAAGGAACAGAGAGCCTGTTGTCATCCAAAGAAGTCGAGCCTTGAAAGGGGAAAAAGGGAAGAAAGAGGCCCAGAAAAAATAGAGCAGCAGAATCGTCTCTGAAGGGAAGGGCTTTTCAGTGTTTTTCAGGAGGCGTCAGCGGCCCTTTTAAGTGAAGCGTCCTGATAAGAGACTTTAAAGGTCACCTCTTTGTGAGGAGAGAGACCGAGAGAAAGGGGAGGGGAGATCGTCTGTCCAAACTGCCTTTTTTATGGAGCTCAGCATAAATTTTTCAATTGTAAATGAGCCTCTGCAGAGATAGGGCAGACACTGGCGCTTTGGGCCTCTGTGTTTTGTCTGCAGTGAGTGTGTTTGTTAACAATCTCTTGATTTGACAATTCAGATGCTGCAAAGAGGAGACAGGTAAGAAACATTTTTCCAGTGGCACCTGTGACCTAGATGCATGTGAATGAGCTCTCTCTCCCACATTGTGTTGCGGGTCTTGGAGCCATCAGCTCTGTCATGGTATATTCAGATGCCAGAAAATAAGGCTCAGAGGCTGGTCTGGATACAGTGACCAAATCAGCCAGCAATATTCACTGATGTTAACTTACTTCCGACAGGACAAAAACATCTCAGAAAGACTCAGACAGCCAAGGTGAAACTGATGAGGACTGGATTTGTATTTGAAAACAGCCAGGGACCCTGTGGATTGCAGACTCCTGCTGCACCTCAGATTCCTCTCACTGCTGCTTATATCTTGGCTGGTGGTGAAGACTCAATAATTAGGGGGCTGGAGCACATGACTTCTGAGGCGAGGCTGAGGGAATTGCGATTGTTTAGTCTGCAGAAGAGAAGAATGAGGGGGGATTTGATAGCTGCTTTCAACTACCTGAAAGGGGGTTCCAAAGAGGATGGATCTAGACTGGTCTCAGTGGTAGTAGATGACAGAACAAGGAGTAATGATCTCAAGTTGCAGCGGGGGAGGTTTAGGTTTGATATTAGGAAAAACTTTTTCACTAGGAGGGTGGTGAAACACTGGAATGGGTTCCCTAGAGAGGTGGTGAAATCTCCTTCCTTAGAGGATTTTAAGGTCAGGCTTCTTGACAAAGCCCTGGCTGGTATGATTTAGTTGGGAATTGGTCCTGCTTTGAGCAGGGGGTTGGACTAGATGACCTCCTGAGGTCCCTTCCAACCCTCATATTCTATGATTCCATGAGCAAAAGATGCTTGGAGTCCTAACAGGGAATTCATATTATTGATTTCCTTGGTTAGTGGGTGGAAGAAATGTTCAGAGAAGGATGTTTTCTTCCCTCCCAAAACAATCAGTATTCATCCTCTTTAATCCACAAATTTCCTTAATAAAACTGCTATTCGTTGAAAGAGCATGAGTGGTGGGGGTTAAAACACAGGGACCAGGAAAATGTAACAATGAAAAGAAATTTAAAGTCCTCTCTGCTCTTTCTCCCCTAGGGCAGCCCTGGATTTGCATCTCGGCACAAGGGATTCTCTGGGTGCCTGAAGCTGTAGTGTGCCTCAGTGATGCTGGAGGTTTATACTCCTAACACCAGGAGATGTTCAGATAACGCCTCCAGCCAGTGATGAGCTGCTAAAATCTAAACAACCGGTTCCCTATAAAAAGTTCTGATTTAAGGGATATGCCACAGTATGTATTTTTTGTCCCAATAGGGTTACCATACGTCCGTATTTTCCCGGGAGGAATTTTTAAAATTTACCACCCAGACAGCGATTTAAGAACCTAAGAGCCTGACATCTCTGGGAAAATACAGATGTATGTTAACCCGACCTAAAGTTCTTTTTTGAAAAGATGGGCCTGAACTAGAAATGAGCTCCGTTTTACATGTGTGGGTCCCCGCCACTTCCTGGGGGTGTGCTAGGGTGACCAGATGTCCCGATTTTATAGGGACATTCTCTTATATAGGCTCCTATTACCCCTCACCCCTGTCCCGATTTTTCACACTTACTATCTGGTCACCCTAGGGTGTGCACATGTGTGGGTCCCAGCTGCTCCCTGCCCCCCCTCATTGAAGCAGGTGTGCAGGGTTTTTGCCTTGAGAACTGCAGGGCACCAGTGGACATGGGGCTGGCTGCAGACAGGGGCGTGGGCAGGGCTAGCTGGAGGCAGGGAGT
This sequence comes from Mauremys reevesii, assembly GCF_016161935.1. NCBI lineage: Eukaryota > Metazoa > Chordata > Testudines > Geoemydidae > Mauremys > Mauremys reevesii. The sequence continues at coordinate 15,503,520 of NC_052648.1, read as the reverse complement.
ATGACACGGGCTGGCTGCAACAGTATCTGGCAGTGGGCAGGTGGTGCAGAAAGGCTGTGGCGGGAAAAAGGGGCTGTGGCAGAGGTCAGGAGGGTGGCAGGGGCTGTGGGCAGGGGCTGTGGGCACGAGGATGGCAGGGGCTGTGGGCAGGGGCTGTGGGCACGAGGATGGCAGCAGCTGTGGCGGGGGTAGGCGGGATGGCAGGGGCTGTGGGCAGGGGTCAGGAGAGGTGGAAGGGGCTGTGGCGGGGGGTAGGAGGGGTGGCAGCAGCTGTGGTAGGGGTCAGGAGATATGGCAGCGGCTGTGGGCAGGGGGGTGGCAGGGGCTTTGGGCAGGGGGCAGGAGGGATAGCAGGAGCTGTGGGCAGGGGTGAGGGGCTATGGGCAGGGGGCAGTAGGGATGGCAGGGGCTGTGGGCAGGGGCTGTGGGCAGGTGGACAGGGGCTGTGGCAGGGGTTGTGGGCAGGGGATGGCAGGAGCTGGGGCAGGAGGGATGGCAGGGGCTGTGGGCAGGGGTGAGGGGCTATGGGCAGGGGGCATTAGGGATGGCAGGGGCTGTGGGCAGGGGGCAGGAGGGATGGCAGGGGCTGTGGGCAGGGGTCAGGAGAGGTGGAAGGGGCTGTGGGCAGGGGGGTGGCAGGGGCTTTGGGCAGGGGGCATTAGGGATGGCAGGGGCTGTGGGCAGGGGCTGTGGTCAGGGGGCAGGAGAGGTGGCAGGCGGGTGGCAGGGGCTGTGGCAGGGGGCGGCAGGGGCTGTGGGCGGGAGGGATGGCAGGGGAGTGGCAGGGGCTGTGGCAGGGGGCAGGAGGGATGGGAGAGGCTGGGGGCAGTGGCTGTGGCAGGGGCTGTGGCAGGGGCCGGGGGGGGCGGGTGCAGACACTCACACGGGGGGGGGGGGCTGGGATCAGCCCGAGCAGCAGGAGGCAGCCGGGAACCCCCCAGGCAGGAGCAGGAGCCCCAGGGCCAGAGGTCCAAGGAGCAGCAGCAGCAACAGGGCCAGGAGGCAGCCCACATGGCTCCTGCAGCGCAGCACCCCCCGTGGCCGGGAGGATGAATTACACCCGTCCCGGCCAGAGCCCATCAAAGCTTCCCTCGCAGGGAAGCCAGTTTACGAGCGTTTCTAAAACCACTTCTAAAATTTAACAACCAGCTCCAGCTCACCCCTGCCTTCAGCAGTACTGTGTCATGTCCAGCATCATCTCACCTGCCTTGATCATTCTCAGTCATGGTCAAACATAGTAACATTTCCTAGTGCAGACCAGGCCGATAGGTATTCTGTATTTGGAGGTGATTTGCACAAGTTTCTCCAGTAGCTATAGGTAGCTACATTCTCAGGCCTGGTCTACACTAGAAAGTTTTACTGGCAAAACTTTCCTTCTGTCAGCACAGCTATATGTGCATCCACTCAAAACTGAGACCTAGTAACAAAACCCTCAATTTTTGCCAGCAAAGTTAAACCAGTTACCAAAGAAAAACAAGTCCTCTGCTGGCATAGTTCTACTGGCACTATGCCTGTGTACATGAAGAAGGATCTGTACTGGTACAACCAAGATTAGGGGGTTCATAGTGGATAACTGGCTGGACATGAGCTCTTAGTATGACACTGTGACCAGAATCAGGGAGGAGGGATAGCTCAGTGGTTTGAGCATTAGCTTGCTAAACCAAAGGCTTGTGAGTTCAATCCTTGACAGGGCCACTTAGGGATCTGGGGCAAAATCAGTACTTGGTCCTGCTAGTGAAGGCAGGGGGCTGGACTCAATGACCTTTCAGGGTCCCTTCCAGCTCTATGAGATAGGTATATCTCCATATATTATATGTGATTCTGGGATGAACAAATGGGAATCTCAAGTAGGAGTAAAGAGGTGATTTTACCTCTGTGTTTGGCCTGGGTGCAACTGCTGCTGGAATCCTGTGTCCAGTTCTGCTGCCCACAATCCAAGAAGGATGTTGATAAAGAGGAGAGAGGTCAGAGAACAGCCACAAAATGATTAAAGGATTAGAAAACCTGCCTTAGAGGTTTTTAAGGTCAGGCTTGACAAAGCCCTGGCTGGGATGATTTAGTTGGGGATTGGTCCTGCTTTGAGCAGGGGGTTGGACTAGATACCTCCTGAGGTCCCTTCCAACCCTGATATTCTATGATTTTATGAACAGCTTGAGTCTATTTAACTTAATATACTGATTACAATCTATAAGTACTTACACAGAGCACATCACTCACTACTGGACTGGCACCTCCTCCAGGTCGCTCTGGGGATTAGCTCGTTGTTGACACCCGTCCACAGTCTGCACAACATCAGTCCTTCCCTGCAGTCTGCCTGCAGCCCCTTTCGCAGCATCAGGAAATGCAGTGTCCTCTTTGTGGCTCAGCCCTCCAGTTGTGTCACTATCCATGTTCCCCCCTTCCAGCGGAGGTTTAGCTCCTCAGTAGTCCAGGCATTTCCCCCATGGCAACTGCAGTCAATAGTCCTGCCACTTCCCCAGTGGTGAGTGGGGGGGGACCCAGGCTCACCCACTACTCTGGGTCCTAACCCAGGGACCCTGTGGATTGCAGCCTCCTGCTGCACCTCAGATTCTTCTCACTGCTGCTGTGTCTCCCTGGGCCACTTCCCCATGGCTCTCGCACCTTCTTCACCCTTCCTCAGGGCCTGCAGCTACCCAGTCCCAGCAGCCAGACAGGAACTTCTCTTGTTTCCCCAGTCCCTGCCAGCAGTTGCTCTGACCTGCGGCATACAGGTCTCAGCTTGCTAGAGACACAGTCCTCACTCCAAGCAGTGACTGACCCTGCTCTGCCCTGCAGCTCCTTTTATATGGGCCTGCAGGGCTCTGATTGGCTGTTCCTCACTGTCCCCTTTCTATTGGCTGCTCCCTGCACAGCCTCCCTATGCTGCTTTTAACCCCTTCTCTGCCAGTGTGGGCAGATGCCCCATCACAAACCCTCCACCGGGAAGAGGAGGGGTATTACCTCCCCTGCTTCCCCCAGTAGCTGTGCTGATAGGGCGTCCCTCTCCCATCTTAGGTTCTCCACTAAGAGGAGCAACTTGCCCTTCTCCTCATGCTGAATTACTCTCTCTGTGTCTCTGCACCATCCTGCGCTACTGGCAATGCGAGCTCAGTGGCTTTTGGTTGTCCCCACAGCCCAGGCCCTAGCTCTGCAGGCTTCTCTAGCACTCCTTCTCCCAGGGTCTGAGTTCCCAGGACCCCTGGATTGGTCTCTGTATGTGTCCCCTCATCCCCAGGGCCGGTGCTCCAGCTCACCACTGCTACTTCCTGTTCTTTTCAAAGGTTGGGCTCATAGAATCATAGAATCTCAGGGTTGGAAGGGACCTCAGGAGGTCATCTAGTCCAACCCCCAGCTCCTTGGGGTTTTCCTGATTTCCTTATCTTGGGGCTAGACTTCCTCTCTTCCCAATGGGGCTCTCTCTCAAAGTGCCCTGCCTCCCACAAGTTAACATCGCCCCACTCAGGTTTCTGGCCTTCTGACCCTGAGGCCTCACTTCTTGCTCCAGGCTCCCTGGCTCCTGCTTACCTCCTGGAGTACCTTGAACAAATAGTGCTGCTCTTCAGTTAACTGCCTCAGATACTCCTGCAGGTATCTCTGTGCCACTCACTGTCGCTGCTGGTTCTCCAGGATCTGCCTCATTAGGGCCTGGATTCCCCTTGGTTGCTTGTCAGCCCCCTTCAGAGGGAGTGGCAACTCTGCAGTGCAGCCTGGAAAGGTAAAACCTACTTTCTGCCAAAAAGGCCTCCACTTATGGTGGCTCCATCATCTCTTTGCCCAACGTATCTCTTCTACAGCCTTTCCCACTCCCTTGTATTGGGGAAGCTGTCAAACTGTCTGAGTCTCTCTCACTCCTCTTGTACTGGGGTTACCAAATGCCTGCCTTCTCCACCAAATGTTATTCCCACCAGACTGGCGCCTCCTCCAAGTTGGTCAGGGGATTAGCTCGACGTCGACGCCCCCATCCAACAATGTCAGACCTTCTCCGCAGTTCACCTGCAGCCCCTCTCACAGTGTCAGAAACTGCAATGTCCTCTTCGTGGCTCGGCCCACCACCTGTGTCACTATTCGTGTTCCCCCTCTTCAGGGGGAGGTTTAGCTCCTCAGTAATCCAGGCATTTCCCCCGTGGCGACTGCAGTCAATTGTTCTGCCACTTCCCCAGTGGTGAGTGGGGGGGTCCCAGCCAAGGGACCCTGTGGATCGCAGCCTCCTGCTGCATCTCAGATTCCTCTCACTGCTGCTGTGTCTCCCTGGGCCACTTCCCCATGGCTCTCACAACTTCTTTGCCCTTCCTCAGGGCCTGCAGCTACCCCTTCTCTGCCGGCATGAGGTGGACACCCCATCACAAGGAGGAACAAATATTTAATAATGAGCTTTTCAATATAACAGAGAAACATGTAACATGATCCAATGGCTGGAAGTTCACATTGGAAATAAGGTACATTTTTGACAGTGAGTGTAATTTACAATGGGAACAATTTACCAGTTACCATCACTGTCATTATCTAAATCTAGATTGGATGTTTTCTTCCACAGTAACCAACCTGCTCTAGGAATTATTTTGGGGCAGTTCTCTGTCCTGTTTTACACGGGAGGTCAGACTAGATACTCACAATTGTCCTTGTTGGCCTTGGAATCTACGAATCAATCCTCTAGCAACAAGCCAAATGTTTTAAACTCTGTATCTCAGGGGCCTCCAGGCCCAGGCAGCCAGGCGTTGGTCACACTTGTATCTATGGGTCTCTGCAAAGATCAAACTACCTTTCCCCTCACCTAGTTAACCATGAATCACACAGGGGAAACTGAGGCACACACCGTAATCATCCAAAATATTATGAAAAATCCCAACTCTGCCACCAAGAGACAATGAAGATGATCAGATGTGGAATGTACATTATTCTGGAGCGAGTACCCAAAAAGAGCTTTGTTTGTATGAAGTGCCCCCTGATAGAAGAGGTTTGCAGATCATAGAATATCCAGGCTGGAAGAGACCTCAGGACCAAAGCAGGACCAATCCCCAGACAGATTTTTACCCCAGTTCCCTAAATAGCCCCCTCAAGGATTGAACTCACAACTGTGGGCTTAGCAGGCCAGTGCTCAAACCACTGAGCTATCCCTCCCCCATCAGATGCAGGTGGAAACTATGGTTGAGTTCAGAGGCAATCCATGGTGGGGGGGAATGTGAGGTCAAGTTCCTCCCCAGATTTCTGCTTGGCCCCCCTGGGGGGAAGGGGGGGTTCAGTCCTTTTCCCCCTGTGCCTGTGCCTGCCCCCAGCATGCTCGGCCCCTGTCCCTGTCAGCCAGGCCTGGGCAGGGAGTGGAAGGGTGGGTCGCTGCTCTGTGCAGCACGGTGGCTGCCTGAGAGTATCTGACAGGGGAGGTGGTGGCAGGCAACTCCCTGCCTGGGCCCAGCTGCCAGGGAGAGCGGCCAATCATGTTGTGGGGGGAGGTGCAGTGTCAGAAGGACAGGGCTCCCCATTCCTGCAGGTAACTCTGGTGGGGTGGGGAGAACATGGCAGGTGGCAGGGCTGGTCTTACCATGAGGCAAACTGAGGCAGCTGCCTCAGGTGCCAGACTTGGGGGAGTGGGGATTGCCACTAGGACCCAGAGTGTAGAAAATTGTGTCTGGTGCTGGTGCATATGTATTCTCTCCGCTCTAGATGCACAGAGCTGGTGGAGTGCTGTGCTGGAGGAAGGAGGGCACAAGAGACATAACAGGCAGGCAGGAGAAAAGGTGAGAGGGAATAACAGAAAGTAGCAGGAGCTGCAAGGAGAGAGAGGAGGAGGAGGAGCCTCTTATGTACCGCTCGAGCACCCCCAGGAGCCTGGACTGATTAATACCAGCTTGTCAGGGAGCTTCCTGTTTCCTGCTGCTTCCGTGAATCCACTTGAGGAGAACAGGCAGTCAACTGAAGTAGTAGGAGCCAGTTAGGCCCTTAAAAGCAGCAAAGAGTCCTGTGGCACCTTATAGACTAACAGACGTATTGGAGCACGAGCTTTTGTGGGTGAATACCCATTTCGTCAGATGCATTAGACCCTTAAAGACGCTGATATCTTCCCTCACCCAGGTCCTGCTACCAGCCTGCTTATTTGTCCTCTTCAACTGAGTGTTGAGAGCCACCATAGCTAGTGCAGAACAGCAGCCATGAGTGAAAGAAGAAAATGCCCCTCTGGGGCAGCATTCAGAAAAAGAAAGAAAGAAAGCAAAGGAAGCTTTTCTATCTAAGCAGGAAGGAGCTCTCCTGAGATACATAGACACAAGTGTTCACGGTGAGCCTTCCGGCCCCAGTGAGGATGTGAGTGGTGAGGAGATGCCTGATCATGCAGGTGACCTAGCAGCTGCTGCAGCATCCATATCTCCATCTCAAATGGATGTAACCATGCACATTCCTGAAGAAAAGCGTAGATCAGAGAAGAGTGTGGTGGAGGCACAAGAAACAGCTGCTGCTGAGTTTAGTTCCTTAAGTCTAGATGATCTAGGACTGTGGACCCACTTAAGCAGTAGCCTGAGGGACTTCCTTGTACTGCATGGGCCACAGCAAGTGAAAAACTTCATGTTCCCCAAAGACAATGAAAATAGAAGTTTCCATCCAACACATTCCTGGTGTGAAATCCCTAATGGTGAAAAAGTTGAGAGGCCATGACTTATGTACTCAAAACTCTAGAATGCTGCATACTATTTTTGTTGCAAACTCTTCCAGTCTAATGTTCCAGCCACATTGGGTTCTACAGGAACAAAGGACTGGAAAAATCTGGCATGCCATGAGAAGGCAGCAAATCACCAGAGAGCAATCCATAGGTGGAAAGAGCTTGAGATGAGATTAAGGTTAAAGGCCACCATAAATGATCAGCATCATGAGAAAATTGCATCAGAGTCTCTTTACTGACAAAATGTTCTGAAAAGGCTCATTGCCATTGTGAGAATGCTTGCTACCCAAAACCTAGCACTGCGTGGCACTTCAGATCAGCTGTATGTGCCAAACAATGGAAACTTCTTTAAAATTGTGGAGCTGATGGCTGAGTTTGATGCTATACTCCAGGAGCATCTAAGAAAAGTCAGCACCCAAGAAATGTACACACACCACTACCTTGGAAAAACAATTCAAAATGAGATCATACAGTAACTGGCAACAAAAGTCAAACAGAAGATTGTGGCAGATCTGAAGTCAGCAAGATATTACTCTATTATTCTGGACTGCACACCTGACACCAGCCATATGGAACAAATGACTTTAGTGGTGTGTTTTGTAACAACAACAGAACCTAGTGAAAATGTCCCTGCAATGGTGACTGTCAGAGAGCATTTTCTAGAATTTATTGACATTGTGATACTACAGGAGCTGGTATGACAAATATGCTTCTTAAATAGCTGGAAGATATGGGAATTACGATAGCTGACATGAGAGGTCAGATAATGGTGCCAACATGAAAGGAAAGAACAGAAGAGTGCAGACACTGATCCGAGAGTTAAACCCTCAAGCTTTTTTTGTCCCATGCAGTTCTCCTTCACTGAACTTGGTGGTCAGTGATGCAGCATCAGCTTCTAGTGAGGCTGCTGAATTTTTTAATGTAATTCAAAGCATCTATGTATTTTTCTCTGCATCAACTCATCGATGGCAAATTTTGAAGCAACATCTGGGAACATCCTCTCTGACACTGAAACCACTGAGTGCCACACGATGGGAAAGTCGAATGTAGGTGATAAAGCCTATCAAACACCAAATTGGGATGATAGATGATGCCATAGTTGCCGTTATGGAGGATAATGGTATGACAGGAACTGTTTGTGGGAGAACAGTTGCAGAGGGCTGGGGGTGTGTGGGGGGGTTCAGGGGTCAGGGCAGAGGGCTGGGGGTGTGTGTGGGTGCTGGGCAGAGGGCTTGGGGTGCGGGGGGGTTCAGGGGTCAGGGCAGAGGGCTGGAGGATGTGGGGGATCAAGGGTCAAGGCAGAGGGCTGGGGTGCACAGGGCAGAAGGCTGGGGGTGTGGGGGTTCAGGGTCAGGGCCGAGGGAAGTGGGGCTGTAGGGGGTTCAGGGGTCAGGGCAGTGGGGGTGTGGGGGTGTAGGGCAGAAGGCTATGTGTGTGGGGTTCAGGGTCAGGGCAGAGGGCTGGGGTGTGGGGTGCAGGGCAGAAGGCTGGGTGTCGGGGGGTTCAGGGGTCAGGGCAGAGGGCAGGGGGTGTGGGGGGTGGTTCAGGAGGCAGGGCAGAGGGCTGGGGGGTGCAGGGCCTAAGGCTGGGTGTAGGGGAGGTTCAGGGGTCAGGGCAGAGGGCTGGGGCATGGGGTGCAGGGCAGATGGCTGGGTGTGTGTGTGGGGTTCCAAGGGTCAGGGCAGAGGATGGGGGCTGTGGGGTGTAGGGCAGAAGGCTGGGTGTGTGTGGGGTCGGGTCAGGGCAGAGGGCTGGGGCGTGGGGTGCAGGGCAGAAGGCTGGGGCGGTGTGGGGGGGTCAGGGGTCAGGGTAGAGGGCTGGAGGGTGTGGGGGGTGCAGGGCAGAGGGCTGGGTGTGTGGGGGGGTTCAGGGGTCAGGGCAGAGGGCTGGGTGTGGGGGGTTCAGGGGTCAGGGCAGAGGGCTGGGGGGTGTAGGGCAGAAGGCTGGGTGTCGGGGGGGTTCAGGGGTCAGGGCAGAGGGCAGGGGGTGTGTGGGGGGTTCCAAGGGTCAGGGCAGAGGGCTGGGGGTGTGGGGGGTGGTTCAGGAGGCAGGGCAGAGGGCTGGGGTGCTTGGCCCGTAGGGGTGCTCCCAGCCCCCTGTCCTGAGCGGCTCATGGCAGGGAGCTGGAAGGGACGTGCTCTGTTCCACCCATCTTCCCCAAGGCCCCGTCCCCACCTCCTCTACGGAGCTGTGTGCACGCTGCCGCTCTTCCCCCTCCTCCTCGCAAGGGCCGTCAGCTGATCGGCGCAGGGAAGGAGAGGGAAAGGGGCAGGAAAGCACCTCGCTGGGGGAAGAAGCAGGGGAGGAGGGAAGCTTGGCTGCTGCAGGACCAAGCTTCTGCCTCCTGCCCCCACAGGGGAGAGCGGTGGGTGGGTGGGGGGCTGAGTGGGGCTCGGGGCCGGGACCACAGCAGGCAGCTGCATGCTGCTCAAAATAGGCTCGTGTGCCATGTTTGGCATGTGTGCCGTAGGTTGCTGACCCCTGAGCTAGACTCTTGCTGGAACACATCCAGGGAGATTATGCCAGGCTGGGGAAGACACTTGAGGAAATGGAGGCTCAGGTGATCTTCAGTAGGATTCTACCTATCCCTGGAGGAGGAGAACAAAGGTTATGATGATCAACAGATGGCTCAGGCAGTGGTGCTATAAGGAGGGCTTTGGGATGTTCAACCACTGGGAGGCATTCGCAGACAAACGACTGTTCTCATGGGATGGACTTCACCTGAGTAGGGCAGGACATAGACTTCTGGAGGAATTTGGCACAACTGATTCAAAGAGACTTAAACTAGGAATTCCAGAGAAACAATTGGAAGATGCTCCACACCTTGTTCTAATATTGAGTGGGAGGAAACTCAAGTAAGAGAGGATATAGCAATGGAGAAAGGAACAACAGTGGGTAGGAGAATGGACATTAAGAGGAAAGATAGTGTCATTGATATCAGCAGTCAGGTAGGAGATACTGGCAGTAGAATGACTTCATCTAACTGGGTTAGGAATCTGGGTGAAGCCAAGCAGAAGCAACTAAGATGTCTGTACATCAAACCAAGGAGCCTTGGTAACAAAATGAAGGAACTAGAACTACTGGGTCTCGTGTTGTTTGACGTCTGTATTAATGACCTGGATGTAAGAACAGAAAGCTTACTGATCAAATTTGTAGATGACACAAAGCTAGGGGAGGCTTTGGAGGATAGAGCTAAGATTCAGAGGCATCTTGATAAATTGAAGAACTGGGCTATAGAAAACAAAATGAAATTCAACAAAGACAAATGTAAGGTGCTACCCTTAGAGAAGAAAAACCAAATGCACAAATACAGAGTGGGGGATAACTGGTTTGGCAGCAGTGCTGCTGAAAAGGATCTGAGAGTTGTGGTAGATCACAGCCTCATCATGAGTCAACAATGCGATGCTGCTGCAAGAAAATCAAATGCAATTTTAGGTTGTATTAACAGGCATAGCATGCAAGGTGATAGTACTGCTTTATTTGGCGCTGGTTAGGTCTCAGCTGGAGTACTGTGTCCAATTTTGGTCACCAATGTATAGAAAGGATGTAGAGAAACTGGAAAGGATCCAGAGGCAAGCAACAAAGATGATCAAAGGGATGGAATGCAGCCATATGAGCAAAGGCTGAAGGAACTAGATGTGTTTAGTTTGGAAAGAGAGTGAGGGGGGATATGAAAGCAATCTTCAGTTATTTAAAAGGCTACCATGAAAAAGATGGAGAAAAACTGTTCCCTCTTGCCACAGAGGGCAGGACAAGAGGCAATGGATTCAAACTACAGCATAGCAGAGTTAGATTAAATCTCAGGAAAAAACTTCCTATTTGGCTATGTACATCAGCCAAACTGGACAGTCTCTATGGAAAAGGATAAATGGACACAAATCAGATATTAGGAATGGCAATATACAAAAACCTGTAGGAGAACACTTCAACCTCCCTGGCCACACAATAGCAGATCTTAAGGTGGCCATCCTGCAGCAAAAAAAACTTCAGGACCAGACTTCAAAGAGAAACTGCTGAGCTTCAGTTGATCTGCAAATTTGACACCATCAGCTCAGGATTAAACAAAGACTGTGAATGGCTTGCCAACTACAAAACCAGTTTCTCCTCCCTTGGTTTTCACACCTCAACTGCTAGAACAGGGCCTCATCCTCCCTGATTGAACTAACCTCGTTATCTCTAGCTTGCTTCTTGCTTGCACATATATACCTGCCCCTGGAAATTTCCACTACATGCATCCGACGAAGTGGGTATTCACTCACGAAAGCTCATGCTCCAAAACGTCTGTTAGTCTATAAGGTGCCACAGGATTCTTTGCTGCTTTTACAGATCCAGACTAACACGGCTACCCCTCTGATAATTAAAAAGGTTGTAGAGCAGTTTTTAAACTAGGAGATGGGGGGAAAGCCGACTGCTGCAGAGGAGCATGTGGATCGGACACAGACTTCTCTTAGAGGAGAATCTAATGATAGAGAATCTCCAGGTTATAGTCAGGAGCAGAGGATGGAAGAGGATAATGTAAGGGCCAGATCAGATGATAAACAGTCACATAAAAAAGAATCTGGCACATCAGAAAATGGCAGACAAATAAACAGGGACAAGTTTTTAAAGTGCTTGTACACAAATGCTAGAAGTCTAAATAATAAGATGGGTGAACTAGAGTGCCTTGTGATAAAGGAGGATATTGATATAATAGGCATCACAGAAACCTGGTGGACTGAGAGCAATCAATGGGACACAATCATTCCGGGGTACAAAATATATTGGAAGGACAGAACAGGTCGTGCGGGGGGATGGGGGGGAGTGGCACTATATGTGAAAGAAAATGTAGATTCAAATGAAGTAAAAATCTTAAGCGAATCCACATGTTCCATAGAGTCTCTATGGATAGAAATTTCATGCTCTAATAAAAAGACAACAACAGGGATCTATTATCGACCACCTGACCTGGACAGTAATAGTGATGATGAAATGCTAAGGGAAATTAGAGAGGCTATCAAAATTAAGAACCCAATAATAGTGGGGGATTTCAATTATCCCCATATTGACTGGGAACATTTCACTTCAGGATGAAATGCAGAGATAAAATTTCTCGATACTTTAAATGACTGCTTCATGGAGCAGCTGGTACGGGAACCCACAAGGGGAGAGGCAACTCTAGATTTAATCCTGAGTGGAGCGCAGGAGCTGGTCCAAGAGGTAACTATAGCAGGACCGCTTGGAAATAGTGACCATAATACAATAGCATTCAGCATCCCTGTGGTGGGAAGAACATCTCAACAGCCCAACACTGTGACATTTAATTTCAAAAGTGGGAACTATGCAAAAATGAGGGGGTTAGTTAAACAGAAGTTAAAAGGTACAGTGACTAAAGTGAAATCCCTGCAAGCTGCATGGGCGCTTTTTAAAGACACCATAATAGAGGCCCAACTTCAATGTATACCCCAAATTAAGAAACACAGTAAAAGAACTAAAAAAGAACCATCGTGGCTTAACAACCATGTAAAAGAAGCGGTGAGAAATAAAAAGACTTACTTTAAAAAGTGGAAGTCAAATGCTAGTGAGGCAAATAAAAAGGAGCACAAACACTGCCAAATTAAGTGCAAGAGTATAATAAGAAAAGCCAAAGAGGAGTTTGAAGAACGGCTAGCCAAAAACTCCAAAGGTAATAACAAAATGTTCAATATCAGAGGGGTAGCCGTGTTAGTCTGGATCTGTAAAAGCAACAAAGAATCCTGTGGCACCTTATAGACTAACAGATGTTTTGCAGCATGAGCTTTCGTGGGTGAATACCCACTTCTTCGGATGCAAGTGGTGGAAATTTCCAGGGGCAGGTTTATATATGCAAGCAAGAAGCAAGCTAGAGATAACGAGGTTAGTTCAATCAGGGAGGATGAGGCCCTGTTCTAGCAGTTGGGGTGTGAAAACCAAGGGAGGAGAAACTGGTTCTGTAATTGGCAAGCCATTCACAGTCTTTGTTTAATCCTGAGCTGATGGTGTCAAATTTGCAGATGAACTGGAGCTCAGCAGTTTCTCTTTGAAGTCCGGTCCTGAAGTTTTTTTGCTGCAGGATGGCCACCTTAAGATCTGCTATTGTGTGGCCAGGGAGGTTGAAGTGTTCTCCTACAGGTTTTTGTATATTGCCATTCCTAATATCTGATTTGTGTCCATTTATCCTTTTCCTTAGAGATTGTCCAGTTTGGCCGATGTACATAGCAGAGGGGCATTGTTGGCATATGATGGCATATATTACATTGGTGGACGTGCAGGTGAATGAACCGGTGATGGTGTGGCTGATCTGGTTAGGTCCTGTGATGGTGTTGCTGGTGTAGATATGTGGGCAGAGTTGGCATCGAGGTTTGTTGCATGGGTTGGTTCCTGAGCTAGAGTTACTATGGTGCGGTGTGCAGTTACTGGTGAGAATATGCTTCAGGTTGGCAGGTTGTCTGTGGGCGAGGACTGGCCTGCCACCCAAGGCCTGTGAAAGTATGGGATCATTCTCCAGGATGGGTTGTAGATCCCTGATGATGCGCTGGAGGGGTTTTAGCTGGGGACTGTATGTGATGGCCAGTGGAGTCCCGTTGGTTTCTTTCTTGGGTTTGTCTTGCAGTAGGAGGCTTCTGGGTACACGTCTGGCTCTGTTGATCTGTCTCCTTATTTCCTCATGCGGGTACTGTAGTTTTGAGAATGCTTGGTGGAGATTTTGTAGGTGTTGGTCTCTGTCTGTGGGGTTAGAGCAGATGCGGTTGTACCTCAGTGCTTGGCTGTAGACAATGGATCTTGTGGTGTGCCCGGGATTAACATTAAAAAAATGTTCAATGTTTTTAAGTACATCAGAAGCAGGAAGCCTGCTAAACAACCAGCGGGGCCCCTGGATGATCGAGATACAAAAGGAGCGGTTAAAGATGATAAAGTCATTGCAGAGAAACTAAATGGATTCTTTGCTTCAGTCTTCACGGCTGAGGATGTTAGGGAGATTCCCAAACCTGAGCTGGCTTTTGTAGGTGACAAATCTGAGGAACTGTCACAGATTAAAGTGTCACTAGAGGAGGTTTTGGAATTAATTGATAAACTCAACATTAACAAGTCACCGGGACCAGATGGCATTCACCCAAGAGTTCTGAAAGAACTCAAATGTGAAGTTACGGAACTATTAACTAAGATTTGTAACCTGTCCTTTAAATCAGCTTCGGTACCCAATGACTGGAAGTTAGCTAATGTAACGCCAATATTTAAAAAGGGCTCTAGAGGTGATCCTGGCAATTACAGACCTGTAAGTCTAACATCAGTATCGGGCAAATTAGTTGAAACAATAGTTAAGAATAAAATTGTCAGACACACAGAAAAACAAACTCTTGAGCAATAGTCAACATGGTTTCTGTAAAGGGAAATCATGTCTTACTAATCTAATAGAGTTCTTTGAAGGGGTCAACAAACATGTGGACAAGGGGGAATCCAGTGGACATAGTATACTTAGATTTCCAGAAAGCCTTTGACAAGGTCCCTCACCAAAGGCTCTTACGTAAATTAAGCTTCATGGGATAAAAGGGAAGGTCCTTTCATGGATTGAGAACTGGTTAAAAGACAGGGAACAAAGGGTAGGAATTAATGGTAAATTCTCAGAATGGAGAGGGGTAACTAGTGGTGTTCCCCAAGGGTCAGTCCTAGGACCAATCCTATTCAATTTATTCATAAATGATCTGGAGAAAGGGGTAAACAGTGAGGTGGCAAAGTTTGCAGATGATACTTGTGAAGGAGTAGGAAGCACAGACAGTCTGTGCGGGGGAGGGGAGAGCCAGAGGTTTAGGTGAGTGTCAGGAATTCAAAGGGTGAGCTGAGCTTGGCCTGGGGGAGGGGAGGTGACACCTCTGGCCAGGGCAGACAAAGGAAGGAGGCGGAGGAGAGAGGAGGGGCCGGAGAGGACTGGGAGACGAAAGTGGGCTGGAGAAGAGAGGGGAGCAGGGAGACCGAGCTCTGATCCCCGGGGGGGGGCTGTGAGGCCCCCCAAGATGGACCGAACCGGGGGGATCTGGTTATCTGTGCCGGCAAGACCTGTGTTGGACTGTGTTCCTGTCGTCTAAATAAACCTTCTGCTTTACTGGATGGCTGAGAGTCCTGGTGAATCGTAGGGAGCACGGGGGTGAAGGCCCTGGGTCCCCCACACTCCGTGACAACTGGTGGCAGCGGTGGGATCGGCGGCACCCCGTGGACGGCGCTTCCTGCAGTAAGTGACTGGGGAACAGGAAAACGAAGGGGCGATTCACTCCTGGGCGAGTGTGGCCAGAGAGCAGGACTTTGCAGTAACAGGGTCCCCCGGGGGATCACAGCGAGCGATCCCCGGGGCGGAGGAGTCTGCAGCTCGACCCTGGCAGAGAGGGGGTGACCTCAAAGACTGGCACACGAGGGGTCCCCCTGGAACCCGTGGGGAGCGGCGAGCACCCCGGCCTGCGAGTGGCCAGCAGGAAGATGTATTCCCAGAAGCACAAGTGGGAGCTGGTGGAGCTGTGCAAGCAGGGGGGGCTGCGCCATGGGAAGCTCACCAAGGCCCAGCTGATTGCCCGGCTGGAGGAGAGAGATCGCAGGAATGAACCGGTCCCTGTCTCTGAGGGAAGCAGCCGGGCAGATGCAGCGCAGGCACCAGTGTCTGTACCCGCTGGGAGTGGCCAGTCGGCGGATGAGGGCTCCTCGAGACCCCCCACCCCTAGGCCTAGGGGGAGGAGGAGTCCAGCTACGGAGGGCACCGTGACCCCCCCGGCCAGCAGGGGATCGTCCCGGCGACGCTCGGCCTCCGTGGAACTCAGGCGGCTGGAGTTGGAGAGAGAGATCAAACGGATGGAGATGGAGGAGCGTAAGGAGCTGAGGGCATATGAGGAAAGACAAAGCCAGCGTGAATACGAGGCGAGAGAGAAGGAGAAGCAACAGCAACGTGAATTTGAGGATAGGGAGAAGCAGCGTGAATTTGAGGATAGGGAGAAGCAGCGTGCACATGAGCTGGCCATGGCCCAACTGAACAACAGGGAGGCCCCGGCTGCGGTGAGTGAGGGGGGGCCCAAGCCTACAAAGAGCTTCGATACGAACTTCCTGGCCCCGCGTAAGGAGGGGGAGGACATAGACACCTTCCTGACGGCCTTTGAGAATGCCTGTGAGCTGCACCAGGTTGACCCTGCAGACAGGATCCGGCGCCTCACCCCCTTACTGGACTCCACCGCCGTGGAGGTGTACAGCCGAATGAGAGGGGAGGAGGCGCGGGACTACAACCTGTTCAAAGAGGCCCTGCTCCGCAAGTTTGGGCTGACCCCGGAGATGTACCGGAAGAGGTTCCGGAGTCAACGTAAGACCCGGGAGGTCACATACCTGCAACTGGTCAACCGGGCGCAGGGGTACGCCCGCAAGTGGACAGCTGGGGCCCAAACCAGAGAGGACCTGCTTGACCTAGTCGTACTGGAGCACCTGTATGCGCAGTGCCCATCTGACCTGAAGCAGTGGCTGATGGACCGGAAGCCGGAGAACCCGCAGCATGCAGGCCGGCTGGCCGACCAATACATGGACAGTCGGGCGGGGGATGGCAGGGAGGAGTCTCGACGGAGCAGATCTGCCTCAACGCAGAGAGAGTCACCATGGGACCTCCCAGAAGGAGCCGAGGAGGCCCCACCAAAGGGAAGCATCTGGCGTCAGGTCCGGCCGTCCTCGAGGGGACCCACGAGACATGGGCTGCTATCAATGTGGCCAAGCCAGTGCCCCAAGCTCCGGGACAAACTGAGCAGACCAACCCCACACCGGGTCAACTTGGTAGAGACCCAGCCGGATGAGGGCAGCGGTCGCATGAAAGGGGGTGGGCCCCTGCAAAGGAGGGAGGGGGGCGGGTCGACCCTCCGAGGCTGGATGCTCCCAGCCCTGAGTTTGGGGTTTACAGGGTGGGCACGGGACTACCCCTCCGGAGCGAGTGCCTTGTTCCCCTGGAGGTAGACGGGAAGGAGGTCACTGGGTACTGGGATACGGGCGCAGAGGTGACGCTGGCCCGGCCGCAGGTGGTGGGCTCAGATCGGATGGTGCCCCACACCTACCTGAACCTGAGGCGTGATCGGGACCCCATTCAAGGTGCCTGTCGCGAGGGTACACCTAAAGTGGGGGGACAAGGAGGGCCTCAAGGACGTGGGAGTGCACCCACATTTGCCCACGGAGGTGTTAATGGGGGGGGACCTCGAGGACTGGCCAAGTAACACCCAGGGTACCCTGTCCGTGAACCGTAGTCAGGGTCGACGCAGGGCTCTGCACCCTGACCCCGGGGAAAGTACTTTGGCCGAGACACCGGACCCTGACCCGGTAGGGAGGGAACGCCCAGGGACAGGGCTCAGAGAGGCTGTGGCCCCGGACCCAGCCGGCGAGAGAGGACAGATCCCCGCCCCTGCCCCAGCGGCTGAGTACCAGGCCGCGGTGCGGGGAGACCCCTCCTTGCGGAGGATAAGGGACCTGGCCAGCCTCGGGGGGGGACAGACCATGGGACGAGGTGGCCGGAAAAGGTTCCTGTGGGAGAAGGGGCTCCTGTACCGAGAATGGGCTTCCCCAGGGAAGATGGAGTCAGGGGGGAGCAGGAGGCAGCTGGTGGTACCCCAGGAGTATCGCCGCCAGCTGCTGTGCCAGGCCCATGACATTCCCCCCTCTGGGCACCAGGGAGCCTGGCGTACCCAGCAGCGGCTGCTGCAGAACTATTACTGGCCTGGGGTCTTTGCCCATGTCCGGCAGCACTGCCGCTCCTGTGACGTCTGCCAGAGGGAGAGGAAGGCCCGGGACAGGGGGGAGATGGCTGTAAGATCCGGGCCCCGCCCCGAGGAGCCTGTCCAGAGGGGGGCCAGGGTCAGAGGGGGGGCTCTGAACCGAGAGAACCCGAATCACAGCCCCCCAGACTGGAACGTGGGGAGAAGGCCCCAGCCCAGGGTGCACCCCAGGGGTATTGGGGTGGGGAAAGGGCGCGGGCGGCATAAGGTTGTAGGGGGATCCGAACTTCCCCGGGTCACTGGCTGGAGTGACCCCGCTCAGTTCAGTCTCGGAGGGGGGAGAGATGTGAAGGAGTAGGAAGCACAGACTGTCTGTGCGGGGGAGGGGAGAGCCAGAGGTTTAGGTGAGTGTCAGGAATTCAAAGGGTGAGCTGAGCTTGGCCTGGGGGAGGGGAGGTGACACCTCTGGCCAGGGCAGACAAAGGAAGGAGGCGGAGGAGAGAGGAGGGGCCGGAGAGGACTGGGAGACGAAAGTGGGCTGGAGAAGAGAGGGGAGCAGGGAGACCGAGCTCTGATCCCCGGGGGGGGGGCTGTGAGGCCCCCCAAGATGGACCGAACCAGGGGGATCTGGTTATCTGTGCCGGCAAGACCTGTGTTGGACTGTGTTCCTGTCGTCTAAATAAACCTTCTGCTTTACTGGATGGCTGAGAGTCCTGGTGAATCGTAGGGAGCACGGGGGTGAAGGCCCTGGGTCCCCCACACTCCGTGACAATACTAAACTGCTCAAGATAGTTAAGACCAAAGCAGACTGTGAAGAACTTCAAAAAGATCTCACAAAACTAAGTGATTGGGCAACAAAATGGCAAATGAAATTTAATGTGGATAAATGTAAAGTAATGCACATTGGAAAAAATAACCCCAACTATACATACAATACGATGGGGGCTAATTTAGTTAAAACGAGTCAGGAAAAAGATCTTGGAGTCATCGTGGACAGTTCTCTGAAGATGTCTATGCAGTGTGCAGAGGCGGTCAAAAAAGCAAACAGGATGTTAGGAATCATTAAAAAGGAGATAGAGAATAAGACTGAGAATATATTATTGCCCTTATATAAATCCATGATACGCCCACATCTCAAATACTGTGCACAGCTGTGGTCTCCTCACCTGAAAAAAGATATACTGGCACTAGAAAAGGTTCAGAAAAGGGCAACTAAAATGATTAGGGGTTTGGAGAGGGTCCCATATGAGGAAAGATTAAAGAGGCTAGGACTCTTCAGCTTGGAAAAGAGGAGACTAAGGGGGGATATGATAGAGTTATATGAAATCATGGGTGATGTGGCGAAAGTGGATAAGGAAAAGTTATTTATTTATTCCCATAATACAAGAACTAGGGGTCACCAAATGAAATTAATAGGCAGCAGGTTTAAAACAAATAAAAGGAAGTTCTTCACGCAGCACACAGTCAACTTGTGGAACTCCTTACCTGAGGAGGTTGTGAAGGCTAGGACTATAACAGCGTTTAAAAGAGAACTGGATAAATTCATGGAGGTTAAGTCCATAAATGGCTATTAGCCAGGATGGGTAAGGAATGGTGTCCCTAGCCTCTGTTTGTCAGAGGATGGAGATGGATGGCGAGAGAGATCACTTGATCATTGCCTGTTAGCTTCACTCCCTCTGGGGCACCTGGCATTGGCCACTGTCAGTAGACAGATACTGGGCTAGATGGACCTTTGGTCTGAGCCGGTATGGCCATTCTTATGTAATAATTATTTCCCTCAATCTTCTGGCAATGCTCCTACTAACACAGCCCAATATGCCGTTGGTCTTCTTGGCAACAAGGGCACACTATTGACTCATATCCAGCTTCTCATCCACTGTAATCTCCAGGTCCTTTTCTGCAGAACTGCTGTTTAGCCCCCAGCCTGTAGCAGTGCATGGGATTTTTCCTTCCTATGTGCAGGACTCTGCACTTGTCCTTGTTGAACCTCAGATTTCTTTTGGCCCAATCCTCCAATTTGTCTAGGTCACTCTGAACCCTATCCCTATCCTCCAGCATATCTACCTCTCCCCCCATCTTACTGTCATTTGCGAAATTGCTGAGGGTGCAATTAATCCCATCATCCAGAAGCTAGCTAGAGCCTGCATCCCAAACAAAGGGAAAAAATTGTAGGGAAGGGTTGCAGACCAAACTGGATGAACAAGCATCTCAAACAGGTGATTAAGAGAAAGCAGAAAGCCTACAGTGTATGGAAGGTGGGATGGATCTGCAAGGAAAGATACCACTTGGAGGTCACAAAGTATAGGGAAGAGTGAGAACCCCCAGGAGCCAAGCAGAATGGACCTGGCAAAGGGAATTAAAACCAATATAGTAAAAAGTTCTATAAATAAATAAATAAAATGAAAACAAGGAAAGAAGAAATGGGACCGCTCAGACTCAAACAGCTTAATGGGAGTAAATCGGCGGGCAGTGGGGAGCAAGATAATCTCCCTCCCAGACTATTAAAGGAACAGACACATGAAATTGCCACCCCAATAGCAAGGATTTTTAATGAATCTCTAAACTCAGGGGTCGTACCAATGACTGGAGAATTGCTAATATAGTTCCTATTTTTTAGAAAGGGAAAAAAGTGATCTAGGAAACTAAGGCCTGTTAGTTCGACCTCAACTGTATGCAAGGTCTTGGAACAAATTTTGAAAGAGAAAGTAGTTCAGGACATAGAGGTAAATGGTAATTGACCCAGATTGAGGTGCCATTAGTGGTGGTTTTGGAACAAATTAATAAACTAAACAGTAATAAGTCACCAGGACCAGATGGTATTCAGCCAACAGTTCTGAAGGAACTCAAATGTGAAATTGCAGAACTATTAACTGTGATAGGTAACCTATCATTGAAATCAGCTTCTGTGCCAGATGACTGGAGGATAGCTAATGTGACACTAAGTTTTAAAAAGGTGGCGATCCTGGCAATTACAGGCCAATAAGCCTAACTTCAGTACCGGGCAAACTGGTTGAACAGAATTATCAGACACATAGATGAACATAATTTGTTGGGGAATAGTCAATATTGTTTTTGTAATGAGAAATCATGCCTCACCAATCTACTAGAATTCTTTGAGGGGGTCATCAAGCATGTGGCAAGGGTCATCCAGTGGATATAGTGTATTTAGACTGTGAGAGACCATATCAAAATCTTTGCTAAAGTCAAGGTATATCACATCCACTGCTTTCCTCATATCCACAGAGCCAGTTATCTCCTCACAGAAGGCAATCAGGTTGGTCAGGCATGACTTGCCCTTGGTGAATCCATGTTGACTGTTCTTGATCAGCTTCCTCTCCTCCAAGTACTTCAAAATGGATTCCTTAAGGACCTGCCCCATGATTTTTCCAGGGACTGAGGTGAGATGAGCAGAGATGAATGCAGTGTGGCAGCTCAGGGCTGAACTGGGATGCCAGGTGGACAGAAGATGAGAGACAGCTGAACTGAACTGACCTTTATTTTTCAGAATCTCTCTTTAAGGAGCTCAAAAAAGGAAAAGCGCCCGTCACAGTTCATCTCCCTTGTTATTTTGTCCACCAGTCAGCCCTAATATCCATCACACCAGTTTTGGTCTTTTAACTTCTGGTTCAACATGTTCTGTTTTTACCAAGCATAATTTCAACAGTCCTTGGATTATATCAGTGGCACCTTTTTGTTTTAGACTAATGCAGCTTCCTTGGTTGTTTGTTTTTTGCACTTGTTACAATATTCGTGTTGTACTCAAAATTGACCTATTTTTCATGGTTATTGTAACATCATATGAACTTTCACATACATTTTACATTTGAGTTCACAAGAGGGGTACACCTTGTAGGCCTATTAGGCGCAACAGATCCAGTCAAGTTAACCTCAGCCTGGATCTCTCACTCTCTGGTGGGTGTGTGACAGGACAACCCAGGGAATTGCTGCATGGATTTGGCACGAGGTGAAGCTGTGTAGTGTTAGTATATGGGTCTGTTTGTTAGCCTGGGATAGAATTTTGGGTTTGACTTTTGATACTCCTATGTGTAAATAAAGGACAAAGACTGTGATGTTGCTTCCTAGTCAGCTAGATTTGTTAGTACAATGGGAACAGATACGAGCAGTGAAATACTGGCGCACACTTTAAGGTTGCCTCAACCCCTATCTCAAGGCAAAGTCAAGCAGACAGTCAGGAGGGGCAAAGGGGGGGAGAGGTATAA